>NC_091643.1:40825153-41142732 GCF_027580195.1 Bos mutus | reverse complement strand
TGGAGTGGGAGGCCATTTCCTACTCCAGCAGATGTTCCTGACCCAGGAATCGAACCTGCATTTCTGTGTCTCCTGCACTGGCAGGCAGATTCTTTGTCACTGAGCCACCTGGGAAGCCCATAATCATAAAAACAACCTCTGTATCATATGGGTAAATAGAAATGATTTCTAGGTTCCTAAGAAGTTAACTACACTTAAAAACAGTATAAGAAAGCTGTGGTACATATACACAATGGAATATTACTCAGCCATTAAAAAGAATACATTTGAATCAGTTCTAATGAGGTGGATGAAACTGGAGCCTATTATACAGAGTGAAGTAAGCCAGAAAGAAAAACACCAATACAGTATACTAATGCATATATATGGAATTTAGAAAGATGGTAACAATAACCCTGTATGTGAGAGAGCAAAAGAGACACAGATGTATAGAACAGTCTTTTGGACTCTGTGGGAGAGGGAGGAGGGGGATGATTTGGGAGAATGGCATTGAAACATGTATAATATCATATAAGAAATGTATCACCAGTCCAGGTCTGATGCAGGATACAGGATGCTTGGGGCTGGTGCACTGGGATGACCTAGAGGGATGGTAAGGGGAGGGAGGTTTGAGGGGGGTTCAGGATGGGGAACACGTGTATACCCATGGTGGATTCATGTTGATGTATGGCAAAACCAATACAATATTGTAAAGTAATTAGCCTCCAATTAAAATAAATAAATTTAAATTAAAAAAAAATAAAATAAAATGTACAATAAAAAAAAGCCCAGTATATTCATGGTAATGTTTACAAATCCAAGAAGTGTAAATTAAAGACACTTTCTTTAGTAGAAGTGATATATTCTGAATGACTTAGTCTAAAAGCTGAGTATTTTCAATTATTTTCATAGTCCATATCTTCTACACTCTATCTGTACTTCAGACTTCAATGATAGCAAAAGCCAGTGATCACAGAACTTTGAGAGGTAAGGCAAGTTATAAGACAACTCTTCAAATAATTAAAAATGAATGTCACCATTAGGCAAACTAATACACCAGCTGATGTACTGTATTAACAAGGCCTGATATATTACTTTACTTGAGTGAAATGACCAGAAGCCCCATCTCTTACCAGCACTCGTTGCTGATTTCCTGTCCTTCTAAGGGACGAAGAAACAAGAAATGGTTTGGAATGGGAGACACAAAGTACTTAAGGAGTAATTTTCATCTTCACCAGCCAATATCCATGTGAAGTAGAAAAGGTAGATATTGATTTAATCAATAGCTATTTCAGAAATACTGCTGCTAAACATAAGAATGGCCACACACGTTATAGCTCCTACTACAGCTACAACGATCACTTTTACTAGTAACTCAACTGTGTTGAAAGACTACTGTGCTGCAGACACTTTATAGCCCTCTTGCTCATAAAGTGCTATGATGCAGGTACTCTTCTCACCTTTGTTTCAGTACTGATGCCAAAATTGATTACAATCTGTGGCAGACCACAGCAAGTACTAAGTGCTCGCATGCCATTATCTTAATGCATCCCCGCAGAACTCTTTGAAACAGAATTCTAACAGAGAATACATGTGAGAGGTTTGGCAGTTTTTCTAAATGCATCTGGGTGCCAGTCATGACGATGGTGAGTCATCAGGTACCTTGCAGTGTTCATGGTCAAGAGCACAGTTGAAGGGTCTCGTCCCTTCTGTGTGGATGCTGATGGGATTCTCTCGTTTCTCACTCAATTATCTCATGGTTTTGTCAAAGGTCATTTTATGTTCTATGTGCCGGCCCATCTCTGGACTTTCTCTTCTTTCCACTGGACTACTCCTCTATCCTTTCACCAGTTCCACACCACTTTATTTCCTTTAGCTCAATGGTGTGTTTTTGAAACATGTATAAATTCTCCAACTTTGTTCTTCCTTTTAAAAATAATGTCAGCTATTATAAACCCTCTGCCATTTCACATACATTTTAGAACCAGTATATCAATTTCTACAGACACTGAAAAAAAAGGAAGAAAGTTAAAAAAAAAAAGTAAAACCAGTTAGCTTCTTGGACTTGTGATTGAAACTGTGTTCCTTCAATAGACTATCTACAGGTAAGAAAATCTACATCTTCAAAATACTGTCTTCTGAGAAACAGCGTATGAGATACCTTATATGTGGAATTTTAAAAACATGATACAAATGAATTTATTTACAAATCAGAAACAGACTCACAGACTTAGAGAGTTTGGGACAGACACGTACACACTGCTATATTTAAAACAGATAATGAACAAAGACCTTCTGTACAGCACAGGGAACTCTGTGATGTGGCAGTCTGGGGGGGAGGGAAGTTTGGGGGAGAATGGACACATGCACAGGTATGGCTGAGTATCTTTGCTGTCCACCTGAAACCATCACAACACTGTAAATTGGCTATACTCCAATGTAAAACAGAAGTTTAAAAAAGAAAACAGAATTCTCTCAGCTTTAGAGAACCTTCTTACACTGTTGGTGGGAATGCAAACTAGTACAGCCACTATGGAGAACAGTGTGGAGATTCCTTAAAAAACTGGAAATAGAACTGCCTTATGATCCAGCAATCCCACTGCTGGGCATACACACTGAGGAAACAAGAAGGGAAAGAGACACGTGTACCCCAATGTTCATCGCAGCACTGTTTATAATAGCCAGGACATGGAAGCAACCTAGATGTCCATCAGCAGATGAATGGATAAGAAAGCTGTGGTACATATACACAATGGAGTATTACTCAGCCATTAAAAAGAATACATTTGAATCAGTTCTAATGAGGTGGATGAAACTGGAGCCTATTATACAGAGTGAAGTAAGCCAGAAAGAAAAATACCAATACAGTATCCTAACACATATATATGGAATTTAGAAAGATGGTAACAATAACCCTGTATACGAGACAGCAAAAGAGACACTGATGTATAGAACAGTCTTTTGGACTCTGTGGGAGAGGGAGAGGGTGGGATGATTTGGGAGAATGGCATTGAAATATGTATAATGTCATATATGAAACGAGTCGCCAGTCCAGGTTCGATGCACGATACTGGATGCTTGGGGCTGGGGCAATGGGACGACTCAGAGGGATGGTATGGGGAGGGAGGAGGGAGGAGGGTTCAGGATGGGGAACACATGTATACCTGTGGCAGATTCATTTTGATATATGGCAAAACCAATACAATATTGTAAAGTTAAATAAAATTAAATTTTAAAAAAAAGAAGAAAAGAAAACAGAAACAGTTTTACAAACCTAAAATGCCACTGAGTTCTGACCCATGATCTCATCTCTGCCCCTCCTTCTGTTCAGGTGTTTATAACTTCTCAGCTATGTCTTATAGTCTCAGCACATAGTCTTGCACATATTTTGTTAAATTTATTCCTAGGTATTTCAAATTTTTATGCCAGTATAATAGGACAATTTAAAAAATGCAATATTCCAATCATTCATTGCTGACACTGATTTAAATTGTGTCCTTGTATCAGGCAACATCTTTACCTTTCTTATTAGTTCCACTGGCTTTGCACTTTGCCGTGCTGATAACATCATATAAATAAAAATATTTTTATTTATTTCTGGTCTCTAGATTTTTTCCTTGTTTCATAGCACTGGCTAGGAATTTGAATAGAACTTGTAAACTTAGGTATTTTCACCCTGGGTTCTGATCTTATGAGGAATCCATTCAGGCTTCATCAGTGAATAATAAGCTATAAATTTTCTGTAGATGCCTTTACTGGGTTGAAGAAGTTTCCTTTAGTATATAGCTAGCTGACAATCTGTACCATAAATCGGTGTTAATTTTTGTCAAAAGCGTTATGTGCATCTATTGATATGATCATGAATTTGTTTTCATTTTTAGCCTGTTGACTGTGAATGACATTGGTTTTCAGATGTTAAGCCAGTCTTCTGGGATAGGGCCCACTTGGTCATGATATGTTATCTTTTTTTATTAATATAAATTGCTGGATTTGATTTATGAAAAATTTTTGAAGTGTTTAGTGCTTGCATTTTCATTGAGTGCAAACTGTTTTCTTAGGTTCCTTGTGGCAACTAACTTTGACCCTTGGGTTACTTAGAAACTTACTGTTTACTTTTCAAGTATTTCAGTGTTTTCTATATACGTTTTTACTCATTTTTAGTCTGATTTTGTGGTGGCCAGGGAATATATTTTTCATGACTTCAAACATTTTAGTTTATTAATCTGTTTTTCAATGACCCAGAATATTCTTTGTCTTGGCTGAATATTCCACGTGCACTTGAAATGAATGTGTATTTTGCTGTCCACAGAGGCACGTTTTAAAAAGAACAATTAGGTCACTTTAGTTAATAGGGTTGATGAAATTTCCATTTTCTTATTAATTTATGTCTACTTGTTTTATCAGTTATTGAGGAGGGTTGATGAAATCTCTAACTATAATTGCAGATTTATCTAAGTTTTCAAATCTATCAATTTGGGGGCTTCGTTTATCTTGAAACTCTGTTAAGTACACATGCATTGAGGACTGTTCTATTCAACTGATCTTTTTGTTATGTATTATTCAACTATATTTATAAAATATCCCTTGTTCTAAAATCTTTTCTGTCTGATACTCATATAACAGTGGGCTTCCCTGGTGGCTCAGTCAGTAAGAAGCTGGCTGCAAGATAGGAGACCCAGGTTCGATCCCTGGGTCAGGAAGATCTCCTGGAGAAGGAAATGGCCACTCTCTCCAGTATTCCTGACTGGGAAACTCCATAGACAGAGGAGCCTGGTGGGCTACAGTCCATGGATTGCAAAGAGTTGGACACGACTGAGTGACCACACCACCACCATCATATGACAGCCCCGACCTTCTTTGATTAGTCTTTGCAGTATGTAGCCTTTTTATTTCTACCTTTCCTGTATCTTTACATTAATGTAGATTTTCTAATAGAGTGCATATAGTTAGGCTTTCTTACAAATGGTAGTTTTCCCTTTTGGTTGGGGATTTGATACCACTTAATCTTTATAAAGTGAATACAGTTAGGTTTAAATAGACTGGCTTTTTTCATGTTTCCCTCTATTTGTACTCAGTGCTGTTTTCCTTCTTGTCACCTTCTTATAGGTTAATGCATTTTTAACAATCCTACTCTATTATTCAATTATTACCTAAATCTTACTCTTCTAATGCTATATTTTAGTGACTAACACAAGGTATGTTTTCCTGTCCCTTCTCTTTTGTGTTGCTATTGTCATGAACTTTGTGGTATCTATGTTGTAAACACTAAAACATATTATTTTTGGTTTAAACAATTATTGCATAGTCAATTAACTGTTGAAGAGGTTAAAAGGAGAAAATATATTCACATTTAGTCACATATTTACCATTTTGAGAAAAAGCACTGGCATCCTTGTAAATTTGCATTCAGTATTCTTGTATTGCCTAGACAGTTTTTTTTTTTTTTAATACTTCTTATACTGTTTTCTGGAGAAGGCAATGGCAACCCACTCCAGCACTCTTGCCTGGAAAATCCCAATGGATGGAGGAGCCTGGTAAGCTGCAGTCCATGGAGTCGCTAAGAGTCGGGGACGACTGAGCGACTTCACTTTCACTTTTCACTTTCATGCATTGGAGAAGGAAATGGCAACCCACTCCAGTGTTCTTGCCTGGAGAATCCCAGGGACAGTGAAGCCTGGTGGGCTGCTGTCTATGGGGTTGCACAGAGTCAGACACGACTGAAGTGACTTAGCAGCAGCAGCAGCATACTGTTTTCATCTGCTGGAAAGGAATTGTAATTTGCTTTAAAATTTATTGGAATGTAGTTGTTTTACGATATTGTGTTAGTTTCTATTTACAACAAAATGAATCAGCTTTCTTATACATAAACCCCCTCTTTTTTGGATTTCCTCCCCATTTAGGTCACCACAGAGCACTGAGTACAGGTCCCTGTGCTGTAGAACAAGCTCTCATTAGTTATCTCCTTTATACAGGGTAGTTTGTCTATATGCCAACACCAATCTCCCAATTAATCCTACTTCCCCTATCCCTCCTTGGTGTCCATACATTTGTTTTCTACATCTGTGTCTCTATTTCTGCTCTGTAAATAAGACTGTCTATATCATTTTTTCCATATTCCACATAAGTGACTTAATACATAGTATTTGTTTTTCTCTTTCTGACTTACTTCACGCTGTACAGTCTCTAGGTTCATCCACATCTCTACAAATTACCCAATTTAATTCCTTTTTAGGGCTGAGTAAAATTCAATCATATGTATGTACCAGATCTTTATCCATTCCTCTGTTGATGGACATTCAGGTTGTTTCCATGTCCTCGCTAGTGTAAAGAGTGCTGCAGTGAACACTGGGGTGCATGTATCCTTTTGAATTATGGTTTTCTCTGGGTATGTGCCCAGGAGTGGGATTTCTGGGTCACATAAATGCAAGGTCAGATATTGTTAGAGGAAAATATAGTCAGAATACTCTTTGACTAAATCACAGTAAGGTTTTCTTTGACTCATCTTCTAGACTAATGAGAATAAAAGTAAACAAAAGTTTTTGCACAACAAAGGGAACCATAAAAAAGATGAAAAGACATCCCATGGAATAGGAGAAAATATTTGCAAAGGAAGCAACTGAAAAGGGATTAATCTCTAAAATATACAAACAGCTCATGCAGCTCAGTATTAAAAAGCAAACAACCCAATCAAAACATGGGCAGAGAGCCTAAATTGACATTTCTCCAAAGAAGACATACAGATGGTCAATATGCACATGAAAAGATGCTCAGCATCATTCATTAATAGAGAAATGCAAATCAGAAGCACAATGAGGTGCCATCTCACACTGGTCAGAATGGCCATCCTCACAAAGTCTATAAACAATAAATTCTGGAGAGGCTGCAGAGAAAAGAAACCCTTCCATCTTGTTGGAGGGAATGGAAGTCAGTACAGAAACTGTGGGAAACAGTATGGGAGTTCCTTAAAAGACTAGGAATAGAATCTTAACTTTTTTGAAAGATATTCTCACTGGGTATAAAATTGACAGCTATTCTTTCCCCTTTTTGTACTCTGAAGATCTGGCTCTGTTGTCCTCTGGATTGTACTGCTAGTCTTCTGAGAGCAAATCAGGTATCATGTCCATGTTTGTGCACACTGTATGTGTTTTGTCTGGTTGACTCATTGGAAAAGACTCTGATGCTGGGAGGGATTGGGGGCAGGGGGAGAAGGGGACAACAGAGGATGAGATGGCTGGATGGCATCACTGACTCGATCGACATGAGTCTGAGTGAGCTCCGGGAGTTGGTGATGGACAAGGATGCCTGGCGTGCTGCAATTCATGGGGTTGCAAAGAGTCGGACATGACTGAGAGACTGATCTGATCTGATCTCACTGGATTTTCAAGAATGCGACTTCAGATTGACTTGCTGTGGTTTTCTTTATGTTTATTCAGTTTGGTGTTGATTTTGCTTCTCAGATCTGTAGGTTTATACTTTGTATCAATTATGGAAAAATTTCAGCCAGTACTGAAATATTTCTTTTTCTGTGCCTTACAAATCTATACATATGTATTAGGCGACTTGATTTTGTCCTGCAAGCCAACAAATGTTCCTTCACTTGTGTTTTTGTTTGTTTTCTTTTTCTCTGTGCTTTGTGAACAGGACAATAAGAAATATATTGGTAACTTCTGGGGAAGAAGTAAAATGATTATGGACAGTAGAATTGTGGGAGAGGGTGTGCTAATCATGACAATTAAGTTGTATGCCAGTTGTATGTCCTCGTTGAACTGAGCAATGAGGACAAAATGTAAAAGAGGAGGAAAGCCAGAGGTGGGAAAGCAAAGCACAGAACAGGACGATCTAACAGTTTCTCAGAGCCTGCAGGGATGGATCAATGTAAGATGTTATGGGAGAGACAGAGCTAAAGGGCCCTGGAAATAAGGGAAAGGTGTTAGGTTCTGCTGTACATTTAGAATGCAATCCTTCCTGCTGGGGAAGGGGAATTTTCTCAAGAAATTATTTTAAACATTTTTCTTGCTTTTTACTTAAATTTGAATGCTGGACAGAGACTTTTTGATGTAGCCCTGCTTCAGGAAACAGTGTTGGATTATTGGTTTCATGCATCAATTGCTGAATACTTTGAAAAAGCAATATAACATTCCTATAGACATAAGAGAAGGACTGATCAGTTCTATTCTATTCTATCAACTTAATCACAAATAAAACAATGATATATGATAGTTCATTAGGTGGAACATATGTGGATTTCATCAACACAACTTGTACAACACAAATCTGAGTTTTGTATCCAGTTGTCAGTTTCCTGAGTCATTTCTCCTTTCATGGAATGCTATAATTTTTCATGTCATCATTGTTAAGAAATGAACAAAGAGGGATTTCCAGGGAACTGACTGGTATAAAATAAAGAGTAGGATAATTGATGAAGGACCACTAGGGTGAGAAATTGTATAATAATTAAATCTGAAATATAATTTCCTAATTTGGAAAATGAGTTTACTAGTACTGGCTTTTAAATTATGACATAGATGCTCTTAATATTTAAAGCAGAGGATAAATATTAAGCATTGATATTATATAAATTAAAAGGCTAATATCATTTTCTTGTGAACAAAGAGAGAAGTTATTAATAGTGAGTTGGCTTTCTATTTTGGGTCCCCTAGTGCTGAGAACTTGATTTAAGAATGGGGTGGGAGAAGGATGGTTTGTTAGGTCATTTTGTGCACAGAGGTGAGAACAAGGAGAAGGGAGGAAGGTCTTCTCATAGGGTTTGATGGTCTGTGCTGTAGGCAGTGAGGCTTGATTCCACTGGAACTTCTGAGAAATGTCCAAAATGCCCACTCTGATTGATTACACCCCCAGCAGATGGAGAGGTGAGGCTTTTATTGAATTTCCCCCCTCCAGCACTCCCCCCAGGACAGACCTGGGAAACATGGTTTTTACTCAGGTGGGTTGCTGGCAGAGGGGGTGACTCTGAGTTTGCAGGGAACTGCCCACCATGACTTCCCTGGAGACTTTCCTGTGGGCACTAGATACTTCTGTTGTCAGGCTAAATAAAAGACAGTTGCTGGGAAATGGATAGGAAGCTTCATTTAACGTGACTCTAATAGTAATCAGAACCTAAAATTGACCTTCATTTATATGTAAGACTGCTTAGAGAAGAGAGAAAGATCTCTAGAAGTCCTTCCAGGTCACAACAAAATATTGACTATAAAGTCACTCATTATGCAGTCTAAGAATTAAGTTGATGAATTTGTAGCTTGATGTTGAGCAACAATGATAAACTAGAAGAATTGATCCCCAATTCTGGTTTCCAATTATAAAACCACCTGGCCTTAACTAGTCTGCACAAAGGCTGAGAAGTCCAGCCAAGGATGGGAGACTCTCCAGCAGAGAACAAGCTGCCTCAGGATCAAGGTAAGAAGCAAGAAGGGAGTCTTCTCTCCCTGAGGAGTCAGCAATTTGGCTGCCGGTGTCTAAACAAAGCCTGTGCCTTCAGTTCTGTGTGCTCCCAGCATGACAGGATTTCAGTACAAGCATGTTGCTTGCCTGTAGCAATACCGCATGAAATATTGAACCATTAGGTTGTGACTCTGCAGGGAAACGTCTGATCTTTCCCTCTGTCATGGTTAAAAAGTTAATGTTTCTCCACCACTTTAATAATGCATTACTGAGCACTCCATAATGTTCCTTCCTCTGTATGTAATTAACATTTTCAATACCTTATTTTTTACTCCCCACTAACAAGCAGTACCCAGTAGAGATAAATTCTTCCATCAATCATAATAGGTTTAATAATCATGAAATATAGGATATTCCTTTAAAAGATTATTTTTCATTACTCTTCCAGAAAAAATAAAAACAATAAAACAAAAGCAATCTAATATTCACAGTAGATGCTGATGCTGATGCTAAGTCGCTTCAGTCATGTCCGACTCTGTGCGACCCCATAGACAGCAGCCCATTAGGCTCCTCTGTCCCTGGGATTCTCCAGGCAAGAATACTGGAGTGGGTTGCCATTTCCTTCTCCAATGCATTAAAGTAAAAAGTGAAAGTGAAGTCATTCAGTTGTGTTCGACTCTTAGCAACCCCATGGACTGCAGCCTACCAAGCTCCTCTGTCCATGGATTTTCCAGGCAAGAGTACTGGAGTGGGGTGCCATTGCCTTCTCCGAGTAGATGCTGAACTGATAGCCAAAAATCCCCCAATGATTTCTTCTTTGGATCACAGAACAATCATAGCAAGAGTATTAGTCAATTAAGCCTTAGTTTTGACTTATAGTGAGACTTTTAAAACATGATAAGTATTTGAAAATAATACTTATAATTTCCTATTTTTAAATTAAAGCATATTTCTAAATCTATGGGCAGAGGACAAGATGATTAGAAAGCATTACCAACTCAATGGACATGAGTTTGAGCAACCTCCAGGAGATAGTGAAGGAGCGAGAAGGCTGGGATGCTGCAGTCCATGGGGTCATAAAGAGCTGGACACAACTTAGTGACTGAACAACAAAAAGAAGGGAGAGTCTCAAAGCTGTTTGTCTTAAGAAGACAAAGTTTAAAGCTGAAATTCTACTGTTTGAAGCAAACCCTACTATTTGGTGAGTGGTTGGTGGGGCCTGAAAGAACATTCAGTGGTTTCAGTGGACATCCTCCTGGTTCCTTCCCAATTCAGGAAGGCACGCTTCCTTCTGAAGTGCATGCCCAGGGCCATGAAGAGGGTATGAATACAGCGTGGGCATCTTAACTGAATGAATGGGAGGGCAGCAGAGGTTTCAGTGGATATCATCCTGGTTCCTTCCCAGTCCAGGAAGGCAGGCTTCCTTCTGAAGTGCATGCCCAGGGTCATAATGATGGTAAGAATGCAGCATGGGCATCTTAACTGAATGAATGGGAGGGCAGCAGGGGCTGGTTGAAGGCTACTTGAGTCTGTTGAATGCACCCTTACCTCCACCCTTTTCTGTGACTCCTAGAATAAGCATCTGAAAAATGATAAATTGTCTAAATTTATAACCAAAGATAGAATAATCATGCAAAACATGCAGGGTGATACAACTACGCTAGGAGACAGTTGAAAAAATGTTTGAGGGGAAAAAACTGTGTGTGTGCATATGTGTATATACATATATATAATGTGTGTGTACATGTGTATGTGCATATATATAACGTGTGTATGTATGTACATATATCTAATATAGAATGTAGGATGGCTGCACAGGCAGAGGGGCCCTGCTGCTCCTCTCCAATGCCAATGTTTCTTGGAGGAGGGACAGGAAAGGTAAGAAATTCAACAAAGAGAACTGAAGGAACATGTTTCCTGCTCTCAGCCCCAGGATTTCAGCAAGGGGGGATCACCACCATCTCCCACATCCGCTCTCTGTGGGGCTGTAGGCACATATAATCCCCAAGTGCCAAGTACACAGCTCCTTATCTACGCCCTGAGCCCTTTTTGTTTAGTTTGGTTTTGTGACAGGCCTCCCAACCTCAGCTTTGGTGAAAGAATCCCAAAACTTGTGCTATCTCGCCACCTTCTGGAAAACAAAAGAAAGTCTTCTAATCTCGAATGTCTTAGAGCCAAAGTACACACAGTATCACCTAAATAGGAAGGTGATGACTTCGTCAGATGCAGCAGCAGAGGGACAGATCAGCAAAGATCAGGAAAAATCATGGTACCACAGTGTCACAAAGAGAAAATGACAATTCTCCAGCGTGTGAGCTTGGAGACTTGAATAGTGTCCTCTAATAGACAAAGAATTCAAAACAGCTGTTGTGAAGAAATGCAGTGAGCTACTAGAAAACTCAAAGGTAACTCAATCTCCGAAATAACAATGATGAACAAAATAAGTACTTTATTAAAGATATTGCAATTATAAAAAGGGACCAAACAAATGCTATACCTAAAGAACTCAAAAATGAAGTGAAGAATGCATAAGAAAGCATTGGAAATTAGGCAGATAAGATGGAAGAGAGAATAAGTGATTTGGAAGGTGGGAATTTAGAAATGATTCTGGTAGAAAATGAGAGATTTTTAAAAAGTGAAGAAACTCTGTGAGAGTTATTAGAGTCTATTAAGAAAGCAAGAATAATGGCAGGTATTCCAGAATGGAGGGAGTTGGGGAGGGCAGAAAGTTTATTTAAAGAAATAATAGCTTAGAACTTTCAAAATGCAGAGTAAGACCTGGATGTAGACATCAAGAAAGCTAATAACACACCTTATCTCAATGACAAAAGAACACCTTCCCCCAGACACATTAAAATGAAAGTCTGGAAAGTCAATGATAAGGGATTTAAAAGGCAGTCAGGAAAAATGAGAAAGTACCTTACAAGGAACCTACCTTCAACTAGGCTCTCAGCAGAAACTGTATAAGCCAGGAGAGAGTAGAATAATATATTCAGAGTATTAAGTGATAGCATTTGCCATCCAAGAATATTATACCCGGCAACATTATCCTCCAGATATGGGGAAGCAAAGGCTTTCCTGGGCAAAGAAGCTGATGGAGGTTACCGCGCCCACCCCCCACCCACCTCGACCTACTGTACAAGAAAGGGTGAGAGGCGCTCTTCAAGGTGAAAAAGTCAAAAATACACAAAACTCTGATTAAGGTAATGAGTTGTCAAAATTTTTGAATAGTGTGTTAAACATTATAGGGAAAGAACATTAAAAATAACTATACTACAATTGCATAACAAATTCACAGCATAAAGAGATAGCTTGTGACATTGAAAACATGAACAATAGACAAAGGCAGTGTATACTGATAACAGGGTCAGTACATCAAGAAGATTATATATATATGTATATATCTCCAACACCAGTGCATGGAAATATATCAAGAAAGTAATAAGAGATCTCAAGGGAGAAACTGAGAACAATATAACAGTAGGAGACTTCAGTACCTCACTGTCAGAAGTGAATAGGCTGTCTGGACAGAAAGTCAGCATGGAAATGATGGTCTTAAACTGTATTTTAGAACACAAGGAGTTAACAGACATATAGAATATTCCACTCAAGAGCAACATTACAGTCCCTAGGATCATATGAATGGGGAAGGCAATGGCACCCCACTCCAGTACTCTTGACTGGAAAATCCCATGGATGGAGGAGCCTGGTGGGCTACAGTCCATGGGGTCGCTAAGAGTCGAACACGACTGAGTGACTTCACTTTCACTTTTCACTTTCATGCATTGGAGAAGGAAATGGCAACCCACTCCAGTGTTCTTGCCTGGAGAATCCCAGGGACAGGGAATCCTGGTGGGCTGCCATCTATGGGGTCGCACAGAGTCGGACATGACAGAAGCGACTTAGCAGCAGCAGCAGCAGGATCATATGAAAGGATAGAAAGCAAACCTGAGCAAATTCAAGAAAACAGAAGTTGTTCCAACCTTTTTTTTTTTTTTCTGACCACAATGATATGAAACTAGAAATCAACAAGAGGAAACTGAGATCTACAAACATGTGTAAGCAACATACTTCTAAACAACCAATAGTTCAGAGAAAAAGCAAAAAAGGAAATATATTAAACCTTGTGGGATACAGCAAAATTAATTTGGAGGAAAGTTTATAGTAATAAACAAATGAGTTAAGAAATGAGATCTCAAACAGCCTAACTGCCTACCTCAAGGAAATACAAAAAGAATAACTAAAGTCTAAAGTTAACAGAGTTAAAGAAATAATAATGATCAGAACAAATAAAGTGACCATAAGAGTAGGAAGGAGGAATGGAATTCTTTGGTAAGGTAAACTTTACAAATCTGTAGCTGAGCCAGAGTGGATTCAAAATTATAATAAAAAAATCCATTACAATTGATCCTATGGAAATATATATGATAACATGAAGATATATAATATATATATAAGATCCCAGAGAGTCAACCACACTGTTGGGACTGATCTAGTTTCAGTTAAATGGCAGGGTACAAAATCAACATACAGAAATGGGCTGCATTCTTCTTCACTAATGGTGAAACATTTGAAAAATAATGAAAACTATCCCACTCAGGTGGCACTAGTGGTAAAGAACCCGCCTGCCAATGCAGGAGACATAAAAGACGTGGGTTTGATCCCTGGGTCAGGAAGATCCCCTGGAGGAGGGCATGGTTCCACACTCTAGTATTCTGGCCTGGAGAATTCCATGGACAGATGAACCTGGTGGGCTCTGGTACACAGTGTCTAAGAGTTGGGCATGACTGAAGTGACTTAATGTGCACATCCCATTCACAACAGTAACAAAAATATTTAAGAATGGATTTATGCAAGGAAGTGAAAAGTCTGTACAATGAAAACTACAAGACTCTGTTGAAAGAATCCAAAAGACACACAACAAATGAAAAGCCTTTCAATGTTCAAGAACTGGAAGATTTACTATTGCTAAAACATCCACACCATGCAAACTCATCTACAGATACAATAGATGAGTTTGCATGGTGTTATTAGAAATAAAAGAATCAACTCTAAAACTTATTTGTTGTTGCTGTTAAGTCACTAAGTTATGTCCGACTCTGTGATCACATGGACTGAAGCAACCACAAAAGAAAAGCCAAAGTTAAGCTATCTTGAGAAAAAACAACAAATGTATCAGGTTTCTGATTTCACACTACAAATTCAGGATGATAAAAACAGTATGGTGCTGGCACAACCATAGACAACAATAAAACATAATAGAAATTCTAGAATTAAATCCTGGCATCTTTGGTCAACTATTATTTGACAAGGGGGCCTAAAACTCTATTGGGGAAAAGATAGTCCTTTCCACAACCAGTGCTAGAAAAAGTGAAGAAAAAATATGCAGAACAATGAAATTGGAACCCTGTTTCACATTACTCACAACAAATGAACTCAAAACAGATCAAAGACTTAACTATGAAACATGCTTCTAGAAGAAATCATGGGGAAGAATTTCCCTGATAACCATCTTGGCAATGTGTTTTTGGAAATGACACCAAAAGCACAAATCAACAAATGGGACTCCATCAAACACAAAAGCTTCTGCACAGCATGGGTTGCATGCTTAGTCACTCAGTTGTGTCCAACTCTTTGTGACCCCCATGGACTGTAGGCTGCCAGGCTCCTCTGGCCATGTGGATTCTCCAGGCAAGAATACTGGAATGGGTTGCCCATGTCCTCCTTCCAGGTATCTTCCCAACCCAGGGATCAAAACCAGATCTCCCACACTACAGGGGGATTCTTAACTGTCTGAGCAACATATAGACAGTTAACAAAATGAAAAGACAGCCTGCAGAGTGGGAGAAATTTTCTTGCAAACCATGCATTATTATTAACCTGTAAATATAAGGATTCACATCCAAAATATATTTTGAACTTTTACAACTTAAAAAAATGATTAAGAAATGCACAGAACTAAATAGACATTTTCTTTTTCCAGAGGACATCAGAGTAGCCAACACACATATGAAAAGATGCCAAACATCACAAATCGTCAGAAAATGAAAATCAAAATCATGAGATGTCACCTCATACCTGTTAGAAGGTCTATCATCAAGAAAGTGATACAGCAGGTGTTGGCGAGGATGTGATGAAAAGGTTAGGCCAGTTTATATTCCCACCAACAGGTATAAGTTTTCCCTTTTCACTTTGGAAAACAATAAATAGATTCTTTAAAAATTAAAAGCAGATCTAAAATTCAGTGCAGAACTTTCACTGCTGGGTATGTACCCAAAGGAAATAAAAACAGGATCTCAAAGAGATATCTGCCCTCCTGAGTTCACTGCAACATTCTTCACAATTGCTAAGATACATAAACAAACTAAAAGCCCCAAAACAAATGAATAGATACAGGGTTCCCACTCTCATCACTATTATTATTCAGCATAGTTTTAGAAGTCCTAGCTATGGCAATCAGAGAAGAAAAAGAAATAACAGGGACCCAGATAGGAAAAGAAGTAAAACTCTCACTGTTTGCAGATAACATGACACTATAAATACAAAACCCTAAATATTCCATCAAAAAATTACTAGAGCTAATCAGTGAATTTAGCAAAGTTGCAGGAAACAAAATCAAAACACAGAAATCACTTGCATTCCTATACACTAACAATGAAATATCAGAAAAAGAAATTAAGGAATCAATCCCATTTGTCACTGTAACAAAAAGAATAAAATACCTAGGAAAAAGCCTACCTAAGGAGACAAAAGAGCTTTATACAGAAAACTATAAGACACTGATGAAAGGAATCAAATACAACATACACAGATGGAGAGATATTCCATGTTTCTAGGTTGGGAGAATCAATACTATGAAAATGAGTATACTACCAATGTAATCTTCAGATTTAGTGTAATCTTTCTCCAATTACCATAGGCATTTTTCATAGAACTAGAACAAAAAGTCTTACAATTTGTATGGAAATGCAAAAGACCCCAGATAGCCAAAACAATCCTAAGAAAGAAGAATGGAGCTGGAGGAATCAACCTTTCTGACTTCAGGCTATACTACAAAGTTATAGTCATCAAGACAGTATGGTACTGGCACAAAAACAGAAATATAGGTCAATGGAACAAGACAGAAAGCCCAGAGATAAACCCACACACCTATGGATACCTTATTTTTGACAAGGGAGGCAAGAATATACAATGGGGCAAAGACAGCCTCTTAAATAAGTTCTACAGGGAAAAATGAACAGCTATGTGTAAAAGAATGAAATTAGAACACTTCCTGATGCCATACACAAAGATAAACTCAAAATGGATTAAAGACCTAAATGTAAGACCAAACTCTATAAAACTTTTAGAGGAAAACATAGGCAGAACACTCAATGACATAAATCACAGCAAGATCCTCTATGACCCATATCCTAAAGTAATGGAAATAAAAACAAAAATAAACAAATGGGACCTTATAAAACTTAGAAGCTGTTGCACGACAAAGGAAACTATAAACAAGGTGAAAAGAAAACCCTCAGAAAGAGAAAAAAATAATATCAAATGGAACAACTGACAAAGGATTAATTTCAAAAATATACAAGCAGTTTATATAACAATACCAGAAAAACAAATAACCCAATCAAAAGTGGGCAAAAAAGACATACAAATGGCTAATAAACACATGAAAAGATGCTCAACATCACTCTATTAGAGAGATGCAAATCAAAGCTACAATGAAATATCACCTTATACTCATCAGAATGACCATAATAATAATAATAAATATATATACAAACAATAAATTCTGGAAAATAGGGAACCCTTTTGCACTGTTGGTGGGAATGTAAATTGATACAGCTACTAAGGAGAACAGTATGGAGATTCCTTAAAAATCTAAGAATACAATATCGTAAAGTAATTAGCCTCCAATTAAAATAAATAAATTTAAATTTTAAAAAATCTAAGAATAAGACTACCATATAACACAAAAATCCCACTACTAGGCATATACCCTGAGGAAAACAAAACTGAAAAAGATACATGTATCCTAAAGTTCATTGCAGCTTTATTTATAATAGCTAGGACATGGAAGGAGAAGGCAATGGCAACCCACTCCAGTACTCTTGCCTGGAAAATCCCATAGATGGAGGAACCTGGTAGGCTGCAGTCCATGGGGTCGCTAAGAGTCAGACACGACTGAGTGACTTCACTTTCACTTTTCACTTTCATGCACTGGAGAAGGAAATTGCAACCCACTCCAGTGTTCTTGCCTGGAAAGTCCCAGTGATGGCGGAGCCTGGTGGGCTGCCGTCTCTGGGGTCGCACAGAGTCGGACACGACTGAAGTGACTGAGCAGCAGCAGCAGGACATGGAAGCAACCTAGATGTCTATTGACAGATGAATGGATAAAGAAGCAGCAGTACATATTCACAATGGAATATTACTCAGACATAAAAAGAACATATTTGAATCAGTCTTAAGGAGGTGGATGAACCTAGAGCCTATCATACAGAGTGAAGTAAGTCAGAAAGAGAAAAACAAATATTCTGTACTGACACATATATATGGAATCTATAAAGATGGTACTGATGAATGTATTTTCAGAGCAGCAGTGGAGACACAGACGTCAAGAACAGACTTATGGACACAGCTGGAGAGGGGAGGAGGGACAGGGTGAGATGTATGGAGAGAGTAACGTGGAAACATGCACTACCATATGTAAAACAGATAGCCAATGATAATTAGATGCATGACTCAGGGAGCTCAGACTGGGGCTTGGTAACAACCTAGAAGAGTGGGATGGGGAGAGGTATGGGAGGGATGTTCAAGAGGGAGGGGACACAGGTAAACCTATGGCTAATTCATGTTGATATTTGGTCAAAACCAACACAATAATGTAAAGGAATTATTTTTCAATTAAGAATAAATAAATTTAAAACGATATGTGATATGTATACACAATGGAATATTATTCTGACATGAGAAAGGATATCCTGCCTTTTGCAACCTCATGGATGAACCTTGAGCACCTTATGCTTAAATGAGACGTCAGGGAAACCCAAGTACTTTATGATATCACATATATGGAATCTAAAAATGACAAACTTAAAATAAAAACAGAGGGCTGAATGATGGTGACCAGGGACTGCATGGAATGTGGGAGTAGGACTGATGTTGTTTAAGTGCACAAGCCTACAATGAGTAATGACTAAGCTGCAGAGATCTAGTGCACAGTATAATGAATATGACAGCAATACTGCATTATAATAATGCAATGTGATAAATATCACCGCCTTAGCAACCATAATAGAACATGTAAATCTTCCTTCCAAAATCAAGGAAAAATTAAGACATTCCCACATTAAAAAAAAAAAAAAAAGCTGAGGGATTCCATTACTAGTAGAACAGCCCTGAAAAGAAATGCTAAAGAAAGTTCTATAGTTTGAAAGAAAAAGATGTCTGATATTAACATAAAGCCACATGAAAAAGTGAAGCTCTCTGGGACAGGTAAGCACATGGATAAATTAAAAAGGCCATATTTAGTATATTGTAACATTATTGTGAAACTCCTCTTTCTGTTTCAATATGATTTAAAAATGTAAATGCATCAAACATGAATTATAAATCAACGTTAATGGTACATAACATATAAAGATGTAAATTTTAATAATAACCACAGAAAGGAGGGGTGCAAAGCTATAAAAGAACAGAGTTAATGTATTTTATTGACTCTAAGTTGGTACTAATTTAAACAAGATTGGTATAATTTAGGATTTTACTGCAATTACCATAGTAACCATTAAGAAAAGAACTAAAAATATTCACAGGCAAAGAAATTAGGAAGGAATCAAAACGGTGCACTAGAAAAACATCTCGCATGAAAATGGAGCAGTTGTGGGTAACCAAGGGACGCACAGCATAGAGAAAGGAAGGGCGAGATGGCAGGAGACCTGCACAGTCTCACTAACATTTCACATGTACGTGGATGTAAGTCACTGAGTGAAAGAGAAGGGCAGAACGGGTGAAGCATTACCTAAGGACATGCAGTTTCAAGAGACTCATTCAGACCTAGAGATAGCAATAGACAGTGAAGTTGCTCAGTCGTGTCCGACTCTTTGCGACCCCGTGGACAGTAGCCAACCAGGCTTCTCTGTCCATGGGATTTTCCAGACAAGAATACTGGAGTGGGTTGCCATTTCCTTCTCTAGGGGATCTTCCTGACGCAAGGATCGAACCCGGGTCCCCCGCATTGTAGGCAGACGCTTTACCGTCTGAGCCACCAGGGAAGTCCAGGGAAGACAGCAATAGAATGATGATAAACACATGGGGAAAAAAGATACGCCATGCAAATAGAAATCAAAAGAATTGGTTGGAGTGACTACACTAATAACAAATAAGAGAAATTTCGAAGTTAAAATTTGTTGTACAAAACAAGTGCATTATTTTTTGATAAAAGGGTCAGTTTATCATAAAATATGACAATTCTCAATTTACAAAACACCAACATAAAAAAAAAAAAACCTTCTTAAGTGAACAATGCTAAGAAATAGAGGGAAATAACAGAATGAGTAGACTAGAGATCTCTTCAAGAAAATTAGAGATACCAAGATTATTTCATGCAAAGATAAGCACAATAAAGATAAAGAACAGAAATGGCATGGACCTAATAGAAGCAGAAGATATTAAGAAGAGGTGGCAAGAATATACAGAAGAATTGTACAAAAGAAGGTCTTAATGACCCAGATAACCACGACGGTGTAATCACTCACCTACAGCCAGACATCCTGGAGTGTGAACTCAAGTGGGCCTTAGGAAGCATTACTAAGAACAAAGCCTGTGGAGGTGACGGAATTCCAGCTGAGCTATTTCAAGTCATAAAAGATGATGCTGTGAAAGTACTGCACTCAATATGCCAGCAAATTTGGAAAACTCAGTAGTGACCACAGGATTGGAAAAGGTCAGTTTTCATTCCAATCCCAAAGAATGCCAATGCCAAGGAATGTTCAGACTACCATATAATTGCACTCATTTCACATGTTAGCAAGGGAATGCTCAAAATCCTTCAAACTAGACTTCAACAGTACATGAGCTGAGGAATTCCAGATGTTCAAGCCAGGTTTATAAAAGGCAGAGGAACCAGAGATCAAATTGCCAACATCCATTATATCATAGAAAAAGCAAGAGGATTCCTGAAACACATCCACTTCTGCTTCACTGACTACACTAAAGCCTTTAACTGTGTGAATCACCCAAACTATGGAAAATTCTTCAAGAGATGGGAATACCAGGCCACCTTACTTGCCACTGAGGAACGTGTATGCAGGTCAAGAAGCAACAGTTAGAGCAAGACATGGAACAACAGACTGGTTGCAAATTGGGAAAGGAGTACATCAAGGTTGTATATTGTCATCCTGTTTATTTAACTTATATGCTGAGTACATCACGTGAAATGCCAGAATGGACGAAGCACAAGCCGGAATCAAGATTGCTGGGAGAAATAGCAATAACTTCAGATACACAGATGACATCACCCTTATGGAAGAAAGTGAAGAGGAACTAAAGAGCCTCTTGATGAAAGTGAAAGAGGAGAGTTAAAAAGCTGGCTTAAAACTCAACATTCAAAAAAAAAAAAAAAATCATGGCATCTGGTCCCATCACTTCACACAAACAGATGGGGAAACAATGGAAACAGTGCCAGACTTTATTTTTTAGGGGCTCCAAAATCACTGCAGATGGTGACTGCATCCATGAAATTAAAAAACACTTACTCATTGGAAGAAAAGCTATGACCAACCTAGACAGTATATTAAAAAGCAGAGAGATTACTTTGCCAACAAAGGTCCATTTAGTCAAAGCTATGGTTTTTCCATTAGTCGTGTATGGATGTTAGAGTTGGACCATAAAGAAAGCTGAGTGCTGAAGAATTGATGTTTTTGAATTGTGGTGTTGGAAAAGACTCCTGAGAGTCTCTTGGACTGCAAGGAGATTCAACCAGTTCATCCTAAAGGAGATCAGTTCTTAATATTCACTGGAAGGACTGATGCTAAAGCTGAAGCTCCAATAATGTGGCCACCTGATGCAAAGAACTGACTCACTGGAAAAGACCCTGATGCTTGGAAAGACTGAATGCTGGAGGAAAAGGGGACGGCAGAGGAGGAGATGGCAGGATGGCATCACTGACACAATGGACATGAGTTTGAGAAAACTCTGGGAGTTAGTGATGGACAGGGAAGCCTGGCATGCTGCAGTTCAAGGGATCACAAAGAGTCAAACATAACTGAGACTGAACTGAATAATATAGTTTTCTAATCAATAGTTTTCTTCCTAGATTAAAAGAAATTCTGTAAGTACAGATGAAAATACAGATTATTTGCATAAATAATTTATATATTATGTATAACATGTATAAGCATATATGTTATAATGTTCCATGGAAATATTATAGATATATAATCATTACATGTGAGCATCTATATCCAAAGTATCTTTATAAGAAAACACTTGTGCAGAGAAGAGGCCATAAATGCAGAGAGAAACAGGCATATGGGCAGAGTTCCAGGGTTCCATGGGAAGAAGATGAGTTGGTTCTTTATGGAGGTTTACAGCTTCAGGCATCTGCTGAGATAAGTAACCTGAGTTGCTAAATTCCATTTGAGACACATAAAAAAGGAAATAAAGTTGACTCTTATCTGACATGCTATTTTCTCTACTTATATAATAGCCTGTCTGCCAACATCAACCAAATCAATAAAAGATCAGGGGTCTGAACTAAGAGTTTTGACATTACATACACAACAGTCACACCACTTATATTATTCCAGTCTGTTCAATACAAATATCTTATCAATGAACGCTGTTCAGTCTCCTTTCCTCCTGATACTGGTATAGTGCCCCCAGGAGAGATAAGGGGATGGGGGCTGTGAGTAGGGACATCAAAACGGTTTCAGTTCAGTTGCTCAGTCGTGTCCGACTCTTTGCGACCCCATGAACTGCAGCACATCAGGCTTCCCTGTCCATCATCAACTCCCAGAGTCCACCCAAACCCATGTCCATTAAGTCGGTGATGCCATCCAACCATCTTATCCTCTGTCGTCCCCTTCTCCTCCTGCCCTCAATCTTTCCCAGCATCAGGGTCTTTTCAAATGAGTCAGCTCTTCGCATAAGGTGGCCAAAGTATTGGAGTTTCAGCTTCAACATCACTCCTTCCAGTGAATATTCAGAATCGATCTTCTTTTGGATTGACTGGTTTGATCTCCTTGGTCATAGCTTTTCTTCCAATGAGTAAGTGTTTTTTAATTTCATGGATGCATCTGGAGATGTTTCATGTTCACAGTGGGGACAAATGTACATTTTCCCACCTGAGAAACATTTTTTTTGGTCATTCCTTTCATTCCATATGTATTTACACATACCAGGCAGTGAGGCGGGAGACAGATAGGCAAAGATGTATCATGGTTTCAGGGCTGGGAATCTAAGGATGTGGACCACAGGGATCCTGCATGTTCATGCTCCCTTTTCTTTCTTTTTGCTTTCTTAACACCCTGGACAAAAACAGTGGAAGGCAACACTGTTCCTGAAAGGATGCCAGTCTACAAAAATTGAAAGTGTCATGTCAATACTACAACGCAACCTGTGTCAGAAAATGGAACAAGCGTGGTTTGTGCCTATGCAGTCTGCTCATAGTATCTAAGTCCTTGCTGCTGCTGCTGCTAAATCACTTCAGTCGTGTCCGACTCTGTGCGACCCCATAGACGGCAGCCCACTAGGCTCCGCATCCCTGGGATTCTCCAGGCAAGAACACTGGAGTGGGGTGCCATTGCCTTCTCCGATCTAAGTCCTTAGTCACCAGGGAAAAGGCAACACCATGGTAGCTCTGCAAGCAAGTTAACCAGCATTCTGTCCCTTGGATGAGCAACTGCCATCACTATATGGGAGGAAAGAAACAGAGCAAGGCAGACCACACTACAGCCCTTGAGCATTATATCGGCAGTAAAACAATCCCTAATTATTTAAATATTAAGGGTAACAAGTTTCCTTTCACATTTTACATGTGATAACACAAACAAATTCCCTGACTTCCTCTGTGTTAGGCTACACAGTCTCTGAAGTCAGTGTTTTTATTTATCTTTATTTTCCCCCCTAAATCTTTTGCTCATTATTTTGAACACTGTAGGTTTAATCATTTTTTAATAAATGAAAGAATGAGCACATTAATGAATGGCAAAGGTGCCATGTCAGGGGTTTTCATGCAGTTAAGCCAATTAAATGCATTTGGAGAATTTGGAGTATTTATTTAGCAATATATTCCATAATGCATTCATGTCATGTACCCCATGGTTCTCAATTAGCTTTAAAATATCTCACAAGTCCCACTGATCAGCTGAGGACAAATATATCTTAAATCGTGCACTGGGGATATTTTGGAGTCTAGATTTTAAAATGTAGAGTCTTTTCTACTTCAGAATATAAAATCCACAATAGTTTATTTTTAACACATTAAAGTATGCCAAGTAAACAAAAATAATAATTAGATTTAAATTTATTAAAATGTATGGTGAATGGTTTCACTTAAAAAATTAAAACTGTATGTGTGTGTACCTTAACATATATTTGTTTCTATGTATAATTTTGATGTGACAATAAAGGTACTATACACATAACAATAGTTTATTGTATATATTGCAATCTAAGTCAGACTAAACCTTAATGCTTTGAAGTCAATACTGCATAAAACTTCTGTTTTTAAACAAAATTAAATAGAATCTTAAAATTTTAAAATAGTTTAAAAATTGAAGGTTTCTGTGTTAATTTATTCCTTGAATAATTTCTAACTCACCCTAGCTTTCATTTTCTCCCTCTTAAAAGAGGTTGGTTGAATTTTAAAGGAATTTAGTCAAACAGAATGACTTGAGCATTACTAGAATACACAAAGAACCTCCATGCTTTGCATAAATTATGGTCATTAATGGCACTGCATGAGGTTGCCTGCTTGAATAACTTTTTTGTCAACAGCAAAAAGAACTTGCTTTCAGAAAAGAAGTTGTGCCAAAAATTCCCAGAAGAGGGTGACAACTCATTTTCATCTTAACAAACAAACATGAAAGTAATTTTTTTTTTAGACTGTGTAAATCAGAGTAATTTCCTGAATTATATTTTTTGCTAACGTTCCCTCTGAAGTTTAAAGCTCATATACTAACACTCCTCAAGCAAACTGGTGACAGGAAAAATCCTGTAGTCGCTACACAATGGGTCTTCCCAGGACTTGGGTGATGATTTGTACAAGTTAACTCACATGCATCAGCTTTAATTCTAACATGCTTTCCAGAGTGGGTCCCCTGTTCTGAGTCAAGCCTCATGAGCTAGCAGAAAGAGGAACAAACATTTTGCCCCAGGTGTTCCAGCCTGGAAACAAAGAAATGGACACCACCAG
The DNA here is from genome assembly GCF_027580195.1 of Bos mutus. NCBI lineage: Eukaryota > Metazoa > Chordata > Mammalia > Artiodactyla > Bovidae > Bos > Bos mutus. The sequence goes on along the minus strand of NC_091643.1, from coordinate 41,117,942 downwards.
TCATGGGTGCACCAGAGAGTCCTCCAGGTTCACTTCCTTACCCATTCAAACGCCAGATGCAATCCACGAGTTAGTTGCAAAAAAATACTATTTACATTTATCTATTATATTTAAGATTTCCCTCTATGTTTATCCTAAAACTGACCATAATTATTAAATCCAGGACATTTTTAGAAATCTGTTTCAATGTACTTTCAAAATATCCTGAATTTTCCACAAAAAAACTAATGTATTCAAATATTATTTTGTTGAGACTCCCTCAAGGTCATAAATTGAATCATATGTGATTCTTTACTAGTAGGATTAGACATCATCTATTCTTTGAATCAGTTAAGTAAAATCGTATTTTACATATAGTCCTCCCTCCTCGCTTTGTATGTTCCCTACGTGTATTCATGGGAAGTCACTGCAGACAATCTATGTCCTCGGTTTTTTATTTATCAAATTGAGGTGATGATACCTACTTACACACTGTGTGATTCCAACTACGTAATGTTCTGGAAAAGGCAGATCTCTGGGGGCAGTAAAAAGATCAGTGGCCGTAGGGGTTGGGGAGGGGAGGGATGAATGGAAGAAACAGAGGCTCTTGAGGGCAGTACAACGACTCTGTATTATTCTATAGTGGATGTGTGCCATTATATGTTCGTCCAAACCCACAGAACGTTCAGCACCAAGAGTGAACCGTAGTGTCAACTATGAACCCCTTCCAGGTGACAGTGATGTGTGATGTAGGTTCACTGATTATAACAAATGTACCCCTATGATGAGGCTTCCCTGGTGGCTTAGATGGTAAAGTGTCTGTCTACAATGCGGGAGACCCGGGTTTGATCCCTGGGTCAGGAAGATCCCCTGGAGAAGGAAATGGCAACCCACTCCAGTACTATTGCCTGGAAAATCCCATGGAGGGAGGAGCCTAGTAGGCTACAGTCCATGGGTCGCAAGTTGTCGGACACGACTGAGCGACTTCACTTCACTTCTTCACTTCACTTCACCTCACCCCTATGATGAGGGATATTGACAGTGGGGAGGTTGCATGCACCAGGGTAGGCGATGTACGAGGAAAACTGCATCTTCCTCTCAATTCTGATGTGAGCCTAAAACTGCTCTAAAAATCATTTTGTTTTGTTGTGGTTGTTGTTTTTTTTAATTGCACTCTGGCTGAATCATAGAACCTGAAGGAATAAGTCAGGGAGCACAGAGGTTTCAATTTCAGGCTTTACAATTAACTGTCATTTTTATAAGAAATAAATAAGTGCTCTTACGATCTTTTAAGAAGGCATAATTTAGGGAATATGAAGTGCATGAAGAATGGATCCAGTTTTGACAGGAGCAGGAGATACTAATCACAAAATTATTCTAGAATAAACACAATGACAGTCTAAGTGAGTAACAAGAAGAGACTAGGAATGTGTTATTTCTTGAAGAAGCTCTTAGGCACCTTGTATGGATGCTCTCAGCTAAAAGAACTGCAACGGAGAAAAGGCCAGACACAGCAGTGTGCCAAGCTGCCTACCCCTCAGCTAGGTGGTTTCCCTTCCATATTTAACCAGTATCATACGCATAGACAAACACAGAAAAGCTTAAGTGGTGAATGAAGAAGAGAGAACACAAGAAAATCAATCTCTGTCATTTACTTTATCAAATCTATAAACATCCAGGTATTGGAACATTCATGCAACTTTGATTTTCTTTCATTTCTGCTACTAGTACACCAGGAGGAACAGAAGACCTAGTTCTAGGGGATAAATCATGGGTTTGGTTATTTTCAGGCTAATTTTATTGCTGGTTTCTCTTCTGTAAACACCGGCTTGCAGTACTTGGCATGCACTATGCATATTCATTATCTTTTCAATTAGGCTACAAGGTCCTTGAAGGCAAAGACCATGTGTTGTGTTTCTTGGTATCTACTGCCCCAGCTTGTGCAGGGCCTGGAAGGCTGCACACACACACAGACACACACAGACACACATGCACAATCTGACTGGTAGGTCTGTGACTGGATCTCAAAATATTACTTGTCTTCTACTGGAATCACATGTATACAGATGCTAACGTAAGCTGCAGCATGCTTCATACAACATACTGAATGTATTAACTATTTTCAACTTGAGTTCAATGCTAGTGAATTGAATTAAGAGGTTGATGGTTCAGTAGAAAATGATCCAGAGATAATTCAGGGTCTTTGTCCAATACTAAAGCACTGAGGGTCCGTCTTACACTATAGTCACCTACTGCACTGATACCATGTTCTCAAGGGCAGTTTGGGACTGGCTAATCCAGGTATCAAAGCAGACATGAGAAAGTCAGTACACAAAAGAACAAAGGCTATGATTTTCATAAAGAAGAGAAAAAGTTGCATCTATTTTCATTTCCCTCTTCTTTAAAATGTTTGAGTTTTCACTTTCAACTTCTACCTTGAGTGTCTGAACTGCTCTGGGCTTTTCCAACTCCAGATATGTTTCCCTTCTGATCTAATGCTTTCTGCCTTTCCTCCTTTCATGCATCTTCTTCTCTTTGCCCGTTTTCTTACACATGAGTGCAGATGGCTGTACACTTTTCCTTCTGTCCCTGAACTTGAAGACATGGCCTTACAGCTTCACAGGCACCAAGGTGGGCTCCTATTCAACCTGCCATCACCTGACTGTTTGAGTTCTTCGTCCCAGCTCTTGCTGACGTGGCTGGAGACTTAATGAAACAAATGAAGCATATGTGAACTCAGCAAACATTTAGAAGTTGACCAGAAGGTGAATCCAGCAAAGATCAGGAAGAATGAATGGTATTTAATGCTATGTATGAATTAATTACCTTTTTACATGAATCTAATCTGTTTGGCATATATCTTTAGAGGGAAGGAAAGGGACACATTAGTGAAAGCATGCCTTTTTCTCTACTAAGAGTTTACCAGAATGTGCTTTTGTATTCTGTTCCCAGGTGTAGGTACACAGGTATTGCCTGAACAGAGGGCTAAAATTCCCCTGATACTGGAAGAAGACACTCACTGTGGAACCCAAAAGAGGCTGAAATTTTCCTTCCTTCATCAGCAGGTGACATGCCTGTTAGCCAACCAAATACTTTTTTCCCCCTAAAAGGATCATTTTAGTCAAATGCATCTTACAGATAAAATATTCTTAGTTAACCAACATACTGCCTAAGGCCATTGTTCACATCCTAAGAGAGTTTAACAATCATAGTGAGAAAAGTGAAAGTGAAAGATGCTCAGTCTTGTCTAACTCTTTGCAACCCCATGGACTATAAAGTCCATGGAATTCTCCAGGCCAGAATACTGGAGTGGGTAGCCATTCCCTTCTCCTGGGGATCTTTCCAACCCAGGGATTGAACCCAGGTCTCCCTCATCACAGGTGGATTCTTTATCAACTGAGCCACAAGGGAAGCCCAAGAATACTGGAGTGGGTAGCCTATCCCTTCTCCAGGGTGTCATCTGAGCCACGAATTGAACCATGGTCTCCTGCATTGCAGGTGGATTCTTTACCAACTGAGCTATCAGGGAAGTCTAATAGTAAGAAGAGATAAATTGCTACAGAAGATGGCATTCCCTACACAGGACACGGAATGCAGTTATATGATCCTAACCACTTTCTCTATGAACACACTCAGAGAAATAAATACCTAGTTACTGTTAGCCATTCTGCTTACTCTTCTCTTACTATACCATCTGTTACATAGTATTTCTACAGCCTCAATGATTAAAAAAAAGCTGAAGGGTGGGAGGATTTAGAATTATAAGAAAAAAGAAATAGAAATCATTGTGCGTATTGAGCCATTAATTATATTTGATCACAGAGTGTCTTTTCTTTCCAAGTAAGAGTCGTATAATTCAGATATTAACAATTTTCATTGTAAAATCTTTACATTGCATAATGCTTTATTTCAAAAATTTCAAGACCTGACACCCTCTTCTTTACTCAAAACGTATACAACTCAAAGCTGAGAATAAAACAAAACAGCCCAAGGAAAAGCGGGCATGAGTTTTTCCTAAATAAGATATTCAAATGGCCAACAGGTACATTAAAAAGAGCTCAACATCACTAATCATCAGTTCAGTTCAGTTCAGTTCAGTCGCTCAGTCGTGTCTGACTCTCTGCGACCCCATGAATCGCAGCACGCCAGGCCTCCCTGTCCATCACCAGCTCCCACTAATCATCAGGGAATGTAAATCAATATCACAATGAGATATTACCTCACACCTGTTAGAATGTCTATTTAAAAAGCAGGAAACGATAAACACTGGCAAAAATGTAGAAAAAACAAACCCTTCTACACTCTTGGCAGGAATATAAACTAATACAGCCATCATGGAATACAGTATAAAGGTTACTCAAGAAATTAAAAAGACAACTACCATACGATCCCACAATTCTGCTTCTGGGTATATATTCTAAAAGAAGAAACATCATTACCTTGAAGAGACACCTGCACTCTGATGTTCACTGAAGCATTATTCATGGTAGGCAAGATACAGAGACAACCTGGGTGTCCATTAGTGTGCTAACGGATAAACAAGACATGAGGTCTCCCTCTGTCTCTCTCTCTCTCACACACACACACACACACACACAGAAATATTATTCAGCTGCAAAAATAAGAAAATCTCTCCAACTGTGACAACATGGATGAACCTGAAGGTCATTATGCTAAGGAAAGTAGCCAGACAGAGGAAGACTTACTGAATGGTATCATTTATACATGAAATCAAAACAGAACATTAAGTAAAACTTCTAGAAACAGAGAATAGAATGGTGGTTGCCAGGGGTTTGAGGGGTGGAGGAAATAAGAAGACCCTGGAAAATAGGTACAAACTTTCAGCTACAAAATGAAGATTAATAAGGAATGAGGACTGACTGTGTCACGTGGTGACTGAAGTTGGAAATACTGTATTGTATAATTGGAATTTACTAGGATAGTAGAAATTACGTATTCTCTTAAAAATAAAAGCAAAACAACAACAATAAAAACATGTGAAATGATGAATGTGTTGACTAACACTAGAATGGGTCCTTGCATGACATATATGTATATCAGACTCACAGTTTAAATCATTTTGCCATTTTGTTTGCCAATTATACCTCTATAGGGCTGAAAAAACAACAGTAAAAGTAAACCTGGAGCAGGTGAGGCCAAACCGGGGGATATAAGAGAACTAACTGTCCTGGTTGGCTCCATGCTCCCTCTCCTGGCCTCCCATCGTGACCACACAGACCGCAGGGAACACAAAGACCACTCACCTAAGTGGTGGCTCACACCTTCACTTCCACCAGCACTGTTGGTGGTACTGTGACCAGAGGTGTGTGAGACCCTTGTCTGCAAGCTTGTTTTTGAGTTTTACACCCTTGCCAAAGGGGATTAACCGGGGGACATCTCTATACACCAGGGATGGCAACAGTCCCTGCTTCACTGTTGTGCTGTTGAGTTTAAATAAGATGAGGCATCAAAGGCACGCATTGTCAGAGAAAGAAAATGGGAAAAATAGAGAAAATAGAGGATTTACATGTGGTCACTACTGGTACTAACTCCTAGTTCACGGGGGAATCATACACAGTTTCCTATGTACTGGGAACATACATATATATACACACACATACACATGCATATACAAGATATGCATACATATGTGAAAATATAATTATATATAACTTAATGGGACTATATATTAATACATACATATGTAAGTGCATAAATTCATATATAATGATATAATATGATTATACATATAACTTATTTGGGAATACATATATGAATATATATATATATATATATATATATATATGGGGACAACAAAGGATGAGATGGTCGGATGGTATCACCGACTCAATGGACATGAGTTTGAGTAAACTCTGGGAGTTGGTGATGAACAGGAGGCCTGACATGCTGCAGTCCATGGGGTCTTAAATCAGACACAACTGAGTGACTGAACTGAATATATATATATGCAATTATATAGTTATAATTATATATAGTTTATTGGGAATATATGCTAATTATATATAAAAGTATATATATATCTGTATATAGCTATATATGTGTAATTTTATACATATATTTTTACAAATATATAAAATTATGTGTGTGTTTATGTGTGTGTATGTATATATATACATACATATATATATATACACACACACATATATTTCTTTATTTATTTGTTTTGCAATAAACTACTTTAATGTGCAATAAAATGGTAGCAGTTTTTCACACGAAAATTCCCAGGAACTTGAAACTCCGTCTTCTGCCAAAGAACATGTAACGCAGAGTGTATTGAACATGTTTACTAGGAAGCAACCTTGCACATGTAGGAGGTAATAATATGAAAGAGGACAGCTGCTTTCTTGCTTCCTAGTCATGACATGGCAACCACCTCCCTTAGGGGAACATCTCAAGACACTGAATTCAGCAGCACAGAGTGTGGCCGTAACCTCCTTCTTCATGGGGCCCAGAAGCCTGGGAAACATAAACAACCATCAACCTCTCTAACTTATATTTGTGCAGAGAGGTCACCACAGTCAGCAGAGTGATGACCCAGGCGACGGCAAACTAAATCCTCGGTTCTGTAAAGTCACCTTTCCCCATCCAGCAGAAAGAGGTTAAAACTGGCTTCCAAACAGCCACAGCCGTTTCACATTTCACAGCCCAGGACCCGTGACACAGAGGACAGAAGCTCATTTTTATGATGATGAAGTTTGAAATTCAGCAAGAAATGGTGACCTACTACAGTATTCTGGCCTGTGGGAAATCCCACAGACAAAGGAGCCTGGCAAGCTCCATGGGGTTGCAAAAAGTCAGACACAACTTAGCGACTGAACCAGCACCACCACCAACGGTGAACAGAACCATCTTGGCAGTAGAAGCATACACTGGGAGGGGAGGAGCCTGTGGGATGAGCAGGAGCCACCAGGGACACGCATGTGTGAGTCCTGCTGGTGACCCCCAGCCTTGGCTGGGACCCTGCAGGGCTCCTGGGTATCACTATCTCAAGGGAAACTAGAAGTACAAACCCTACCAGCACTCTGCATGCGAGGCCAATGGAGAGTAAGGGAAGTGCTGCTGCTGAGCAATCCCGCAAAACTCTAATTCCAAACCAATTCCAGATTAATTCTGAGTCACTGGGTTGCGTCACCTCCAGGGAGAAACCACAAGTGAAATGAGGAGCTAGAGGGCTACCAAGAAACTCTGTCCCTATTTTTCCCCCTCCAAGATGCTTTCCTTTAAAGCTCTGGAGCTTCTGTTTCAGAGATAAACACTTGTAGCAACATTCTATCCTCCTTGACAGGTCCTCTTTTAATAAAGCAGAAACACCCCCAGGAAAAGAATGGCTAACCACAGGAGGTAAACTTTCTTAGAAGCTTTCCCTGAGCTGAATGAGCATCTCTGGGAAGCCAGTGACTCTTCCCCAGGTAGAGGAAGGAAGGGAGAAGCCCTGAGAGGAGGACATGGGGGAGACCAGCTGGGGTCAAAGGGCACCAGTCAGATACTGAATTAAGTGGTTGTTATGGACTGAATTTGACTGCAGTCCTTTCTCGGTTTAACTGACTATGTACTCTGTCAGCACATGAAGCGGTTTTGCAGCCCTGAGCTGGTCTAAGGGTGTCCTGACACCTGTCTCAGGGGCTGGGGCAGAAGTCACCCTCCCCAGATACACAAAGGCTGACATGGCCCCTCCTAGGTCACCAGGACCGGAGGATGACAAGTGGCCACACACACGGCTTTGCACTCAGCCCGGGCGGAGGGGAGCAACTCCCAACTGGTTCATTAACTGTTGTTCCTTAAAGGCTGACTTACATACTTTCAATGACACCCTTTACATCTCTCCTGATTTTAAAATGTGACGCCTCATGAGGTTTCCTCATCCTAAATCTCCCTGAAGTTTCTTAAAGGTGAGGAATCGGTCTTACATTAACTTTGCCTGCGAATAATAGCCACTGCAAAAATAACGCATGCTCAGTGTCCAGACCGAGTCTAGAACTTGAGGCAAGTGAAGCTTATATTTCTGAAGCACAGCCATCCACACGCCTTGATTCTGCCTGGCCATTCTAAACGTTCCTAACCTCAGGATACTTTTTTCCTTGAAAACACTAGGTGGGTGACAATACCCGGGGTCTTCCTCCAATGTGAAGTCACGCCTCAGATGCGAGGACGCGTGTTAGGACCAGGCAGTCAGGGCAGGACCCTAGAGCATCCTCTGACTACTGCCAAAGCTGGAGGGACCATGTCCTAGCTTAGTACCCACAGCAGTACACAGTAATCAGATGCTTGAGGAGCATGAGGACACATCAGCTTTGTGTCCACGTCTGATGACGGGTGGTGGAAGGACTGAAACTTCATTCCAGCCAAACTTGGCCTAAAATTAAATCACGATGCAAGTGACTGCTACATTTTAAAAGTCTGAATGCTTTTGTACGACGACAGGAATAAGTATTATTGATATGCCGAATTAGGATTTTGACAACAACTATCTGGACTTGCTGTGGAAGCATTATATATGCTGTCATTTTAATATATGAAGAAGAAATCTGACACCCTTCTTGTGTGAGAAAGGGAGTGCTTAAGCTATCGATGATGACAGAATTCCTGGAAAGTTGTCAGACTAGCATGCAGAGATCTAGGTAATTTTAAGAGAGCAACTCATTTTAAACAATCTCACCTAGGATTTTTGTCACTTAGGAAGAGCTGTTAGTCAACATATGATTGAGTTATATGACAAAAATGTCATTTCCCATTTACTGTGCGATTCATGTTGAGTTACTCAACTACTAAGTAGCCTGTGTTAAACTCAGCTCCGAAATTAAAGATGCATTTACATGGGAGATATTGAAAAGTTCAAATGTACTAGAAAACAATGGCTTGTTGGTGACAGGTAATGGTAGACTAGGAAGCTGTCACATTGCACTGGTTTTCTCTTACAAGATGAACACCTGCCCAGAACACTGGCTGAAAGTGAAAGTCCGCTAGTCGTGTCTGACTATTTACGACCCCATGAACTATACAGTCCATGGAATTCTCCAGGCCAGAATACTGGTGTGGGTAGCCTTTCCCTTCTCCAGGGGATTTTCTCAACCCAGGGATCGAACCCAGGTCTCCTGCATTGCAGACAGATTCTTTACCAGCTGAGTCAGGAGGGAAGCCCAAGAATACTGAAGTGGGTAGCCTATCCCTTCTCCAGTGGATCTTCCCGACCCAGGAATAGAACAGGGGTCTCCTGCACTGCAGGCGGATTCTTTACCAACTGAGCTATTAGGGAAGCCTGAGCACTGGCTAGGCTAGTTTAATCTAGTATGGAGCCCAGCAGAGTAAAGTGGGTCCTGACCCTGAATGTGCTTTGTAAGCATAGATGCACCACAGTGAACCCAGAAGCTCCAGCCCAGGAGAAGGTGGCAAGTCTCTTGTTTGTTAATGAGCAGGAGATGGAACCCTGGGTGATGAGACAGCTTCCAGGTCTGCCTGCCACAAGGACATGGCCATGTAAACCCTTGGGTCCCTGCTTACTCAAGAAGCAACTGCAAGAAGATTCACCGTCTTGGACATTAAGGACTCCAGAAATACGAAGGACTTTGAAGCCAGGTTTTCATGTTTTGCAATTGAAATATGGCTGTGAGCCCACCCAAACTACCAGCAAGGGAGAAAGGAAAACCTCCAGGGTAACTGTCAGGAGAATGCTGGCCCAGCAGCAACGAGCGGACCTCTGCTAGATTCAGGTTCTCAATCAGCAGGGGGACTGTCCGATACAGCAGGTATCCAAGTGTCCCTGTGGTCTGGGCACAGCTGTGGGAGCTGTCTTTTGGTGGCAGTGTGCGTCATCACAGTGTCTCTGAAATCACCAGGTGGTGAATTCCATGTATGCTGCCTTCTGGCCCCGAGGACAGAAAGAACACGGAACTTCCTGTCCGTGTTGAGAGGGCTGCCGTGTCTAGTGCTCAGAACCCTGCCTGGGCTTTTCTGTCTCTTCAAGTTGTGCGTTCTATTCCCCTCAGCTTGCCAGGCTCTTGTAGTTTCCATGGGCTGCAGCTGCTGTTCAGATGCGTTCTGAACGCAACATTCTGAAAATACAAATGATGACTGTGCCCATTAATTCTGCATAAGATCTCTCTCAAGAATTTTTTCCCCTCTTTATATGCTTTGGGATTTGATGATTCAAGTTACACATTTAGCATATTAGATAACCTATTTAGCAAACCAGAACTCCCAAAATTCTTAGGCTGAATTTTAAATATGAGCCAATCTAATGGAATGGAAAATTTTTAAAGAAATAAAACCACGATTTGTGTGATGTTTCTGATTTTTAGGGTAATTTTACTGCTTTTTTTTTTTTCAGGTAAACATCTAGACAATCTTATTCTATTTTTAAAAATGAAAGACACACCCAGAGAAGTGAAAAGAGATTAATGCCATGCTCTCACTTGGAAGGTCAGCTTTCACGACCAAATAAATATTTTCAAGATGCTACCAAAACAAAGGCATTTTCTTAGAGTCATTAATCGAAAGCAGCAAAGAAGAGACCAGAATTAAATGTCAAATTATTATCTGTAAACTTTTAGCTTGCCTGTATATTCACTGCTTAAATTCCCACAGACCATTTTTCTTTTTTACCATTTCCTTGAACAAAAAGCATTCACTTCAGTTGTATTGACCTTTTTCTTCTTTATTTGTTTACAGGCACTGGTTACACAAGTTTCTAACACAACCCGACTTAAGAATTCCAATTTTTGAATACTGTCACTGTTGTTTTGTTTTGATTTTTTTTCTAAAATTTCACTTACTATTTGCTAAAGTAAAAAGTCTGTGGAAATTTAATTTCATCACATCCATTCTGTGATGAAACAATTCTTAATATAACTTTAGGTTTTTGTAACCAGTGTGTCTGTGTCTGGATCCTCCTGTCTTTCCTCCCTGGAATGGGTTTTGTCTCTGCCATTCCTTAGGAAGGAACATGCTTCCCTAAGAAAGTATGACCACACACCCAGGCAAGAGTACCTGAGTGGGTTGCCATTGGCTACCAGCTAGATGACCAAAATAAAGAACTAGTGGCAAAAAAATAGATAAAAAATACTCTTATTCATAGTGGTTAAGTGGGAAAAGCCAGTTAACAATGTTACTGACTACATGATTAACTGTTCACGTTTCTCTTCTAACAGCATATTCTAATGAGACCACTGATATGAGTTATCCAATGAATGTCTTCTGTTTGTTTCACAGCAGTTATTCTTGCGAGCTATATTAGCAGGTGAAATGTATGGGAATCAAAGTCTAATAAACCCCTGCATCTGAAAACATACAAGTTACTACTGTTAAGGTTTCTGCACCAGCCATGTCCTTTGCAGAGCTGCCATGGAGGTGGAAGGAGGCCTGAGTGTGTGTCCTGCACTTCCCTAGAAAGCTCTTTCTGGCACTAGGATTCACATGTCCTTCCAAAGGCAACACTACACTTGGTGTTAGAAAGACTGTTTTCCAAAGAATACTTCACTTTTGCATATTTAGCTCTTTTGTGACCTCTTGCACTCTACTAATGTAGCACATGCATAATAGTGATATCATCTGAAAGTATGTGACAAGAGTCCTGCAGTTGTTGATTTTTTTAAAGAGAGCATGCATCCCAAATAATCCTTGTATAAGTAAAAAAACTACTGAAAACTATAAAACTCTCTGGTCATTCTGTAATTTAAAAGGGATGGTACAGGGAGGGAGGTGGGAGAGGGGTTCAGGATGGGGAACACGTGTATACCCGTGGCAGATTCATGTTGATGTATGGCAAAACCAATACAATATTGTAAAATAATTAGCCCCCAATTAAAATAAATACATTTATAATAAAAAGAAAATATTTAATTTCTTAAATATATCACAATACCATTGCCATTGGAAGTAAAAATGTGATGGAAAGCATTTTATCTTTTATCCAGGGCTAGTGACTATTCTATTGAAAAACTCATATAAATCAATGAATTTGCCATAATCTGAGATTTGCAGCTGGTTGTCAGAAATCAGCAGTGATTTTACATACACACACACACACACACAATTCTTTGTATGTGTGTCTGTGTATACACAACCTTGGACACACGCTCATATCTATTAGCTCAAAGTCCAAAGTCAGAAAATTTGTTTCTTTAATAAACTCTCTCAAAAAATTACAATACCTTGGATAATTATTTTCCCTGGGTTTCAATTTACAAGCCAATCATGCTTTGGGTTTTTCATTTCTCATCCCCTTCAAGTATTACTTTTCTGATGAATTGAAAGAAATTGAATCAAATATGTAGATTTCTTAAGTGGCGGAAATTACATCCATATTTTACCTTTATTTGGACCAAATATTCAAAATAACATAGCAAATAATGGCATGCTGCTAAGTTACTTCAGTCGTGTCCGACTGTGTGCGACCCCATAGATGGCAGCCCACCAAGGCTCCCCCATCCCTGGGATTCTCCAGGCAAGAGAGCTCCGCCCATGGCAAAGGTCATGAGGAAGGAGGCTCGGCATATGCAAAGGCAGGATGGAGCCTCAGGAGTCCCCCTGGAAATTCTCGAGCATCTACCCCCAAAACCAGAGTCTGCCTACTTTCTGCTTTGTGCTCTCACCTACACCTCTGACTTTATGGGGGGCTGTCCCCCACTACCTCTCTCTGAAAAAAAAGGAGTTAACTTACAGCTCCAGTTAATAAAGTTCCTGGGTGTGATAGTGTTTCAACCTACAAACTCCTTTGGAAGTCCTCTAGCCTGCCTGAATAGGTTTTTCCGGCCACATGTGATTGTTCGGAGCCTCCCAACTGTGAGAGACATGAGATGTTCTAAACTGCCTAAATACAGATTCCTTTGAGCAGTTAAAAGATTGATTAGAAATTGTATTGGTGAAGGGTTTTTCACTTGTTGGGCCAATGTTTGCTGCTAAGTTTCCATATCCCTTACCTGCTGTGTCCCTGGCAGTGTATTGATTAATACAATTGGTGTAAGTAGTAGCTTTAATGTTTGTAACCTTGGACCCTTGAGTTAATTATTTTTCTTGTTATAGCCCACCACACCTTTGCCCTGTAGGAATGCAACTTTATCTAATGCTTTTGGAGGGTGGCACCTGACTAGTCACCTTTAGAGAAAAATAAGTTTTCTGAAGAAAGGGTCTTAAAATGTTAACAGGCCTCCGGGCCAGAAGATGATGCAAATCACCTAAACTTTAGCATATGATAAGTTTGCAGGAAGAAAGCCTGGCTTACTGCATGACTCTTCCCCTTCCCCCATTATCCTCTATGCATAATTTAAGGTATAAAAACTACTTTGGAAAATAAAGTGCGGGCCTTGTTCACCGAAACTTGGTCTCCCCATGTCGTTCTTTCTCTCACCTTCTGGCTGAATTATTCAGCCTCTTTTCTCCACTGAATTTCCTCACTGAGCTATCCTTATTTAACCACTCTTTATATCCTTAATTAACATTTTTTTTGTTTTGTTTTGTTTTTAATTTTATTTTATTTTTAAACTTTACATAATTGTATTAGTTTTGCCAAATATCAAAATGAATCCATCACAGGTATACATGTGCTCCCCATCCTGAACCCTCCACCCTCCTCCCTCCCCATACCATCCCCCTGGGTCATCCCAGTGCACTAGCCCCAGTTAAGCAATTGTTTCCTGATCCTCGCTGACGCCCTCCCCGCTTCGAATTCCCTGGATCCACCGGGGCTGGACCCCGGCAGAGTGGGTTGCCATTTCTTTCTCCAGTGCATGAAAGTGAAAAGTGAAAAGTTGCTCAGTCATGTCCGACTCTTAGCAACCCCATGGACTGCAGCCTACCAGGCTCATCCGTCCATGGTATTTTCCAGGCAAGAGTACTGGAGTAGGGTGCCATTGCCTTCTCCAAAATAATGGCATATAATCACCTAATAAAATGTGTCATTTTTTTTTTTTTTTACAGTTTGGATAATAAAAAGGAAAACATTGTGCACCCATGGCTGATTCATGTTGATGTATGGAGAAAACCACCACATATTATACAGTAATTCAGTTCAGTCACTCAGTTGTGTCCAACTCTTTGCAACCCCATGGACTGCAGCAAGCCAGGCCTCCCTGTCCATCACCAACTCCGGGAGTTTTAAACTCATGCCCATTGAGTTGGTGATGCCATCCAACCATCTTATCCTCTGTCATCTCCTTCTCCTCCCACCTTCAATCTTTCCCAGCATCAAGATCTTTTCAAATGAGCCAGCTCTTCACATTAGGTGGCCAAAGTATTGTAGTTTCAGCTTCAACATCAGTCCTTCCAATGAACACCCAGGACTGATCTCCTTTAGGATGGACTAGTTGAATCTCCTTGCAGTCCAAGGGACTCTCAAGAGTCTTCTCCAGCACCACAGTTCAAAAGCATCCATTCCACAGTGCTCAGCTTTCTTTATATTCCAACTCTCACATCCATACATGACTAATGGAAAAACCATAGCCTTGACTAGATGGACCTTTGTTGACAAAGTAATATCTCTGCTTTTTAATATGCTGTCTAGGTTGGTCATAACTTCCCTTCCAAGGAGTAAGCATCTTTTAATTTCGTGGCTGCAGTCACCATCTGCAGTAATTTTGGGGTCCCCCCAAAAACAAAGTCTGCCACTGTTTCCACTGTTTCCCAATCTATTTGCCATGAGTAATGGGACCAGATGTCATGATCTTAGTTTTCTGAATGTTGAGCTTTAAGCTAACTTTTTCACTCTCCTCTTTCCCTTTCATCAAGAGGCTCTTTAGTTCTTCTTCACTTTCTGCCATAAAGGTGGTGTCATCTGCATATCTGAGGTTATTGATATTTCTCCCAGCAATCTTGATTCCAGCTTGTGCTTCATCTAGCTCAGCATTTCTCATGATGTACTCTGCATATAAGTTAAATAAGCAGGGTGACAATATACAGCCTTGATGTACTCCTTTCCTCATTTGGAACCAGTCTGTTGTTCCATGTCCAGTTCTAACTGTTGCTTCCTGACCTGCATACAGATTTCTCAATAGGCAGGTCAGGTGGTCCTGTATTCCTGTCTCTTTCAGAATTTTCCATAGTTTATTGTGATCCACACAGTCAAAGGCTTTGGCACAATCAATAAAGCAGAAATAGATGTTTTTCTGGAACTCTCTTGCTTTTTTGATGATCCAGGGGATGTTGGCAATTTGATCTCTGGTTAATTATCACCCAATCAAAATAAAGTAATTAATTAAATAAATATAAAGGAAAACATTTTATAGTATTTATAAATGTAGTTCTCTCAAAATATTTATTTTGATAACTTTATATTTATTTTAATAATAATAAACTTTGTTCATGATAAACTTTCAGTAATGGGTGAAAAAGCAGTTCAAACTGCTTATAAAACAGTGTGTCTTTAAAAGTGCTGGTGATTTAGTCAGTCATAAGCACCTATTTCGGAGAAGGCAATGGCACCCCACTCCAGTACTCTTGCCTGGAAAATCCCATGGACGGAGGAGCCTGGAAGGCTTCAGTCCATGGGGTCACTTAGGGCTGGACATGACTGAGTGACTTCACTTTCACTTTGATGCATTGGAGAAGGAAATGGCAACCCACTCCAGTGTTCTTGCCTGGAGAATCCCAGGGACAGGGGAGCCTGGTGGGCTGCCGTCTATGGGGTCGCACAGAGTCGGACACGACTGAAGTGACTTAACAGCAAGCACCTATTTATAGAGTATATAATAGGATGATTCACGTATGTTTCCAGATTTTAAGTAAAATCGGCCTGATACCATATAACTTTATTCAAAATAATATATCAATTGATCAGGTATTATAATAAAATTATCTTGATTGGATGGAGCAAATCCCAACCATCCTTCGCTAAGAACCCAGAACCCACGTTAATGAAAACATTTGTGCTGGATGAAGTTGTTAATGTTTAAAATGATCTGTGTATTTTTAACTATTTTAAATCTCATCTGTCAAAAACACAGCTTCCAACTGACATTTTTTTCATAACCTTAAAAAAAACCCTACTTCTAATGATTTGAAAATTATGATGCATGTCTATATGCAAAATATGTGATCGGGCTACTGCCAAATTATGTCATGGTTAAAATTGTAAGCCTATAAAATAGTTTTACCCAACTGCTTGGAGCAACTTACTAATGAATGTAAACAAATTTGGTTAACAGGAGATAACCAAACCAGAATAACAAAAAGCCAAGAAATAATTAGTTACAGAATTTTCTTCCAAATTCTGATGAGGGGTACAAATACTTCAGATTTGCTCACAAGAGTTCCATGGCACACCGCCAAGAATCCTGGGCTAGAAGAAGGGTGATGATCTACACACTGGACAATCTAGCTTTATATTTAACACCTTTAGCCAAGATTTTAATTTGTAGAATAATGACTGTCTCATAGTTTTCAAGAAGATTCTCAATCATGTTTTACATGTTCATTATAATAGGCCTAGAATGTGCTTTATAAAATGATGATGATAAATACTGGGGCTTCTGGTGTGGTGGGCAGAAGGCAGGTGAAATTAATCAACCGGCAGACTGATTATTGATGACAGTTTTTCTGAGAAATCACTCTTAGAGTCTCCACATTCAAATCATGTCCAGCAGTTTGCCTTCCTTCCTTAATAACACTGTCTTCCAGGTGGTGGCCAGGCACGCGTACCCTGCAGCAGCCCTTGCCTCCAGCGAAGTCCCTCTCCTGGACTCTGATTTGTATGCTCATCACTCGGCCTCTGGGATCGAGTCTGTGTTGTTGCTGCTGTTCAGTTGCTAAGTCATGTCCAACTCTGCAACCCCATGGACTGCAGCATGCCAGGCTTCCCTGTATTTCACTGTCCCCGGCAGTTTGCTCAAACTTACGTCCATTAAGCTGGTGATGTCATCTAACCCTCATCCTCTGCGGCCCTCTCCTCTAAGACTAAACCCTTTCTCTATGCCATCCATTCCTTTTCTATTATTATTCTTACATAGAAACAGCCAGGTGACAGAAAGGGTTGTCGCAAATGTACCTGTTTTTCCCCTTCAAGATATGATGATTTTGGAACAACTGGAAAATATCTGTAGACACTGAGGCTCTGAGCCTTTTAGTGCTAAACTGGACATTTCCTTTTCTAATTATTAGGTGGAACCCATTCACTGCCCCTATACAAATCCAATTAAACAAACACACTAATAAGTCACAGTGGAATGACTCTTGGGTGGGAGGGAGGAGGGAGTCTCTTTGTCCACTGGATGCTGCTTCGGTGGCTTCTTCCCATGCTGGGAGGCTGCCCCGAGGTTTCTCTGAGAGATGATGCGTACCTCATGTGACTTATGAAACACATCCCTGGGAATGAAACTTCTATGGCTTCAGAGCACTGCTTAGTAGGACTGACTTAATGTCCATGAGATGAGTGATTCAAAGACCATGGTTGGCACACACTTCATTAGATATAAGCTAAAGAAAGAGAGGAAATCATCACCATGTAGTTCAAAGTATTCCCTGATAACTCACTCTTGAAAATTGGTTGTCAGTTTTTAATTTAACTTCAAATCATACTGTTCATATATAATTTCTAATTATTGTTGCCTTTGACCTATTCAATACAGTCAGATTAAACTTTCAGAGTTGGAGTCCAATCACTGCAAACTCTCAAGTGCAGGGATAATTCAGATCCTGAAAAAAGAGCAGAGGCTGGGCTTCTACGGCAGTAACATCCTCCACAGGTGAGCACCTTGTGTGGGTGGGAGATATTTAGTTCTGATATGACAGTTCACCAGAACAGATATCCTAGAGGAGTTATTCAAAAGTGAGTATTTCTGATCTGAAGATTTAACAGTTTATCTTCTTTCCCCAGCTTAGAGGGAGATGTACAGGTAGCATTTTTTTTTTTTAATCAACTGCCTTCCTTTTTTTCTGAACTTCATGGGATTATAACTGACTTTCCCAGTGAGTGTATACTTTCACATGTTTTCCTTTTATGCACAGCATCCTTTCATTTTTTCTTGAAGACCTCCCTTAACATTTCTGGAAGGGCCGGTCTAGTGGTGATGAATGTCTTCAAGCTTTTGCTTTGGACCAATTGCTGGAAATTTTGGACCAGTTGCTTTCAAGCACTGATGCAACTCATTTAAATGGGATCTCCTTTTTCGGTTTCCTGTTTAATTTCTGTCTCTCCAAATCTCCTGCTTTCCCTACCACTTGGAACACCGTTTTACCAAAGTGTCTTTCTTTTGATCTCATTTCATTCATGGCTTTTCCCATAAATTGTAGGTATTTTCTTTTTTTTTTAAATACGTTTATAGATCACAAACTCTATGAAGACAAGGGCATTGCACAGAGCCTAGAAAACATACATAAAAAACTCAAATGGAAACAATGAATTAGTGATCATGGTCTAGGCAGATGGTCTCTCCAGACAGATAAGAAAACTGAATTAATCTGAGCTACATTAGCTACTCATCTAAGTGGTCAAACAAGGGTTTGTCTGAGTCCACAGCTCTTGCTCTTTGAGCTATGATATGAAAAATTTTCTCTTTTTACTCTGCTGTTTAAAAATATTTTTACATTTAGAGTCTGGATTTATGTTAAAACCAAACATATTAGAAAAGAATAATTGAATATCACTCAGCCATACAAAGGAATGAATTTGAGTCAGTTGAATTGAAGTAGATGAACCTAGAGCCTATTATACAGAGTAAAGTAAGTCAGAAAAACAAATGTTGTATATTAACATATATATATATATGGAATCTAGAAAAAAAAATGGTACTGATGAATCTATTTGCAGGGCAAGAGTGGAGATGCAGACGTTGAGAATGGACATGGGTAGGGGTGGGAGGAGGAGAGGCTGAGATGAATGGAGAGAGTAGCGTTGCCATACAGACATTACTGTGTGTAAGATCCATAGCACAGCTGGGGGGAATCTGCTGTACAGCGCAGGGAGCTCAGCCTGGTGCTCCATGACAGCCGAGAGGGGTGCGGCAGTGGAGAGGGAGGCTCACGAGGAAGGGACGATGTATATATGTGCACACACACACACACACACACACTCACACACATACTTGTGGCTGATTCACTTTGTTGTATGGCAAGAACCCACACAACATTTAAAGCAATTATCCTCAAATTAAAAACAATAAATAAATAAATGAACAACCGACGGGAAAAAAAAGAACAATTGGCAAGTGCATGGATTTTGTTTCCAGTTATGTTTACACAACAAATACAAAAGTATTATTAATTGATGGGGCTTAATTACCCGCTTTATATACTCTCTACTGATTACATACCAAAAAAAATACAGCTTATTGAAAAATGGAGTGTGTCCCACAAGAGATCAGGGTGAATAATTAAACTTGCACCCTCTAGGGAAAGTGATACATAAGAGCCCATTTAGTTTCCAAATTGTTGACATAGATCTCTTAATGGAGAGAAGTGTTTCTCAGAGAAGGACAGCAGTTGTAGAGGCTATTGACAGAGTGATTGGATCTACTATGAACAGTTTCTGAAGATGTATATGAGCATTTCCTGCCACACCTGGGTTTAAACAGAGCTCTTAAATACAGATTCACATTCTGCAATATTAGAATGAAATGTTACATTCCCTGCTATTTTAGTTAACAGCAAGATAATTATATTAGTTGGCCAGTATTTTACATATGACCTAGACATGACAGGCCAGTGAATGAATCAGGAAATGTGTATTTGAGGGTATGAGGCTGTGTGTTGGTAAGTCTATGCAAGTGACAAGTGGAAATGTTAGTCAGTCGTGTCCGACTCTTTGTGACCCTGTGGATTGTAGCCCGCCAAGCTCCTCTGCCCATGGAATGCTCCAGGCAAGAATACTGGAGTGGGTACCCATTCCCTTCTCCAAGGGATCTTTCCAATCCAGGGATCAGACTGAGGTCGCCTGCTAGGTCTATGGGGATTGGCTTATTGGGAACTGTGATCACCTTTGCTTCCATTTTTCCCCCACTTGGATGTATGTTTTGCTCTTTTCATTCTAATGTCAACATTACAAAATCCTAGGATGAAACTTCCCCTATTAAATTTATTCTGAGCTCTCAAACAGAAATGATATATTAATTCCTGAGATTATAACCAGCTAATATTCATTATCTTTCTTACGATTACTTACCACAGTCTACCCACTACAGTAATTCCTACAAGATGATCCAACTAGATCATGGATTCCCTGAAGACAAATTACGTCTCATTCCTTTCTGGACAGCCTGCCTGCCCCAGGTACCCAGCATAGCAGCCTAAAATAGAAGATGAA
This sequence comes from Bos mutus, assembly GCF_027580195.1. NCBI lineage: Eukaryota > Metazoa > Chordata > Mammalia > Artiodactyla > Bovidae > Bos > Bos mutus. Next base: position 41,097,718 of record NC_091643.1, on the reverse strand, counting down.
AATAATTCTTGCTGAAGCAAGAAAGGTGTAAGTGTCGGTTTGTGTGTGTGTGTGTTTCTTTTCTGAACTGCTTTGGATATCATGGACTTGACTTTAAAAAAATTACCCTGAGGGACACTCACTGTTCTCCTATTCAGAAGAATACATATTTTTATTCTTCTGGGACCCAGGTAAAAAGTCCCAGGTTAAATTTTACTTTCAAATGTCATGTTAAAACGCCAAGAGAAATGTGGCAACTTCCTTTTGCTGCTAATAAGCGTGTGGTAAATTGCCAAGGTCCCCTTTTTGCCACAGATGGCTGGAAATTAAAAATTAAATATTAATTTTGGTCTCCGCCATTCTATTCATCTCCGTTTATAGTTAATTAATTCATTCCTCCTGGCTTTCATTTTCTATTTCATTATATTATTCTGTATGTGTTTTGTTCAAACAAGGCAATGGGCGTAATTTGTAAACACAGGTTAGGGATAAATTCATAAACAAAAGAACGGTAATAGAGCTCTGGATCCATTTCACTCATAATGGCACCAAAAGCTCGCATGGATGTCTGACTGTTATGTTCATCTTATACTGGAGCTCCCCCAGAAAAGACACAGTACTTGAACAAGTGCTGAATGAAGTGGTTGTAAATTTGAATTTTTACACAAGACAATTCCGTCATCAAACCATCGTGTACTGAGAACTTCCTGTGGGACTAACAAAATGAAGGGCAAGGTCTGCCTTGAAGAAAAGCCTCCTATCTAGTGAAGAAACAACTCATTTCCAGCAAACTTGTGACCCTAGGTCCCCCATGGGGGCTGTACCCTGGGACTTCGTGGGCTGGGTCAGTGGGTAATCAATCACTTGAAGCTTCAGTAACCCCATAGCCTGCCATCCCTCAGGACACCAACTGCTTCATACTCCTCTCTTTACTTCGGTCTTCTTAAACACATCTAATTTTGCCTCTCATTTATACAATATTTTATAATCACAGATTTATTCAACTCATATTCTATTTGTACTCCTGGATTCTACCTATCAATAAAGATGTTATTCCAAGAAACTCAAGGATGTGTCCATAATTGTAAATGCTTCAGTATGCCTTGCAGTGCAGCAATACAACCCCACAGGTGGGTTTGGAAAGGATAGATTCTCTTAGGGGCTAATGAATAGACTCAGGCATGTTTGTGGGGAAGTGATTTGAATGAAGAGTGTCATCTGCCTTGTTCGCCCTCTTCACAGTGGTACTGAGATGGCTCTTCCCAGCTGGGCTCTAATTATCACTAATTGAACATGCTGATATTGGTGTAAAAGATGTGTCCCCAAAATATTACATGAGTGTATTACAATCATGATGCTTTGAAGGGAAGGTGGCTTCCCATCTCTGAGACATCCTCTGTTTACTGAGGTCTGGCCTGCCATTGATCACCTTCCCAGTGCTCCCATTAGCTTTAATGAAAGGAACACAATATGGGAACAGTGAGTGGATGGGGAATTCATGTCATAATATGCAGTTGATTGCAAACCACAGGTTCCATTGCTTTTAAACTGCCTCCTAGAAGCGTGGGCTTTACAGCAATTAGAAGATGACAAGAAGAAAAATAATAATATCATGCAACACCTGGGCCATAAGATGTCTCTTCCAGATGCACACAGCACTACGTGGGCAGCACAGAGCAACACTAGAAGGCTCTGCTTTACGCATTTAACCATGGCGCCTCTGTCCCTTGCCGGGTTTATAACTGTGGTCAGAGTGGAGCACGCACACACAGGTGAAATCTCCATAACACTGTTTTAGGTCAGGAAATGCAGGACATCTTCTCTAGCAGCAGACTGCAATATGTTCTCATGTATTCTGAATATTGTATCAGAGGTGCCAGGCAAGTATTATTTTATTTTGATTGCTACTAAAGACATGAGAGAAATGTTGATGAAAAGTTAAGGAGGTGTCAGCACGCCTGCAGAGACGAAAGGCAGAGAGAAAGAAAGCAGGAAACTTGGCTGTTAATCTGCTTTTAACTCACAGGATGTGGTGCGTGTTGTGGATGGACGTCTGCATCCCCCCAGAATCTATACATAAAGCCTGATTCCCAATGGGGTGATAAGAGGAAGTGGGGTTTTGGGGGTGCAATAAGGTTCAGATGAGGTGATAAGGGTGGGCCCCTGTGATGGGATTAGTGTCTTTGTGAGAACAGGGAAGAGACTAGAACTTTCCCCCAACCCACCCTGGTGCCCAAGTGAGGACACATGGAGAAGATAGTCATCCACACCCCAGGAGAGGACTCTCACCAGGATCTGAGTAGGCTGGCACCTTGATCATGGACTTCCCAGGCTCAGAACTGTAAGCAGTAAATTTCTGTTGCTTGTAAACCAGTAAGTTTATGGTACTTTAACTTGGGAGACTAGGCTGACTAAGGTGGTGTGGAAAAGAACCTCAATTTTAGAGGCTGTTTGAATTGCAGGCAGTCATGGATAAACCTAGTACACAGAGAGGGATACTCCAAAAAGATCACTTGTTCTAATAGTGTGGCTGTATCCTCAGCCAGCACAGCTGGGGTGGAAACACGAGAACTAGGAAGGGGACTTCATGGGGTTCTTATACTGTTGACGGCACAGACGTGCCTACGTTCTTTCAGTCCCCAACCTCACCAAGGTCGCATCTTCTATTCCCAGTGAGTTACTTTTATGTTTCCCCCTTTCTACATTTTTAAAATATAAAATCAACTGCATCATTGTTCAGTGCTTTACAGACTACAAAGCATTTTCCAATATATCACTTAATCATTGTTGTTCAGTTGTTAAGTCATGTCCAACCCCCTGAACTGCAGCTGTGTTGGTCGGAGTTAGCGTTTCTATAAACCCTTTCCTGTGTTCAGCGGAAGGCAGTCTTTTCAGGCTGAATCCCTATATCCCTGAAATTCCCACTGGGTTTCCCACTAAAGAGCACATCCTCCCCTCACCTGGGTCCACACCACTACCCACACTCAGGGGCTCCATAAACTACCATGTGCAAACTATGGCTTCCCCACAGTCAAAAACGCCCCTCCTGCCGGTTTACTCCAACACTGGCTTACTTGTGTGCTGTTGCTGCTGCTGCTAAGTCGCTTCAGTCGTGTCTAACTCTGTGTGACCCCATAGACAGCAGCCCACCAGGCTCCCCCCGTCCCTGAGATTTTCCAGGCAAGAACACTGGAGTGGGTTGCCATTTCCTTCTCCAATGCATGAAAGTGAAGTTGCTCAGTCGTGTCCGAATCTTAGCGATCCCATGGACTGCAGCCTTCTAGGCTCCTCCATCCATGGGATTTTCCAGGCAAGAGTACTGGAGTCAGGTGCCATTGCCTTCTCCGGCTTACTAGTGTAACACATGCCAGAATGCCAGGAGACCACCAGTAGAAAATCGGGGTGGAAGTTATGCTGGATGCGCCACATACCTCCCGTATGGAATCCACAGTACTTTTCCCAGTAGAGAAAATATAACCTTGCTTACTTAAGTCTTTTCAAACTCTCTTCACAACACATGGCTCACATTTTACATTTTAAATTTGATAAATGAGACCAGTGATGTCCCCCTCTGATTGTGTTTTAATGATCTGTCACGTCATCATTTCTCTCTTTGATTCTGAGCGTCCCCTGAAGAAAGACTATTAGGTAGTTCATTCATACACTCGATAAACATGCAACGGGGAACTTTGATCCTACATCCCACACACTTGGCAAAGACAGTAAGAGGAGTAGTTAGAACCTCCTTCCTAAATGGGTCATCAGCACACCTACCAGGAATATTGGAGTTTGTCTGATAGGCTTCCTGTAGTATAAAGCTACACAGAGTGAACCACGAGCTGGGCCAAACTTCAGGCTGTCAGGTTTATGTCCTGGACCTGCATTCATGAGTTGTAGGATGCTGTGTGATTTATGATATCTTTTGTTTCCTCATCTGCAAATGGGGATCATAATTGCACATACAGCAAGGGTAGCTAGTAGAATTAAGCGTTTACAACCAGGTTGGTGCACAGAATCCATATCTAGGTCTTCAGTACTGTTGCTATCATTACTATGATTAAACACCCTATGAGCAGAAGAGTACTGATTCACCATGAATGATATGCATTATCTAGATCTGGAATATCCATGAGGTCACCCGTCATTAAGAAGCACTACTTTTAAGAAATATCCTACTGAAGTAAGTGGGCAAGATGTTGCCTGGAAAGGCCAGACACCAGCAGACAAGGCAGGGCCTCCGAGAACAGAAACCAGGGGGATTGGGCACATGCAAAGGACGCTTCTCCGCTCTCGTGTGGGAGATGCTGATGGTAGAAAACCGAAGAAAGAGATGAAGGAAGGAGCAGCCAAGGGACCACTGTGACAGCAGCAAGGACAGTAACCACCACGGTCACAGCACCGCCCCCCAACCCTGGGTCAAGGGCAGGGCTCAGCCATGAGCATCCTCCCTGCCACAGCCCCACAACAACCTGGAAACTTCCACTTTGCACGAAAAAAAAAATGGGCCTCATCAACCCAGGAAGACAGAGCCTGATAAACAGTGTTGCTGGGATTCCAACCCAGGCTGCAAACTTCTTCCTCTTGGAATGTCCAGCAATTCAGACGGTCTCCAGTATCTCCTACTTCCTCCCACACTTAAAATAACCTCGACTGTCAGCAAAACTTCACTCATATATTAAGCCATTCATGAAAACAGGCTTATGGAGCTACCTGCCCAAACCTTGGACCAGAAAACTGCCCACAAGTCCCACAATAGCCCTTGTTAATGGTGAGGCCGTTTTTATTTCTGACTTTGCTTTTCTTCCATGGATTCCTTTTATCACAGTGTTCTCAGACAGCGGTCCTCCTCAGGTCATGGTACTGACTCTGAGAGATGTGTTTTCATCACAAGTTCATGATGATGGGCCATTGCTACCACAGATTCTTCCCTTAGGGAACCTCTGAGTCATCTCTTGGGACACTTGATTGTAGCTTGGGAGTGCAGAGCAGTCACGGAAAATTCTGGCCCAAAGACTATCGAGCTGCACTTGTAAAACATGATCTATACAGTGAAACGATACTCAAAATCAGTGGCAAACTTCACATCAAATGTCAGATTGATGTTCTTACTAAAATTTCACATTTGTTCCCAATGTACTGAGCTAAATTCCAATCCACTGCCAAAGGCTACAGATGAGTAGCTGTTTTCCAATTTAGAATGTTTAATTTCAACGGTTAGTGCCTTTGGTTTTAAGATGATAAAGCTAGATAGAGATGCACGAATATATGTTTCTAGAATGGAATACAACATTAAATAATGACTGGGGTTTTATTTTTTTTGAATCCTTCCACTCTTAAATATAATATTATGATTTTTCAACTAGGTACATCAAGGAAAAAAATACTATAGTCAAGTATAATATTTTGACTTTTTTTTTTAGTTAAAGAAAGAAAAAAAAATATAACTAGAGCTTGATTTGAACAGACTGCCAATTTTCTTTTCCAAAAAATCAATGTGTTTTCTTGGTTCTGAGCTCAGCGTCTGTATCACACACACTCACATACGCAAATGTTTGTGCATGTGTGTCGGAGCACACAAACCAGGAGGAAGGGAGGAAATGAGAGAGAAAGCTTGAACTGATGTTTGTAAAATCAATACCTGATTTCAGGCTTTGATCCAATTCATGGTAACTCTACGAAGCTATACAAACTACGAACAAGAATCTGGTGGTAATGGGAGAGAAGTGGATGATCCAGATACAGAAATGATTTTTCCTGCTGACATATCTGTTTCCAGTCATTAGGATTACATTACACACATTTCTTTAAACAGAAATTAAATATAGGGCTTCCCTAGTGGCTCAGACAGTAAAGAATCCACCTGCAAGATCTGGGCTTGATCCCTGGGTTGGGAAGATTCCCTGGAGAAGGGAATAGCTACCCACTCCAGTATTCTGGCCTAAAGAATTCCATGGACTGTGTAGTCCAGGGGTCGCAAAGAGCTGGACACAACTGAGCAACTTTCGCTTTCTTTCTTTCAAATATAGGCATACCTTCTGGCCTGGTCTAACATGTACACACACACACACACACACACACACACACTTTTGAATGGGATCAAATGCTTAAAAGTTGCCCAACATAAAGCTACAGAAAATGGACACATAATTTATTCGCTTGCTCTTCTTCTGAATACTGGCAGTCTGCCTGTATGGAGTGGTGGCCTCCTCCTAGTACATGAAACCTTCACAAAACTGATCTGTGGACACAGGAAAGCTCTGCGGGGGATGTTAGGAATCTCACCCCAGCCTCTGGCAACTACTTCTTCCATGCTGAGGTTCACCCCTATGCCTGTCTCATGCTGAGGTTCACCCCTGCATCTCCTCCATGGTGAGGTACACCCCTTCATTTGTCTCCATGCTGAGGTTCACCCCTGCATCTGTCTCAACACTGAGGTTCACCACTGTGTCTACCTCCAGCTTGAGGTTCACTCCCTTGCATTTGTCTCTGGCCCCCAAATTAGTTTTTCTTGTCCAATTCATTGTGCTTTCTTCCTTTGGACATCTCAAACCAAGTCTGAATGAGCTGCATGCTTTTCACTTCTTTCACCAACCCTAGCCTCAAGTTTCCCTCCTTATATTTCTATGCTCTTTCTTGAATGTCTGACTCCTTTTCTAGTCCTCCTACAGGAGCTGCTCTACTATCTAGGGTCACACAGCTGGAAGCTACAGTTGAAATGAGCAGGTCCCTCAGCTAATGCTGGAATAACTGCCTTAGAAGATCTTTGGAAAGAGTTTCCACGTTAAAGCACGCTGGTGTTTTGTGACGGCAACAGGAAAGGGCAAGTAGGGAAGGCCCCCAAAATTGCCCCTGGTCTAGCCAAGAGCATCAGAGTTTCTTCATAAGGCATCCCCCTGTTTCTAGAAGTTGCATTCCCTGAAACTCTTCTAGAGTACCGATCAAAATGGAGATCCTTGAACACAGCCAGAAACCCCCAAACTTTCCAACCATGAGTCCTGGACATTTGAAATGTCGCGTTCCTTCATTGTGCTGTGTGAGTTTCTGCCGTACAGCCAAGTGTATACACACATACACACACACAAAGTTGCTTCAGTCATTTCTGACTCTTTGCCACTTTATGGACCATAGCCCTTCAGGCTCCAGGGTCCTCTGTCCATGGGATTCTCCAGGCAAGTGCTGGAATGGGTTGTCGTGTCCTCTTTCAGGGAATCTTCTCAACCCAGGGATCAAACCTGTGTCTCTAATATCTCCTGCATTGGCAGATGGGTTCTTTACCACTAATGCCACCTGGGAAGCTGATACATACATTCTGGGAAATTCTGAAAGCAAGAGGAGAAGGGGACAACAGAGGATGAGATGGTTGGATGGCATCACCAACTCAATGGACATGAGTTTGAGTAAACTCCAGAAAATGGTAAAGTACAGGGAAGTCTGGCATGTTGCAGTCCATGGGGTCACAAAGAGTGGGACACAACTTAGTGACTGAACAACAGCAACTATATATATATATATATATATATATATATATATATATTCATTTATATATATAAATGCATATATTTTAAACATTTTGCACATCCCATGTTCAAAATGTCCCCACACATTTTCTGTCCACATACATTCTGCTCTCAGGGTCTTTGAAACACTCTTTGATGGCCTCGCAAGGTAACTGTTTCTCTTTCCTCAAACTCAGACTGCTCTCTTCACCTCTACAGCTGATTCCTCATGTTTCATACACAGCCTGGCAATCATGATGGATATGGCTTATTCAGTATCTCTGTACCATGGACAGCGACAGAGTTATGCCCTATATTTTAATCTTTGCTCCGCAAGCTAAGTATCATTAACCTCATTTTACAGTTGGGAAATGAAAACTCTTGGAGTTTGAATAGCTAATCCAAATCACCCAGCTACACAGAAGAAAAAAAGACATTTTAAACCATCATCACTCTCACTCCAAGGCCAACTCTCTCTCTCATCATCTGAGCTGATGACCAAGGACTTTGCTGACACAGCAGAACAGGAGGCTTTGCAGACAGAGAAAAGGGATTGAGGGCAAGGCTAGAGGAAACTGCAAGTGAGGATCAAGTCACTTTCAGTCTAAGTTGCAAAATGGAATGCAAACCTTGCCTGGAATCAGATCAGGCCAGTCTCTGTGATGTGTCAGAAAGCAGAGCTTTTTCCTAACCCACGGCCCTAGGTGTTAATCTACATTCCACCAAAGACATGTGATTCACGGTCAAATATGCTTGGTGAATTGCTACATCCTCTAGCTGATGTTAAGTAAGATATTAAAAGACTGAGAATCTTTGGCAAATGAAACTAACTCTTTAGCCCAAAGTGAAATAAGTCAGGGAAAGACAAATACTCCACACCACTTACAAGTAGAATCTAAATTAAAAAACAAAGTAATAGAACTCATGTACTTCAACACTAGAATGGTAGTTACCGGGAGCTGGATGGTGGGGGAAATGGAGAGATTTGGTCAAAGGGTCCAAATTTCCACTTTTCCAAATTTCCCAAGATGGGCAAGTTCTGAGGATTCAATGTTTCATACTGTGACTATGGTTAATAACACTGTACTGTAATCTTGAAATTTAATCTGAAGTTACCGCAGTTATTCATTGGCCACTGTCTGTCCCCCCACCCAGATGCTTTGGAGCCTCACTTCTGGGTCTGGTCCACAGAACAGGGGTGCCCACATCACCAGGGGACTTGCTGGAAATGGAGAATCTCAGTGCCTTTCTCAGATCTCTTGAGATGTAATCCTAAAGGAAAAAAGATCCTGGCTGATTCCTATACACAATGCACTTGAGAAGCACTGGACTAGCATCTGTCACAATTGTGGGTACACGTTATGTGCTTTAGAGTTTGCCAAATAGATGCATATACACTTTGGTACAAATTCTATGGTTCTTGCATTATATTTTTCCTAAGTTGTCTACTTTTAATAGTAAAATGACCTGGGCATATATAGCATTTGGATTTTCAAAAAAAAAAAAAGAATGGTGTATCAAAGACAAGACACAGGTTTGAAAGGTTCAGCACAGAAGAAACAAAGCATTTATAATTAAAAGAAAAAGAAGGTTATTTTCTAAAAATAGCCCTTTAAAATTAAATACAGGTTAAAAACAAAAGTGCAGGGTTTTCAGAACATTTTAACTTGAAAATATGAGAACTCTGGAGTCTCTATGGCACTGTTTCTTAGAGCAATAAACACTCCACCAGTTATAGAAATCACTGTATGTTGCAGGCCATGGGCCAAGGGCTTTGCAAACCACCCCTCCTTTGCTCCATTTCACAAGCCTCTGCTGTCTTGTCAGGGCCATTTCCATCTCACAGACACCAGCCTGGGACTTACAGCAGCCCGCTCTGCATCCTCAAGCTTGCAAGTTGCAAAGCTGAGGCCATATCCCTAGACTGAGTAAGGAGGCTTCTCTTAGCTACTATCCCAAGCTGCCTGCTATGGCAAGAGGATAGAGAAACTAGAGGAAACAGGCCCTGCTGCCCCACCCAGATGAGAACGGCTCCACAGGCAGTGGGCTCTGCTCTGAGGACACACAGAGACCGGCCTTCTCTCCTAGGAAAGGACCCCGCAATGCGGGGCAAGGCACCGATCCTTGCAGGATGCAGATTCCTTATCCAACCACAAAGGAATCGCTTTAGGAGGTTCCCCAAGTTCCAGATATTCTAAAGCTCATAATTCACAAAAATAAAAACCTCCTGGTTTTTTAAATAAAAGATGGATTCTAATTGCCATGAAATTAAAAGATGCTTGCTCCTTGGAATAAAAGTTATGACCAACCTAGACAGTATATTAAAAATCAGAGACATTACTTTGCCAACAAAGGTCCATCTAGTCAAGGCTATGGTTTTTCCTGTGGTCATGTATGGATGTGAAAGTTCGACTATAAAGAAAGTTGAGCACTGAAGAATGGATGCCTTTGAACTGTGGTGTTGGAGCAGCCTCTTGAGAGTCCCCTGGACTGCAAGGAGATCCAACCAGTCCATCCTAAAGGAAATCAGTCCTGAATATTCATTGGGAGGACTGGTGCTGAAGCTGAAACTCCAATACTTTGGCCACCTGATGCGAAGAACTGACTCATTGGAAAAGACCCTGATGCTGGGAAAGATTGAGGGCAGGAGGAGAAGGGGATGGTTGGATGGCATCAGCAACTCACCGAACATGAGTTTGAGTAAACTCTGGGAGCTGGTGATGGACAGGGAGGCCTGGTGTGCTGCAGTCCATGGGGCTGCAAAGAGTCAGACGTAACTGAGCGACTGAACAGAACTGAACTGAGTTGTGTAAAGGGTTTCAAATCAGAATTACTTCAGTGCTTGGCCTTATTAAAGTCCACTGATGGGAAACGTTCATTGTTCCAGCCACTGCTCACAGACAGGACTCTCCGAGCATGCATGCCATGTGCCCACAGGATGGAACCTGAGCAATAAAGTGGCACATTCTTCAGAGATGCCTTAGATTGCACAAAATTACCTTATTCTCCTAACCAGTGCTCCATGAAAATTAGATGTTCAGAGTTTGAGAGAAACTTTAAATGAAGACATCAAAATGTACAAATGGAAAACCATGACAGACAAATTTGGCTGATTTTAGGAATAAAAGAAAGCTTACAACTATTATCTGAGAATGGATAAAATAGGATTTGCACAACAGACTCTTAAAAGGAAGTATGTTTTTAAAAAGGAAATTTATTTAAAAGTGTTAATTTAATTGTAATTTTGCTTCCTGGACAAAAGACCACATACAAAAAGAGAGGTGAACTGCCAAAAAAAAAAAAAAAAAAAACCCAACAACAACCAACTAAACAAATAAAAACCAACAACAAAAAACAGGCAATTTGTATTTTGTGAAATGAATTTATACTCCTAGGGGAAAGTTTTCCCATTGCCTGTAACACCAATAATTTATTCATACCAAGTAAGATTTATCACCTTATCTTACACATGATAGACTGGAAAAAGAAGACTTTAAAAGGAGGATTCTTGCGTCACCACCGGAGATAATAGGGCCAGATATGGCTTTGGAGTGCCTTAGGCTCCCTGTGGTGTCCAGTGAGGTCAGACAAAATGGCAGTCACTCTGGGACAATTCCGGAGTATAACATGCTTTTATTTTTAATAATAAAAAAATAAAGTTATTCCTATTTACTTTTATTATCTTGACTTAAAGACCATATAGGAATATCATCTTGACATATTTAAATAAGTGAAGAATTATGGTCTGGGACTGTCTGTGTTTCAACTCCTGCTCTGCCACCTGGAATCTGTGAGGCTGTGAGGCAAGGCATTTAACCTTCTCTGAGTCCACTGTCTCACCTATAAAATGGGGAAAAGAGTATCTCTAAGCCATGGTGACTGCTTATACTTGCCTGGTACTTAGCAATACCTGGTGAATATTATTATTCAGTGTAAGTTGTTTTTAGAATAACGTGTTATTCTAAGAAATTTTTAGAGAAAGATATTTTGAGTACAAGAGGGACTTAGGAAAAGGGTTATAACGACAACATGTTATTTATGGCCTCAGGCCTTTGGAGAGCATGCAGAGGTTTCAGAAAAGTAGAAGTTCATAGACTGATTCATACATACACACACATATAAGATATCTGTTTATGTTTTGCTTGTTCCATAGAAAATGCTTAAATACAACATTACAATAGGTCTGTGTAATGTAATTATTATACTTAAATTAAAAATGGAAAACATAAAAAAAAAAGCAATTATATCAGTTGGTGGTCATGGAACAATGCCCTATGGTCTCTTTCTCCTTCTACCTGAAAAATGCCACCTTTTCCCCCAAAACAACGTGACCAGACTGAACCATGACATGAGGGAGGTCAAGGTTATGGAAACAGAAAGACTAGAAACAGTCACAACTTGGAGGCCATGAAAGACACAGAATTCAATGCCACACAGACCCCTAGACTGAGTTCTGGGGCAGAGAAAGGTGCATCCGTGAGTTAGTGTCAGTGTTAACTTCTTGGTTTCTATTACAACGCTACAGGTGTATAAGATGTGACTGTTAGGGGAACCTGGGCTGGGTGGTAAACCAACGGTCTGAGCTGGTTTTGCAGATTCTCCACGAAATGACATTAAAATGAACAGTTAAAAAACAAGATGAGGAGGGAGAGGCCAGGGCTTCCTTTCTGTACAGGCAGCAGGTCAGCCGAGGGACTGATTTTGGGTGTTGATGGCTCTGTGTATGCCTCTATAATCCATCCTCATTAGAAATTAAATAGACACCAAGTCAATTATCAATTAAGTGACAAGCTGGATAAACACTGCAGGTGTTAATTGACCCTTCAAGGGTTCTTCAAAGCTCACTCAGCTTTGCCAGTTCCTTTGAAGTTCTGTTTTGGCTTCAGCAAATCGCTGATTAGATTGATTTAATGGTGAAGTTTTGCCTGGTTAATGGGAACAGAATAAAGTGTAGTTACAAGACTACTTTTTGTCCTCTAACATGTAATCTCACACAGTCCAGACAGGCAAAGGGGTAGGGCCATGTTGCTTAGTGAATAACTAAACTTAAGCTTTAAAACAAAAAAAAATCATATGTAACAGATTTTCTATTGATATAAGAAATCAGGGTTAATTTGAGGGGGCTAGGAAGCACTCTTGAGTTTATGATCAGTGTGGTTTTCCAGGGAGGACAGTGGTGTAAAACTCTACGCCCTCCTGGTGGTACTCCTCCCCATGTTCTACCACCTACATGTCCCTTACGTCTTTTAATGTCTGTTCAGCTCAGCAGCCTGGGTGTTCCACGTGGAGGCTGGCTCCTGAACATACACACAAGAGACACAAACATCCGCTAAGGTGAAGACCAAGGTGCATTTAATGGGGCAAAGTGACGGTGTTTGCCGGGGATGGAAAAGGCCAGGCTGGTGGGCAGGGTGGACCATGCTCTGAAAAGTCTTGAATGATCTGTTCAGGCTTCAGCTGGGTTTTATTCCAATCATCGTAGCTCAGTCACTGAAGGTTTTTTAAGAAACTAATGCGTTTAAGTAAGCCTGAGGGCACATCTTAAACACATTCATGAGTTCTTGTTTTTCTTCCTTCTCTACCCCTAGACACACTCACCCCGTCTTGAAACAGGGTAGATAATTATGCCCAGATATGAGTGCATATTTTAAAGATATCAAACACTCTCTTGCTGGTCTTTTGTCAAGACTTTGTGATGTTCCAAATTCTTTTAACCACCATGTCTTAATTTAGAAACCTTAGTAGCTTAACGCTGAAATAAAATCAATCTTTTGCTTTCCTCTTGATATTTCCAGAATTAGGAGTTAGATTGGATCACTTTAGAAAGTAAGAAGGAATGGTTAGTCTCACTGCTAACCAGGTTTCTGACTTCAGGAAAAATCGTAATTACTGGACCACACTGCAAAGACAACTAGGACGGACGGCTGTCCCTTTAAAGAAGGTATTGAAGGTATAAGAGGCTGACCTGTCTAAACTTAGAATCTAACCAGTTCAAAATGAATCAAGCCTCATCTGATGGAAGCAGAGTGGCTTAGGCTAAAGCGAATGCTGCCCCCCTCTCTGCCCTCCCCCCTCCCCCCCAACACACCAAGATTAACATATGGACAATTTTGGAACTTTACATCATCCACCACTTTTAGACTGCCTCTGCTGTAGCCATGGCAACCCTTACATAAAACATAGCTGAGTTGGTAACTTCACTCCAAATGAATTGAAAATAAGGCTAATCCTATTATTCTTCTCAACAATTTTCCAAGTAGCTTCTTCACAGAGTGCCCTTGCTTGTATAGTCTGTCTTTAAAAATAGATTATTGGAAAATTATATGTGTATGTGCACTCTTTCTACACCCATAGCCATTAGCATGGTCCTGCTGTCATTGACGTGTAACCTTGCACCCGAGATGAAGTACACCCACCTACATGGCTACTTAGTATTTTTCTTGCAGTTCGGGGATGGGTAAATCTTTTAAATATACCAATTTAGAATCTGACACATGGCAGAGGCTGTCACTCAAAAATTACAGTTAAATAATAGTCTTTTGAAGATAAGTTCTATTATGCGTTTGTATAAATCTGGAAAGGTAACCCAGTGGCTCTGCTTTGTATTGTAAATGTGCCCACGTATGTTTCCGTAGCGATTTCGGAAAACCATGTTTTCCTTTCCTGCCTCCACTGAAGACCATTCTCTTGTAAAGTGGTCCTATGGTCATGTCAAGATATTCCTCTTTGTAACTGTGATAAACACTCAATGTCACCCCAAGAAGCTCTGCTGTCCCTGACTCTACTGACGCACTTGTGTGCTCAGAGGCTTCTCCAGTAGCCCATCTCCCTTAAGGTGGTGGTCTGCTCAAGGCTTTAGGATCCAAACCCCAGTGTCAGTCCTGAAACAGAGGAAAGGGAACTTCCCCAACAGGCCATTAGGCTCAAACCTGGACTGTTCCACTTGGGGGACAGTCTTAGAGTGAAAAGAAAATGTGGTTTGGGTTCAGAGGCCTTCAGACACAGCCTCGCCCCTCACCTGCTCCCTCAGGTTTGCCATCTCCCATCCTTTGTGCCTCTCGGACACTTCATCAGAAATGGGCAAGGATGTCAACGAGTGCACAGGGCTTTGTGCATGCCTACAGGACGGTGCAAGTCATCTCGAGAAGGTAACTGTCAACACAGCCCCATACATGTCTGATGAGGACTATCAGAAGAGAGGAACCACAATGAACCAACAGGAAACCCAGTTTATTAGACCGGAAGGCACACAGGGCACAAGTCCCATCCAGGGTTTTTCAACAACTGCTCGGGTCCTACCCACTGCCGCTAGATTGCTGTTGAATGTGGTGTCCTGGCAAACGCCAAGAGAAAGAGTTCAGAGAGCTGGAAACCATTTCAGTCTGAATCCAAGCACCAGGATGACATGGGGCGATTCCTCCAACATTCCCTACATGATAAGGACTGTACGCTGTTGTTTTCAGGCACCCGCGTGGCCGCAGCCCCACCTGGCATTTCTGACAGATCACAGTGTTAGCACATTCAAGAGCCCATCCACACACACTTTTCTGAGTCTGATATTGAAGGAAGAGGGGACCCGAGTCGGGGAAAGGACTGGTGGAGATAAAACAGAGAGGAGGAAAGGATGCGAGAGAAACCAGCAGGGATGAGAAAAGAAGAAATGGACAAAACCACATCAAGTGAGATCAGTCAGTCCTGCGGCGGTCTGCCTACTGCAGACAAAAGAGACCGAGGGGTCTGCCTGCTCAGGGTGCTCACGCTGTGTGGAGGGCCATGAGGACTTCTGCAGGACTCTGCACCACTGTGCTCCGTGTCTCTGCTCAGCATCCCTGTTTCTCTTTCAGACTTGGACATGGACACTCACACTGTAGAGCTTCCTTTCTTGCATAAACAAAGTTTGTTTTGCAAAAGCCAACCTTGACCACGGGTGCCATTAATACAACCGTCAACCAATATGCCTCACTTTTGCCTCTCCCCGCTCCCAACCTGACATCACATGCAGGAAATGCCTGAGATCTCTGGAATCTCTCACAAATAAGGCCTTAACGAGGAATGGCTGAATTTCTAAGAATGTGTCACCATATATTTTTGCATTGCAATGGTTTTCTGAATAAAACGAGGTGATTTTAGATCCAGGAGAGTGTTGCATCACTGAACCTCTTACACTGATGGACAGAGAAAGGCACTCAGTAGATGTTGAATGAATTAATTTAAAACAGTACAGCTCATTTAGTACAGCCTCTTTTTATATAAGCAGTTAAATGATTTGTTCAAGGTCACAGTGATGATTTGTGACAGAACTTGGAGCAGAATCCAGGACACCCAACTTTCAGTTTGGTATCAGGTTCCATGAGCTCTGACGGTACAAGAAGCTACACAGATAATAACATAATCAATCTTTGAGTCTTAAAACTTAAATTGTATAACATCAAATAAGCGAAAGGGTAACCCTGCTCAATCTAAAAGTATTGCTCAGATGAATGAAGCGGAAAACAAATATCACAGAGGCAGTGGTTATTTTTCTCTTAATTGAAGTAACATTTAACATAAGGACAATAAAATTAATGAAAGGAAATAACCGTCTATAAATACAAATTCTCTGCATTGAATGTTGAGTCTTGGAAAATAAAGTAAAATTCAGTGTTGATAATTGGTGTAAAAACAGGTGGTCTAACTTATGACATTTGTCAGGTTTGATATTTTTATCCTTCAGTCTCTGTACTGAAATGCAAACTTAAACCCATAGAGATGTTCAAAATCACTCATTTCATCCCCTCCACCAATGCATCAAGAGCCAATATTTCCTCCATTCCAACTTATTTTGAACTTACAGTGGAGTTTCCTTGTTGTTGAAGACCTGAAATAGGTAGCAGTTGCAGTTCTTAAAATGCTAAGAAATTAAAACATTAAACAAGACCAAAAAAACCCAGTTCAACTCATATCAAGTGACTTAATTTTATGTATATTTTACATCTTTAAACATCTATTCTTCAGTTGTATTATGAACACAGCAAAGTCTGCTCATGCAAGAAACACCATAAACCAGAGGCTATCATAGTGGATTTGATTGGGTTTTCTCCTGTCACCACCAGCACTCACGCCAGGGAACTGATCAGATAACCAGCATTATGTATGCATCAGATGAGCATTTATGGTTCTCTTGTGACCTGCACAGGTTAGTCACATGGTCTCCACAGAGGAAAAGATATACATAATCACATATTTACAGCACAGGCGACAAATGACTGGTATCACGACATTTTAAAATCACCACCATCTAAAAATATCTGTTGACACTGAATCAACTCCAGACCAAATCCAAAACTAGCTCAGCTCACTTAGCTGCCTCTGCTGTGTAGCTTCATAGGAGCCCAAACTGAGGCAAATTCCAGTGTCCAGGACCAGACAACTTTTCTAGCTCCAAAACCAGCAAGAAACATCCCAGAAGCTCTGACAAATCATTCACCCTATAGGTTACATTGTAGCAGCCAGAAGAGCAGGGCAAGAAAGATGTCTCTTGTCCAGCACTCACCATATGGACGGTGCTTCTGTCCCGCTGATCTCTAAGAAGTCGTATCCTTCTTCGAGCTGGAAATCAGTGAAGACCAGTGCAATGGTGTCCCCGGGCTCTGCGAGGATGGTCCACGTGCAGTCGGCATTGTTCTCATACTCGGAAGGGAAGTGGGGGCTGGAGATGCTGCTGCTCGTTCCCCGCAAGGTTCCTCCGCAGGCCCCCTCGGCTGCAAGGGGCAGAAGAGAGAAAGCACATTTAAAAGTGGCTTCAGACACAAGTACCTCCATCAAGCACCACTCTTCATGGGTGGCAAATATTTTCTGAATCCAAAATCATGACAGACAATCGGAAAGAGGGTTTCTTTCTTCTGATTTGTTAGTTTAGTTCTATGGAAAGATGTAACAGTATACCAATTATATTGCCTTGTGAACTGAACTACCACTAAAAAAAGAAGTGAAATTATGTCTTTTCTAAGATCTGTGATGTGCAGTTATTATACACCTGACGTTCACAGGTGGCTCAACCTTATTCTCAAAGGAAGACAGAAACAAGTTGGCAACATTTTGAGTCTTAAAAGTACCTAGCCATCTTTGCTTCATTTTCTGTGAGCTGGCTGTGAAAACACAGTGATCTTAAAAGAAGTATCCACCCTAATCTTTACATCAGATAGAGTTTGGAATGTGCACTTGGCTTTGAATTTCAGAGAAGTCCTTGAATAAGATGAAAACAGAGAGGCGCCAATATCATAAAATGATTCTGAGTAGGAAACAGCTACATGAAAACTTAAAATGGATAATCAAGGAAAAGTGACAAGGAAAGGATCAGTAAGGTAAAATGTAAAACACTGAGGATACAAATTAGCATTGGAATAAATACTCTTCTGAAGAGAAATGGATCTTGTAAATTTTTCCACATAGTAAAAAAATAGAAGTTATTCAATTTATATAATCATCTAATACAAAATGTTATGTATATAGTAAACTGTATATATAGGGCAGCCAAATATTTGTAAGACAACATTTTTTTGAAGACACTGTAACTACTGTTCCTTCCACTCTTTCTTCCCATTTTTTTCTCTCATTTCTCCCTTCCACTCTCCCTCCCTTCTTTCCTATCACATAATCCTAGCAAAGAGTATACCCTAGGCTGTCTGTGTCTGCAGACTCTATATCCATTTTGTTGTTGTTCAGTCACTCAGTTATGTCTGACTTTTTGTGACCCCATGGACTGTAGCATGCAAGGCTTCCCTGTCCTTCACCATCTCCCGGAGTTTGCTCAGACTCATGTCTATTGAGTTGATGATGCCATCCAACCATTTCATCCTCTGTAGCCCCCTTCTCCTCCTGCCCTCAAACTTTCTCAGCATCCTGCTCATTCCTAATGAGTTTGCTCTTGCATCCATAAATTCTACCAACAGCAGATGGAAAACATACAAAAAATATTCCTAGAAAGTTCCAAACAGTAAAACTTAAGTTTGCTGCATGCTGACAACTATTTACATAGCATTTTCATTGTATTAGGTATTACAAATATTCTACAAATAATTTAAATTATATGAGAAGATGTGTGTGGAGTTTACATACATATATTACTATGCCATTTTTTATAAGGGGCTTGAGTAACCAAGAAAAGTTCCAGACTTCCAGAAAAGGATCTTCTTCTGCTTTATGGACTATGCCAAAGCCTTTGACTGTGTGGCTCACAATAAACTGTGGAAAAAGAGACAGGAATATCAGACCACCTGACCTGCCTCTTGAGAAACCTATAGGCAGGTCAGGAAGCAACAGTTAGAACTGGACATGGAACAACAGACTGGTTCCAAATAGGAAAAGGAGTATGTCAAGGCTGTATATTGTCACCCTGCTTATTTAACTTATATGCAGAGTACCTCATGAGAAACTTTGGGCTGGAAGAAGCACAAGCTGGAATCAAGGCTGCCAGGAGGAATATCAATAACCTCAGATATGCAGATGACATCACCCTTATGGCAGAAAGTGAAGAAGAATTAAAGAGCCTCTTGATGAAAGTGAAAGAGGAGAATGAAAAAGTTGGCTTAAAGTTCAACATTCAGAAAACTAAGATCATGGCATCCGGTCCCATCACTTCATGGCAAATAGGTGGGGAAACAGTGGAAACAGTGGCTGACTTTGTTTTTGGGGGGCTCCAAAATCACTGCAGATGGTGATTGCAGCCATGAAATTAAAAGATGCTTACTCCTTGGAAGGAAAGTTATGACCAACCTAGATAGCATATTAAAAAGCAGAGACATTACTTTGCCAACAAAAGTCCATCTAGTCAAAGATATGGTTTTTCCAGTAGTCATGTATGGATGTGAGAGTTGGACTATAAAGAAAGCTGAGCACCAAAGAATTGATGCTTTTTAACTTTGGCATTGGAGAAGACTCTTGAGAGTCCCTTGGACTGCAAGGAGATCCAACCAGTCCATTCTAAAGGAAATCAGTCCTGAATATTCATTGGAAGGACTGATGTTGAAGCTGAAACTCCAATACTTTGGCCACCTGATGCGAAGAGCTGACTCATTTGAAAAGACCCTGATGCTGGGAAAGATTGAAGATGTGAGGAGAAGGGAACAACAGAGGATGAGATGGCTGGATGGCATCACCGACTCAATGGACACGAGTTTGAGTGAACTCCATGCGTTGGTGATGGACGGGAGGCCTGGTGTGCTACAGTCCATGGGATCCCAGAGCTGGATGCAACTGAGCAACTGAACTGAACTGAACTGAGTATCCAAAGATTTTGTGGCCTGCTGGGGACCCTGGAGTCCATATGTGACAATTGTGTTGTCCCAGCCCCAGGGACTCGGCACTAATCATCCTGTCTGATACCCCACATCCAGGGCCTCCATGTCTGTCCCTTGGCCCCTTCCTGGGTTCAACATCCTGCCCTCTCTCATCCACCTTGTCTTGCTCCCTGTCTCCTCAGCCTGCTGTGCCCCATTTCTCAGCCCTTTGCTCAGGACAAAGCATTGGGCGACAAGTTTTATGAGCCTGGCTGTGCTCAGGGATTCGCCTGGGCCTCATAGGTAGTCTGGAACTCAGTAAAGTCCCCTCTCTTCCTTCCTCATGCACAGGAATCAACATTTCCTGTACTTGAATCAGTTACACGGACCCTCCACTCAGCCATCTTCAGTAGGAGGAATGGGACTATAATAATATACCTATGGGCTTAAGATAACATCTAACTTTATCATTTCAAAGAGTAAAAGCAGGAAAGTAAGCTAATTTAGTTATAGTACTATGAGGTATTTTCAAATATAAAGTTCTAAAAAATATAATATTTTATTAAAAACTGCAGCAAGCTTGTAAGAAGAAAGTTTCATTGTGGTAGCAACACAGAAGGGGTTCAGTTGAGTGTTTGTTTAGCTCTGTTTGTTTTCAGCAAATAGCTGAGCCACAAGTCCAGAAATGTTCTTTTTATCAGCAGAGCAGCAGGGAAATTTCAAGAAGAAATAAAGTCAAGGCAGGCAGACAAAGCAAAATAATCAAAGTAAAACATTAAGAAATGGGGATTATGGACAAGCTTCTTGGAAACTGAAGAGTTATTTCAAGCTCCATAAACATTTAATGTAAACTTAGAAATCACATACACCCGTGGCAGATTCATGTTGATATATGGCAAAACCAATACAATATTGTAAAATAATTAGCCTCTAGTTAAAATAAATAAATTTAAATTAAAAAAAGTAAACTATTAAAAATAACTATTAAAATAAACTAGATAATTCTGGCCAATATTTGTATATTATAGTTTTATATCAATATAATGTAAGTTTCTTTTTTTTATCCTGGATTTTAATAGTAGAACAAATGTACCAAAAAATTTACCTTAATATTAATTCTGCTAAATACAGAGAAATTTTTTTTTTTTTTTTTTTTTTGTCTAGAAGCTGAAAAATTGGGGGAGGGTATCTACTTAAGTAAGTGTTATTTACAATTACATCATATCCACACACACTTTTTTTTTTTTTAATACATTATGCAGAAAGAAAATGAAGTTAGGTTTGAAACTGCCAGGTAAATACTTGACTATAAAATTTAGCACCCAAAATGTTTCCTAATAAGATGCTGAATATCAATATTGAGTCCCTTCACTCCATATAGTAAAACCTATGCTCCTGGGACAGCCACATGAAGGGGTCAGAGGGCACAAGTGGAAAAATGGAGTCAAGGAGTCTAATCCTGCAGCAACTATCAGAGCAATTATTTCTTTAAATCCGTTTCCTATATTGAGTTTTCACAAAATCTTGCATTTGAAAAAAAAAAAAAAAAATCCACAGCTTAAAAGAGTTTGAATGCCATCAAGTTAATCCAAGAAGAAGATAAGGTTTTTAATAAAAGATGTGTTTGAATGTACTGATTTCTGTAAGTGGGGAAGATAATTCTAACTGTAAGCAGAAATCAGAGTGCACTATGTCCCCTAAGAAATTTCACAACTTTTAAAAAGTTTCAACCCAAACTGTAAAAGTATTATAAGCTTTGCTTGGGTATCAGTGTTGTTAGGAATTTAACTTTATGGCATGATTCAAAATACAGAATAAAACATTATTTAGAGACATACTTTGCCATATTTATCATAAAGAAAAATTGAAACCAACTAAATGTTTAACAACAGATAAATCGTTAAATAAATTACAATGCAACCAAACCACGCGGTGGTTACCAAGCATCTGTCACACTGCTTCAGCAAACCCCTGACTCACAATATTAAATTTATAAAATGCAGAGTATACCCTGCATAATTGTTGGGAGCCGGCGTGAGGACCTCCACCCATGGCAAAGGTCATGAGGAAGGAGGCTCGACATATGCAAAGGCGGGATCGAGCCTCAGGAGTCCCCCTGGAAATCCTCGAGCATCTACCCCCATAACCAGAGCCTGCCTACTTTACTACTTTGTGCTTTCACCTACATCTCTGACCTTATGGGGGGGCTGTCCCCCACCACCTTTTTTGGAGAAGGAGTTAACTTAGAGCTCCAGTTAATAAAAACTCCTGGGCGTGACAAGAGTGTTTTAACCTACAAACTCCTCTGATGGTTCTCTAGCCTGCCTGACAGGCTTGTCCGGCCACATGTGATTGCTTACAGCCTCCCAACCATGAGAGGCACGAGATGCTCTAAACCTTCTAAAAACAGGTTCCTTAGAAAAGTTAGAAAACCATTAGTATAAGTATAGTGGGCTGATTAGAAATTGTGTTGGTGAAGGGTTTTTCATTTGTTGAGCCAATGTTTGTTGCTAAGTCTCCACATTCCCTGCCCTTGTACACATTAATGGATATATAGAAGAAATAAGTATTAACCTTTGATATTAATCACGTTAGACCTTAGGCTAAGTAAATTCTTTCCTTAATTAAAACCCACTACACCCTCACCCTATAGGAATGTAACTTTATCTGGTACCTTCGGAAGGTGGAGTCTTTTTTAAGAATAATCACCCCTGGAGAAATAAGTGTCCTGGTTGACTGACCGCTGTCACAAGGAGAGGGTCATAAATTGTCAGCAGGCCCCCTGGCCAGAAGATGATGTAACACCCCTAAGACCTCTGTATACATTTGTATGAAGCACCTGACTCTGATAAAAGTCAGGATTGCTGACCCCGTGTGACTTTTGCATAACATCTCAGTGTATAAAAGTAGACCATGGAAAATAAAGAATTGGGATCAGTTTCTCGAAATACTGGTCTGCCCATGTCGCTCTCTCTCTCAAACTCTGGCTGAGTCTCCATCTGGAGTGTGGAACCCACCAAGCTTACTAATTTTGCCTGGGCTTCTAAGATCCAACCGGGGGAGGCCTCAGTGTCTCCTCTCCTTCGGGAGGACGGAAGGATGCCTGCGGCCTACGTAAGTGGTACAAACTTCTTGTCTTGAAGTTTTATGGGTCTCCCACGTAAACCAAGCTACTCAGCCTCTTTTCTCCACTGAATTTTCCTACTGAGCTATCCTCATTCTATTACTCTTTACATCTCTAATTAATATCTAATTGAAGCTATTGTATCCTGATCCTCGCAGATGCGGTCCTCACTTCGAACTCCCTGGATCAGCCAGGGCTGGACCTCGGCACATAATTTCTTCTCAATTTTAAAAATTGTGTAGAAAAATATTCAGCAAAGAAGAAAGATGTGCACACACATTTAAAACGTTCATTTGCTAATACTAGGCAATGTTTTCTAACATGCCTTCCTTAAGGCTGTGTAGGATACTGGTACCAGTGCGAGCTTTCAAGTTGGCTGCCTGGATTGGAATCTGAGTTTTCGCCCCTTTATATAACAAGTTCTCTTCTCTGGGCCTCAGTGTGGCTATTTATAAACAAAGATAGTAAGGATGTCACACAATCAAAGGCATGTTTCTTCCTGTAGTATGGATGTGAGAGTTGGGCCATAAAGAAGGTTGATTGCCGAATAATTGATACTTTTGAACTGTGGTGTTGGAGAAGACTCTTGGGAGTCCCTTGGACTGCAAGGAGATCAGAGAAGTAAATCCTAAAGGAGATCAGTCCTGAATATTCATTGGAAAGACCGATGCTGAAGCTGAAGCTCCAATACTTTGGCCACCTGATTCGAAGAGTCAATTCACTAGAAAGAGTCTGATGCTGGGAAACATTGAGGGCAGAAGGGAAAAGAAGCAACAGAGGATGAGGTGGTTGGATGGCAAAATTGACTCAATGGACAAGAGTTTGAAAAAACTATAGGAGACAGTGAAGGACAGGGAAGCCTGGTGTGCTGCAGTCCATGGGGTTGCAAAGAGTTGGACATGACTTCATGACTGAACAACAACAACAACAATTTGTAGAGTGGCTGTGAAGGTTAAATAGATCAATAGCTGTAAAGTGCTCAAAATATTGCAGGCAAATACTAATGACTCCATAAAAATGGCTATTTGTATTTTCTCCAACTTAGCATGCAGTCATTGCTTAAAAAAAAAAAAAAAAGTTCTCAGTCGTGTCCAATTCTTTGTGACCTCATGGACTGTAGCCCACCAGGCTCCTCCATCCGTGGAATTTTCTAGGCAAGAGTACTGGACTGGGTTGCCATTTCCTTTTCCAGGGGATCTTCCCAACCCGGGGAAGTCATCACTTAATGACAGGTTATTTACTTCTTTTGATCATTTTTACCACTGCTTTGAGTAAGACTGTTCTCCAAGATCTACACACCACTTTCACCAGGAGTTTAGCAGCTGCCACAAGGGGAGAAGAGGGTCACAAAGTCCGGTGGTCGGAAGGCAGCCCCCTTCCCGAGGATTCCACTCCTCTGGAGGGCTGGAATGAATGGGTCCCAGATCTAATGCTACTGTTTCTGCAGCCTCATCACCTGTGTTATACGTGAGACCATTGGTGGACAGTTCCCTTCCATCCTTCATCCTTGGGTACTGAAGACACTGTGAGAAGTACTGGTTTAAGGTCACCCCACCTCCCCTCAAAGATTAACACAGCTCACGTGTATGGTTCCTTCCTCTCGCCCAAGCTCCTATCAGCAAAATTTCCCACATCTCAACCACTTCTGGGGTACAACCCCCACTTCTTTACACTCATGGAAGCCAGATGTCTTTTCAGGATGCTGCATCATGAAATCCTCCCTAAGGTCTGAGTTTTGTACCCACGTCCTGAATGCCACTGTCCTGGACTACATGCTCACAGACATGCACTTCATTGCCGACCACTTTTGTTCTTTCCTCCCTGAAGTGCTCCAGTTGGGAGTCTTTCATCCTCAGAATCTAGCACCTTCTTCCTTGGAGTCATCGACACAATCCCTGAGGCAGCTTCACCAGTCCTTGCAGATTTTTACTTCTGGTTCACTTTCAGTGTCTCCAATGATACATCTGACTTGCTTCTCACTGAGTTCAGTATCAAGCTAGACCATCTTCTGAACACTGGCCTCTTGGTTCCCTTGTCCCTCTTCCAGCAACCCAGTTCCAAGGCAGGCCTTCATCCCCACCTTCATCTTCCACCTCCTCAAAAGCAATACATGATCATTTTCCAGCAGCAAAGGGGGCTGCCCCAATTTCAGACCTCCACTCTCTACATTTCCAGGTCACGTCCTCAAATACCTTCAGTCCAATCACTCTTGGACCCCGATGAGCCAACACTCCCCAATCTTTCCACTTTCTCACTTCCTTCCCTCATGCCCTCTTGTCTCCATGTCTCCCCCTGCCATCCTCAGGTTTTGCAGCCTTCATTTCAATCACTCCCCTGTGTTTGTCATCACTCTGCTGTCGGCACCTTAGATTCAAATTGGACCAAATCCATATGGACTCCCAAGGTAAATGTGGCTGCAGAAAAAACCCAGATAGACATGCAGTGATGAGTCAACCACATCCAACCCGGTTTTTAATGATGACATCCCTGCTCTGTTCCCCACATCCATTCTCCACTGGGAGGAACAGTCCTCTGTTGGGAGGAAGGGCCATTTTGTACCCTCTTCCTCCTCCTGCCAGCATCTCCTGCTGCATCCTTAACGTGATTTTGTTTCCTATTTCCCTAAGAAAATAGAAGCGATTGAAAGAGAAATTTTATGACATATTGACACCATGTATGATCACCTATTTGCATTTCTGCCCACAAAATGTCCCCCCTGGAGGACAGGTAAATGCTCAGCCTACAGTTTACACCTATACCTGTGCTGTTGCTCTGATCTAAGCCAAATCCCTCAACAAATGATCATTTACTCTTTTGATTGGAGAGCTGCTCTCAGCATACATAGCTTAGTCACTAAGCCATGTCCAACTCTTTGCAGCCCCATGGACTGTAGCCTGCCAGGTTCCTCTGTACATGGGATTCACCAGGGAAGAATGCTGTAGAGGGTTGCCATTTCCTTCTCCAGGGGATTTTCCTGACCGAGGGATCAGACCCATATCTCCTGTTCTCCTGCACTGCAGGTGGATTCTTTACCACTACCACCACCTGGGAAGCCCCATAAAAACATGTTATAATACATCCCATTCAAAAAAAGTTATCATTTTTTTTTAGGTAACTCTTTTGTTTAAGTAACTCTTTTAAAAGATACATACTCCTTGGAAGGAAAGTTATGACTAACCTAAAGAGCATATTAAAAAGCAGAGACATTACTTTGCCAACAAAGGTCCATCTAGCCAAGGCTATGGTTTTTCCAGTGGTCATGTATGGATGTGAGAGTTGTACTAGAAAGAAAGCTGAGCCCTGAAGAATTGATGGTTTTGAACTGTGGTGTTGGAGAAGACTCTTGAGAGTCCCTTGGACTGCAAGGAGGTCCAACCAGTCCATCCTAAAGGAGATCAGTCCCGGGTGTTCATTGGAAGGACTGGTATTGAAGCTCAAACTCCAATACTTTGGCTACCTGATGCGAAGAGCTGACTCATTAGAAAAGACCCTGATGCTGGGAAAGATTGAGGGCAGGAGGAGAAGGGGATGACAGAGGATGAGATGGCTGAATGGGATCAGCAACTTGATGGACATGAGTTTGGATAAACTCTGGGAGTTGGTGATGGATAGGGAGGCCTGGCGTGCTATGGTCCGTGAGGTTGCAAAGAGTCGGACACGACTGAGTGACTGAACTGAACTTTTGTTTCCACATCTATTTCCAGACTCCATATCTACCTTTAGCTTTATTTATAAAAATACCTTTCTCAGAAACACACCTTAAAAATGTCTATAATTGCAATCTTTAGTTTTTTCCCATCCTCAACTGAATCCACCTGAGTCAGGATTTTGTCCTCATTGGTCCACAAGAACCGCTCGTCTCATGTCAGCCACACCAACAAATCCAAGGGTCAGTTCTCAGTTCTCATCTCATAAAAACTCTCAACAACATCCCACAGATATCCATGTCATCTTCCGTGAAGTACTTTTTTGTCAATAGACTTGTAAAATTCTTATATCTTGAAATAATTGCAAATTCACAAGAAGTTGCAATCATAGTACAGACTGATCCTGTGTACCCTCCCTCCACTTTCCACCAATGATTACATCTTACATAGGTACAGATAGCATCAAAAAATGACACTTTTACAATGTGTACATATGATTTTGCTCACTAGTTCCTTATATACCACAGCCATGGCTGCCTCTAACCTTAAGGGCATGCTTTCTCGGTCCCCCCATTATTTTGATTTCATCTCTCAATCCTTAGAGAAGGCAATGGCAACCCACTCCAGTACTCTTGCCTGGAAAATCCCATGGATGGAGGACCTGGAAGGCTGCAGTCCATGGGGTCGCTGAGAGTCGGACATGACTGAGCGACTTCACTTTCACTTTTCACTCTCATGCACTGGAGAAGGAAATGGCAACCCACTCCAGTGTTCTTGCCTGGAGAATCCCAGGGACGGGGCATCCTGGTGGGCTGCCGTCTATGGGGTTGCACAGGGTCAGACACGACTGAAGTAACTCACCAGCAGTCTCATCTAGTCTCAGTTCTATGGATTTAAATAGTGTACATATGTTGACAGTTCTCTAGCTTGAAGGTTGATTTCAGATGTTTCTTGAATTTCACTTTTATGTATCCAACTGCCAACTTGGCATATGCAAATGGATGTCTAAATAGCAGTCCAGATCTACTAGTTTCCAGATAATATTCTTTTTTTTTAATTTTATTTTATTGTTTAACTTTACAATATTGTATTGGTTTTACTCAGATAATATTCTTAAACTTTATTTTTCCAAGTCAAATTCCACAGCCTTCTCTATTTCAATAAGTGGGAAGCCCATTCTTCCAGTGGCTTAGAAAAAACTGGCGTTGTACATGACTCTCCTGTTTCTCTCATGTTTTGCAACCACTGTGTCATAAAATTCTACTGGCAACTTCTTTAATCTGTATTCTTTTGCTTGATTTTTTTCTTCTTCTAACAGCTTTATTCATAATTGATGAAAACTGGAAGCAACCAAAATGTCCTTCAATAGCTTGAAAGTGAAAGTGTGAGTTGCTCAGTCATGTCTGACTCTTTGCGACCCCAAGGACTTTGCCTACCAGGTTCCTCTTTCCATGGGATTCTCCAGACAAGAATACTGAAGTGGGTTGCCATTTCTGTTGCATATATAATGGGATATTATTCAGAAATAGACTGAAGAAGGAAATGGTAACCCATGCCAGTATTCTTGCCTGTATAAATCTCATGGACAGAAGAGCCTGGTGGGCTGAACTAAGATGGAGTCGCAAAGAGTTGGACATGACTCAGTGACTAAATAACAAAAACCATTCAGAAATATAAGGAAATGAACTGCCAAGTTATGAAGAGACGCAATAGCCTTAAATGCATACTGTGAAGGGAGAGGCACCTACATGTTGTATAGCTTCAACCATATGACATTCTGAAAAGGTACAACTATAGACAGTAAAAAGATCAGGGTTACCAAGGGGTTAGGGTGGAGAGAGAAATGAACAGCTGGAGCCCAAAGGATTGTAAAGGCAGCGGGCCCATTCTACACAACCCTGCAATGGTGGGTAAATGGAATTACGCATTTGTCAAAATACACTGATATTATTTCATCAGTTGTAATGAAAGTACCATATTATTGTAAGATATTAATAAAAGGAAAGACTTTGCAGGGGGACAGAAGAACTCATATACAGGAATGCTATTTCCTGCTCGAGTTTTCTATAATCTTAAAATTGCTCTAAAAAATGATGTCTATAAGCTTTTTTTTTTTTTTTTTAATGTAATGCTAAATAATCAGAATGAGCGGATAAAAAATGCCCTGAGCCAGAGGCAGGAGGGAATCTGGTAACCACGAAGTCCTCAGAGAAGTCTCCTTGGAAAGCTGACCTTTCTAATCTGTATTCTGAATCCAAATGCATCTTGCAACCTCCACTGCTGCTTGTGTTGTGAAAGTGATGAGTCATTCAGTCAAGTCTGACTCTTTGCAACCCCATGGACTGTAGCCCTCCAGGCTCTTCTGTCCATGGAATTTTCCAGGCAAGAATACTGGAGTGGGTAGCCATTCCGTTCTCCAGGGGATCTTCCTGACCCAAAGATCAAACCCACATCTCCTGCATTGGCAGGTAGATTCTCTACCATCTGAGCCACGAGGGAAGCCCCACTGCTCCTACTACCTCTCAAAATTGCATCATCTCTCTCCTTGAAGACTGGAGTGGTTTCCAAACAGGTTTCCCCATTCCACCCTTCCCACCACATATTCTTGGCTCAAAAGAGCAGCAGAGTGAGTCTCTTAAATTCAAAATGCAATGACACTGCTTCTCTCATCAAAACCATCTGATGTCTTCCCATACGGCTCTGTATAATGGCCCACAGGGCCCCAGAATCCCTCATCATCCATCCCCTCTGACCTTTTCTCCCACAACCATGCCACTGTCCACTCCACTCCAGCCATACTGGCTTCTGCATTGCTCTTCACTCACCCTGTGGTTGCTCAGGATCAAAGTCCTGGCTGTTTCCTTGATCTCGACCATGCTCTCAACATTCTCATGTCTTTTAATCTCTCACCTCCACAACATATTGCTGTGTTGGCCAAAGATAGTGGTTTCCCAGGACAGGGGACCTCCAGTGCTAACACCAGGACTATCTTAGGCAAACCAAGCAGTAGTCACCACAGCTCAATCAGAGGGCACTGTCTCAGTGAATGCGTCTGTCAACACTTAAGTAAACAATTATTACAATTGGGTATGTGACATATTGATTTGTTTTTACTCATTTTTGTTTTAATTTATGTGGTCGACCTCTACCCATGAGGGCTTCCCTTGTGGCTCAGCTGGTAAAGATCTACCTGCAATGCAGGAGACCTGGGCTCGATCCCTGGGTTGGGAAGATCCCCTGGAGAAGGGAAAGGCTACCCACTCCAGTATTCTGGCCTGGAGAATTCTAGTCCATGGGGTCACAAAGATTTGGACACGACTGAGTGACTTTCACTTCTCCCCATGAAGATATGGCAGTTGGGGCTTTTCTTGTTTTGTTCACTTTGTAGCCCCAGAGAAGAACTTATGTAAGCAGACTACAGCTTATGGGCCGCATGCAGCCTGGTATCTATTATTGTAAATAGACTCCAGGATGCGTGTAGAAACACTCATGCCTGTTTGTTTAGGTAGTCACTGGAGACTTCTGCTCTAAAATTACTGACTACAGTAGCTGAAACACAGACCATATGGCTTGAAATACATGAAACATTTACTTTATGGCCCTTGACAGAAAGAGTCTACTGACCTGACTGTTAAATATATCTGACATCTTGTCTGTCCTGCATAAATGTTTCTTAAATGAACAAACACAAATAGACAGCAGGCATAGTCTACTGGAAATAAAAAAAAATAAAAAAATAAAAAAAACCAACTTTGGGGCATCATTTTCATGCTATTAAATCCTCAGCAAATTAAAAGGAAATGCGAACATCAAATCCAAGAGTAATTGTAGTAAAAATATGTGTGGCATGGAAATTTGCTCAGCAAGTTTGCAAAGCATAAATAACATCCCAAGAATTCTTTCCTTAGGAAATAATTAAACAGAAGAAACAAAGGCAATGCTATATATACAGAGACACTAATTATAGCATTATGTGTAGAAGCAAATACTGGAAACACTCATTATGCTCAATTATGGGGAGAGAGAGAACTATTAATTTGTATAATATTGAGGATATTGAGAAGAAAATGCTGTCAATTAAAACTGAAATGTTTATCACTTAATACCAATCTTAAAAATAAAACCAAAATGTACTATGTTCTACGATTTTAGCCTCTGAGAGTTTCAGAGGATGAACTGCTTTCCTTTGGTTTCTACCTTTGTTCCATTCTAGCTTGTCAGCAATAATGATTTCAATAATAATGGCCATTATTGATACTGAGTACTTCCAGCATCTCATTTACTCTTTACCAGTCCCATGAGATTTAAAGCATTAATTGTGTTAATCTAGATACACACGTACACACACATATATGCACATATTCCACACTGAGTCACTTTGTTGTACACCTGAAACTAACAGAACATTGTGAATCAACACTATTAAACTTAAAAAAAAAAAAAAAGGAGCATGAATCCAATTCAACAGATTCACAGGCAGAGGCTTTGCACACAGCTTGTCCAGGATGTCTTAGCTAGTAAGAAAACAGGGTCCTTGCTAGTAAACACTTCCATCACTGCCCATCACAAGGAATGGCATTTCCTGGGGAAGTATTAATTTGGTCACTAGACAGCTTGAGTCCTACAATCTAAGATGGTATTTACATGAGAAAAAGTCTTGGAAAAATACTGCAACTTGGGCCTCAAAATAACTGGTATACAGGCACTTACGATTATGCTTTAAAATGTTAGATTGCATTCAGAGAGGTAATATTACAAAAAAGTGCTTATCAGAAAGCCCTGTAGCCTTGTGAAATGCAAAGCATGCACACCAGATTTACTATAATAACACTGACATATATTTTCAACATTTAAAAACAATTGGTGAGACTTAGGGTTGTTTATTACCTGGTATATATAGATAAGTGCTGAAAACTAAACTCCCCAAAGCTGTCCACACTTAATACAGAGCTGTGTTTCTTAAATGAAGACTATCCCATTCAACCTTATTTTGCAATGCTTGGTCCTGACATGATTAATCATTTAAGATTCATTTTTACAATATTACCTCTGTAACATAACTGATAAAAACACAGCTGTGTTTTAAATATCACAGAGTTTGACACCCACGAAAAAGCATGACTCCTCTCCCTCCCTGCCTCCCTCTGGCTGTATCTTCTCCCAGAGTTTCTCTTCCCCATCAGTGGCACGATGTCTGCAATTAAAAACCTTGAGTGACATTTCATAAGGCACTGGCAAGTGACATGTTGTCGTTTCCAGTCACATTATGTAAGGCTTATCAATTAAAGAAATTTGCAGCTTTAGGCAACTTTATATGAAACATGGCATCCATTATTTAGCATGTTTTATTAAGGGTATTGCTAAGACTTCTCCTGGCACTTTATTTCATGGCATCTCTGCTTGCTATCATTAATTGTTCCAAGGAAATACAACTGTCCTGAAACGGATAAAATCCGTCAACTCTCTAAAACAAGCAAAACAGCTGCCACATCCTGTACTCTTTCCAACTATCACGTAACAGTGACAATGGGTTTTGACACTTTTCAGTGAATATTTATCTTAAATGCATGTGTTGAGACAGAGAGACAAGGTGACAGCCTCAGTGAGTAAATAGCTATAGACTCTGCTAATAATTCGTTTACAGCTATTTTTCAGTGGTTTGCAGGTCATGCTTCTCAACAGACTGAAATAGAAAAAGCAAACACACCTGTCCTTAACTGCCCCAAGCAGGAGGCGCTGTGTGAGACCTGCCTTTGCATCCACCGTCTCTGCAGCTCTGGACAGCATGCCTCACATCACACAGGCTTAGGTTCCTTACCTGCAAGTTCTGAGGATTAATATTAAACTTGAACACTTCCGGACAGGATAAGATCAACTAATGCACGCCAAGTTCCTAA
The DNA here is from genome assembly GCF_027580195.1 of Bos mutus. Taxonomy (NCBI): domain Eukaryota; kingdom Metazoa; phylum Chordata; class Mammalia; order Artiodactyla; family Bovidae; genus Bos; species Bos mutus. The sequence continues at coordinate 41,065,318 of NC_091643.1, read as the reverse complement.
CACAAACCTGTCACAGAGGTGTGTGATCTAAATAAAATGCTGAGCCATGCCTACACTTCCCTGTGGCTTTTCTTGAAATAATTCTTAGTGGGCGAAAAAAGACTCTGCTGGCTGAAAATGGAAAATAAGGAGGGAAGGATGATCAACCAGCCAAGGGTCAGGTGGTTCATTTCCTGCCTCAAGTGTCTAAGTCCACTTCACCTGGAGCCAGAGAACCCCTGGCTGCAGGTACTGGGATCCCCGTGCCCAGCAGCATCCTCTAGGCCTCACCTTTCTGCCCCTAAACAAGGGTTCCTGGGAGGACAAGTTGGGGGTAGGGGGGATTCAGGGCTGCAGTGGAGAGAGGGGAGAGAGGATCAACCGAATGCAAAGAGAGCCTTTTTCAAAAGGAGGACTATCTGGCTGGGAGCAGACCCCTGCCCACCCACCTCCTTTTCTCCAAGACTGACCAACTCTATAAAGAAACAGCTGTAGCCAATCACATCTAGCCTTCAGAGTAAAATATGAGAAAGGTCCTCCAGCCAAGCATCCCTCTGTAGGCGTGAGGCTCCCGTGAGCTGCGCTGATACATCGAGTTCATCTGAGAGCCCCAAGGCTGTGGCTGGTGTCACCCCACAGAGCTCACAGAAAGCCGCCACAGCCGCAGCGTCCACCACAACACGGGGACGGGCGGTCACGTCTCCCTGCTGCTGTTGGCCTGCCTTTGTGCTTCTCCTCTGAGGCTCGTAATCCCCGAGGGGGGCCTGCAGGCCGGCCAGACACCTCCACACGCACCGCACAAGGAGCAGGCGGAGAAGCGGGAGGGTGCGGGGCCCAGCAACGTCCCTCCCCTGAGGAGAAAACCGGGTGGCACACGGCTTTCCCCGGAGCAGGGACCACGTTCTCCTCTCCCCTTCCCAGGCTCCTCGGGGATCGGGGAATAATTTGTCAGGAGGAAAATATCTGTTTGCTCAATCCCATTTCAAAAATTTGTGCTCCAATGAAAGCATAGGTCTCTTCTTTAAAGAAACCTATTTTTATTCTTTCTTTTAAATTGAAAGGGAACAGGCCGAGCATTGTAGGGACTGATAGAATAAGATCCCAGGTCACAGTTCAGCCTCTCCCACTTACCGCTATGTGACCTCATGCCTCTGTGCCCGAAACTCTTTGCATGAAAAACAAGACCAAGGAGGACACCTAACTTGCAGGGATATGAAAGAAAGTGAAAATGTTAGTCGCTCAGTCATGTCTGACTATTTGTGATCCCTACCCTCCAGGCTTCTCTGTCAGTGGGATTCTCCAGGCAAGAATACTGGAGAGGGTTGCCATTCCCTTCTCCAGGGGATCATCCTGACCCAGGGATCGAACCCAGTTCTCCTGCATTGCCGGCAGATTCTTTGCCATATGAGACACCAGGGAAGCCAGGGTCATGGTGAACATTAAATACAAAGATATTTGTAAAGCATTTGAATGATACCTGATGTTCGATTACTGATATAGGTTTAATTGTTATCACATCTTTTTCTTAAAAATCTACATTTTGAATGACCAAGCAGAAATGTCTTATCATTTGATAATTGATACTAACCTATGTATTCCTCTGGGGCTTCCCAGGTGGCACTAGTGGTAAATAGCCCACCTGTCAATGCAGGAGATGGAGGAGACATGGGTTCCATCCCTGGGTTGAGAAGATCCCTTGGAGGAGAGCATGGCAACCACTCAAGTATTCTTGCTTGGAGAATCCCATGGATATAGAAGTCTAGTGGCTTACAGTCCATGGGGTCACAGAAAGTCAGACATGACTGAAGCGATTTGTCTTCTTTTTTTTTTAATTAATTTTTTATTGAAGGATAATTGCTTTATAGAACTTTGCTGTTTTATGTCAAACCTTATTAAAAATACTTTGAACCTGATTTATTAGACCCTTAAGAAAAATGAATCTAGATATAATCTCCATCTTACTATTATTACATCTATATTTTCGATACCATCATGCTATTTATATACTCGTATATATCTCCATGCATGCTGGATATGTGATTTTTGTCTCATTATTGCAATCCACATAGTAACATGTGAACACAATGGCCTGTTCTGACATAGACTCACCCTTCAGTAGGTGCTCACTCCTTTTCTGAATCTCTATTCATTTTTTCTTCTGAAATGAGCCTGGTAGTCTCTCTTTTTTATTCTAAAGAACTCCAATAAAGCATAAAAAACATTTACTTAGAAGCCAGTAGCATTAAGATAATTTGGAGAAGGCAATGGCACCCCACTCCAGTACTCTTGCCTGGAAAATCCCATGGATGGAGGAGCCTGGTAGGCTGCAGTCCATGGGGTCGCTAAGAGTCAGGCACGACTAAGCGACTTCACTTTCACTTTTCACTTTCATGCATTGGAGAAGGAAATGGCAACCCACTCCAGTATTCTTGCCTGGAGAATCCCAGGGACAGAGGAGCCTAGTGGGCTGCCGTCTATGGGGTCGCACAGAGTTGGACATGACTGAAGCGACTTAGCAGCAGCAGCAGCAGCATATAATTTATATGAATTTACTTTCAATTTTTTTTTCTTGTGATTTGTCTCCAATCACTGAAATCTGAAATCTGAATTTGCTTTCAAGATTGGAAGGGGGAGAAGATCGAGATGGTAATTGCAACAGCTAATACATATAGAATTTCACTGTGTTGATGTCTCTTTAAGGATTTTATATGGAGTATTTCATTTCACCTTTCCAACAGACCTAGGAAATAGAAACTATTATACAGGGAGGAAAACTGAGGACAGAGAGAAAATAACACCACACAGCCCATAAACTTCATGCTATATCACCTACGTTCCATTTACCTTCTTTACAGTTTAAAGACTTTGCAGGCTGTTTTGCATACGCCATTTCATCTTCATACTAATGCTGAGAATATCATCTTTCCAAAATCTTTGCTTGTCTATTGACATTACTGTGTAGAGATTGGGTATGCGGTCTCTGGAGCTAGGCTGTTGTGTGAATATCTTACTGTAGTATATGTAGTAGTTTACAGATGGGAAAGACATGTGGTACAGGAATCCAATGTACTTACAGTAACATAGATTGTAACAACTATCTTTCAGAACTGAACCTATTAATAGTTTGTTTTCTCCCTAGAGTTCTCTTAATTGTATTCTTTATATATCTTGAGCCACACATGCATGAAACTGTTTTCAATTCTCTGCTTACTCCACTAGCTAATCAGTCTCTCCTTCAAAGTTTTCCATAATCTTCGTTCATTAGATCCCAGTGCCATTTCTTCCCAAAATAAGACAGCGTCTGAAATGAGGTTCTTTTTGAGAAACCTGTTTGGATTAATGCAGAACTAGGCTCACCCTTATCTTCTGCCTTAAAAGTAATTGTGAAAATAGGCTTCTCCTGTCTGCTGCTATTCAGCTCAAGTCTGTCTCAGTAACTGCGAAGAAGCTAAAAGGAAGAATTCCAATCAGACAATGGCGTGCTGCTGCTGCTGCTGCTAAGTCGCTTCAGTCGTGTATGACTCTGTGCGACCCCATAGACAGCAGCCCACCAGGCTCCCCTGTTCATGGGATTCTCCAGGCAAGAACACTGGAGTGGGTTGCCATTTCCTCCTCCAATGCATGAAAGTGAAAAGTCAAAGTGAAGTTGCTCAGTCGTGTCCGACTCTTAGCGACCCCATGGACTGCAGCCTACCAGGCTCCTCCACCCATGGGGTTAGACAATGGCATAGATTCGTATATTTCAGACCCATTTTCTTGTGAGTCCTTGTCATGAAACTTACCACTGTCTACTGAAACCTACATCATGAGTAAAATGTACGCAAAGCACCAGGACTCTGTATACATTAGCAACTGCTGTGGAAGGAAAAAAAGAAAACTAAAATTTCTCTGCTTGCTGTGTCCAAGCCCTCTGAAACAGGAGATACTAGCATACATAGCTAACGAGAACCTGAAATGTGGTTCTATCAACCTTGAGAAATGTCGTAACTGAATTACATGCCAGGTTTTGAAGACTAGTATGGAAAAAATGTGCAAACTACTTCATTAATATTTTATATTGATTACATATTGAAATGATCATAATCGGGCTATGTTGGGTTAAAAAAGTACATTTTAAAAATTAAACACAGCCGATTTTTTTTTTTTTTTTACTTTATCAATGTAGTTATTAGGAAGTTTTGATTACATAGTTGGCTCTCACTTTTGGATAACGTTATATTTCTAGCAAACCACGCTGACCTAAATACTAAAGAAAGAAAGTGTTGGTCACTTAGTTGTGTCTGACTCTTTGTGATTCCATGGACCAGGCCCATCTGTTTGTGGAATTCTCCAGGCAAGAATACTGGAGTTGATTGGTATTTCCTTCTCCAGAGGATCTTCCCAACCCATGGATTGAACCTGGGTCTCCCACATTTCAGGCAGATTCTTTACCATCTGAGCCACCAGCGGAGCCTCTAAATGCTGAGGACCTGGAGTTTTTCTTGGGTAGGCATGTCAAGTTGAACAGTCGCGAGCCCCTGCCTGAGCTGAGAATATGCATTATTGAATGTATGTAGTTTTTCTTTTTTTCTTTTCAAACCCTTTTGTTTCTCGTCTAAATATACATAACTGCACAAACAGAAAAAGGACATCTTTGTAAAGACTAGAAGAGACAATTGGGACAATAACCAATAATGAGGGGAGATTAGAAAAGATTAGGTTAGATTAGATTTAGTTTAAGATTAGATTAAGATTAGATTAGATTTAGGTGCAAACTCAAGGATAAATGAAGAAGATGGAAACATGGCATCTCCAGAAGGAGAAGGTCCAAGTCCTCATCCTTGAAAGAAGTCAGCTTGATGCTGCTCTCCTGTTGAAGGGGATAGGCTTTAAGTAGATCTGGCTGGCCTCCCACTTCATCATGCATTCACTTTACTAAATACATGGTTATATCCTTTTTCTCCAAAGAGCACCATGTGACTCTAGAAAAGATACACACATTTAAGTGCCATTGTTCAGGTAAATGCTGCCACTTGGAGCTATAATGTAAATTTTTCAACACTAGCAAATGCTCACTGCAGAGATTCGGTGGTACTGTTGTAGTAAATTTTTTTTTTTTTTTAAACTGACTAAAATTTGGGCTCAAGTGTGAACTTGACAACTAAGTAAGGTTTATGGCTCTAAGGAAGATGAAAGGGAAAACTTTGTAACAGGAAAAAGTGAATGTTTGGATTTCCAGTGGTGAGCTGGTAAGGGACTCTTTGGGAAGAAACCTTGCTCGGTAGCATTTGCTGGTTTCCTGTGTCACCCTGGGGGGATGGCAAGCAGGGTGAGAGGAACACAGGTCTTGGGAGATGCACACAACTGGCCTTGGGGGAGTCAACCCAAGCAAAGCATTGTGTGATGAAGAAAAAAGCATAACATCCATGTCTCTGACACTAAAAAGCAAATTCCAGGAGACAGTGAAGGACAGGGAAGTCTGGCATGCTGCAGTCCAAGGGGTTGCAAAGAATCAGACATGACTGAATGACTGAACAAATGGAATTCTAAGAGATGAAAGTGGACAAGTCAGTTAAGACAAGGGAAGGTGGCATCGGGGCAGCTCTTTGAAGAGGTTGCACTTAGTTCTTACTGAGTCACTGAGGTGGTCTGACTGAGTGGGTGATGATGAAGTGTGTGTGTGTGTGTGTGTGTGTGTTGGGGTGGGAAGTGGAATTAAGGAGGAGAATGTAGGGTGGAGGTAGACATTCTAGACATGGAATCATTTAACCAACGTGAAGGAGGTCTGGGTGAGAAGGAAAAACAATGCCTGGAAAGGGAAAGTTGGAGAGGGAATGGTGATGCATGAAAGTCTAACGGAGGAAGAGTGGTGAGCAGGGGAAAACAGTGATTCTAATGTTTCACAGAGTTAATGGGAATTTCAGAGGCACAAGGGGAGACAGAAGGAAGAAAGTGTACATTTAGGAGACCCACATGGCAGTGTCCTCAAATGGGGTCACCAAGTCGAGGGAAATCAATGAAAAGACGAGGGTGGAGATTCTGGATTTTAAGGGCATCATCCTTTTGACAACAAAGGATAGAAAATAATAGCAGTATGGGAAAAAAGACGTGAGAGATAACAGACCTGAGGAACATGCAAAGAAATGAGCATTTCAGGAAGAACGATGGATGAGGTATAAGATGCCCATGATAGGAATTTCTCTAGGGCACAGCGGTGGTTTGAACATGGTGTATCTGAATCCCAACCACTCTGAGATGGAATATCTTGAACAAGTTATTTTCCCATCTAACGCTTAGGTGCCTTATTTGTAAGATGATTCTTTAATAAAATACCTACCATGAAGATTAAACAGGAAAGAGGAATGCCTCACTCATAATAAGTAAGCACCATGCACCAGTTAGCAGCTGCAGTTATTGTGACCGCAGTAGTAATACTACCAGTATCATCAGCAGTAATAGTAGCAGCAGTAGTAGCTTGACACTTGTTTAGTTGCTCAGTTCTGTCCAACTCTTTGTGACCTTATGGACTGTAGCCTATGAGGCTCCTATGTCCATGGGATTATCCAGGCAAGAACACTGGAATGGGTTGTTATTTCCTTCTCCAGGGGATCTTCCCCACTCAGGGGTCAAACCCCCATCTTCTGCATTTGCAGGCAGACTCTTAACTGTAGAGCCACCAGGGAAGCCCCAATATGCTATTCCTAGGACAATTAACATCAGAAACATCTCATAAGCTTGCCACACCTTACCCAGATAATGAAAAAAATAGAAAAGTATTCATTATGGAATATCACTCAGCTATAAAAAAGAATGCATTTGAGTCAGTTATAGAGCAGAAGATGAAACTGGAGCCTATTATACAGAATGAAGTAAGTCAGAAAGAGAGACACCAATACATATTATATTAAAATGCATTAGTATTAATATTAATATTAAAATTAATAGTATATTAATACATATTAATACATGTATTAATATACATATATTAATATGTATTAGTATTAATATGTATTAATACATATATATATTAATGCACATATACATGGAATTTAGAAAGATGGTAACAATGATCCTATATGTAAGGCAGCAAAAGAGACACAGATATAAAGAACAGACTTTTGGATTATGTGGGAGATGGCAAGGGTGGGATGATTTGAGAGAATAACATAGAAACATGTATATTACCATATGTAAAATAGTTGACCAGTCCAAGTTCAATGCATGAAGCAGAGCACTCGATGTTGGTGCTTTGGGACAACCCAGAAGGATGGGGTGGGGAGGGGGGTTCAGGATGGGGGGACACGTGTGCACCCATGGGTGATTTGTGTCAATGTATAGCAAAGACCACCACAATATTTTAAAGAAATTATCCTCCAATTAAAATAAATAAGTTAATTAAAACAGACAAAAGTATTCATTAACTAGCATACACTAAGACACAAACATACTGATGGAAACGATACACTTTGATATGATGACTTAAGGCTGTGAATCTGCCTGCTTACATATATGGATTAAAAAGTCAGATCAAAACCACTATGAGGTAACATTTCACACCAGTCAGAATGGCTGCAATCCAAAAGTCTACAAGCAATAAATGCTGGAGAGGGTGTGGAGAGCAGGGAGCCCTCTTACACTGTTGGTGGGAATGCAAACTAGTACAGCCACTATGGAGAACAGTGTGGAGATTCCTTAAAAAACTGGAAATAGAACTGCCTTATGACCCAGCAATCCCACTGCTGGGCATATACACTGAGGAAACCAGAATTGAAAGAGACAGATGTACCCCAGTGTTCATTGCAGCACTGTTTATAATAGCCAGGACATGGAAGCAACCTAGATGTCCATCAGCAGATGAATGGATAAGAAAGCTGTGGTACATATACACAATGGAGTATTACTCAGCCATTAAAAAGAATACATTTGAATCAGTTCTAATGAGGTGGATGAAACTGGAGACTATTATACAGAGTGAAGTAAGCCAGAAAGAAAAACACCAATACAGTATACTAACGCATATATATGGAATTTAGAAAGATGGTAACAATAATCCTGTATATGAGAGAGCAAAAGAGACACTGATATATAGAACAGTCTTTTGGACTCCGTGGGAGAGGGAGAGGGTGGGATGATTTGGGAGAATGGCATTGAAACATGTATAATATCATACATGAAACGAGTCGCCAGTCCAGTTTCGATGCACAATACTGGATGCTTGGGGCTGGTGCACTGGGACGACCCAGAGGGATGTTATGGGGAGGGAGGAGGGAGGAGGGTTCAGGATGGGGAACACATGTATACCTGTGGTGGATTCATGTCCATATATGGCAAAACCAATACAATATTGTAAAGTTAAAAATAAAATAAATAAAAAAAAAAAAAAAAGTCAGACATGGTTCTTGTAATAAACTATAATGGAAAAAGAATAAAAATATATAATATATACAAATAGATATAACTGAATCCCTTTGCTGTACACTGGAAACTAACATAATATTTTATATCAAACACACTTCAATTTTTAAAAGGCAGTCATGAATTTGAGTTTTAACTCATCATGTACTATCTTTGGAAACTTTGGAAAATTAAAATCGTGCTTCTTCATCTGTGAAATGAGCATGAACATTCATTATTTCACTGAGGTCTTATGAGAATTTAGTGATATGATTCAGGTAAAACACTTTCTGAATTACATTAAGAAATCAATAAATGTTAAGTTAGGTGGGCTGCTGTCCATGGGGTTGCAAAGAGTCACACAACTGAGCACACACACAAATGTAAGCTACACTATTATTTTTGACATCATAAGGTGAGTTTTTCTTAGAAAAGTCAAAACCTAAGAGTGAAAGTATGTTCTTTCCTAAAGTTACTGGATCATGAAAATAACATCACAGAAAAGGCTGAAAATCAAAGGTTTCTAAAAAGAAACTGAGTCCAACCTTGTACCAAACCATGAAGAGGAACACTTGGACTAGAGCATTCCTCTATGGTCTGTCTCCAAATAAGAGTTTTGAAAGAGCCTTTCTGTGATATAATTTAATTATCAAGGAACATCTGCCATTCTTAATGAGAAAAAAGATTAAAAAAAAAAAAGAAAGAAACTTCAAAGAAGACCAAAAAAAAAAAATATGTATACTAAATCTTAGACTGCTATGAGAAGTAATTAAAATGTGCAGAATTCCACAGAATTTCAGAAATAGGATGAAGAAAACTTGGTATTTAAAGAATGCATCTGTATTTGTTACTGACTTTATAGGGTCCAGTCATGGTGTTTTCTTGATGAGGGCAAAAAAGGAGAGTAAAAAGTCTGGCTTAAAACTCAACATTCAAAACACTAAATGGCATCATGGCATCTGATACCATCACTTCATGGAATCAGTGACAAATTTTATTTTGGGGGGATTCAAAATCACTCCAGACAGTGACTGCAGCCATGAAATTAAAAGACACTTGCTCCTTAGAAGGAAAGCTATGACAAACCTAGACAGCTTATTAAAAAGCAAAGATCTCACTTTGCTGACCAAGATCCATATAGTCAAAGTTATGATTTTTCCAATAGTCATGTACAGGTGTGAGAGCTGGACCATAAAGAAGGCTGAGCGCCAGAGAATTGATGCTTTTGAACTGTGGTGTTGGAGAAGACTCCTGAGAGTCCCTTGGACAGCAAGGAGATCCAACCAGTCCATCCTAAAGAAAATCAACCCTAAATATTCAATGGAAGGACTGGTGCTGCAGCTCCAATACTTGGTCACCTGATGCAAAGAACCAACTCACTGGAATAGATGGTGATGCTGGGAAAGATTGAGGGCAGGAAGAGAAGGAGGTGACAGAGATGAGACAGTTGGATGATATCACTGACCCAATGGACATAAGTTTGAGCAAACTCTAGGAGACAGTGTAGGACAGGGAAGCCTGACATGCTGCAGTCCACGTGGTCACAGAGAGTCGAACCTGGCTTAGCGAATGAACAACAATGTGGTTTCTTAGGTAACTTATAATATCGCTATTGGGAACAGAACAAACTGACATGGAAAGACCCAGCATGCCGTATCTTGCTTTTGCTAAGTGGAAATTTTCCCAACATCATTTCCAAAGCCACTTGTTCAATCCAGGTGTGAGCACATCACGCCCTCCCCACCCGGGCACTTACCTCTGCAGAATGGGGCTGGGAAGTCCCAGGAGGCCCCGTTCCCAGGGCTGACGATGCAGGTCAGGATGGCGTGGCCCTCCAAGACGTAGCCAGAGAGACAGCTATATCGGATCTTGTCTCCTATGTTGAATCGTGTCCCGTGGAGGACTCCCTTCAGGATTTCCCCAGGATTTCCACATGTGTGGCTGGGTAAAACTATTGGGAAAAAAAACAAAAGAGAAAGAAACATAAGTTAAAGGAAGATTTTCTACTGACATCAGTCTATATCACAAAACATAGACCTCATTTGAATTACTTAAGTTATCAAATCTAGCTATCTTAATTTTGCCTAAAATGCAAGTAGCGAAATGGATTCATGTTGTATAAAATCTACAATTTTGTTCTCCTGTAAAAATATATGTATATGCATGCACACTCAGTTGTATCTAATTCTGTGCAACCCTATGGACTATAGTCCATCAGATGCCTCTGTCCATGGGATTCTCCAGGCAAGAATACTGGAGTGGGTTGTCATTTCCTTCTATATATATATATATACAGATAGATAGATAGATATAGATATATACACACACACATACACACACACACATATATATGATATATAATTAAGTGGATTTTGTTAAGAGGAAAAAATACAGTTCTGCTTAGATTCAATTTTCTATATGATGCCTAGATTATTTTCCTAATAATGAGATTCTACGATCCTATAGAATTAGCAATTAGATAATATAGCAGAATATAGATAGCTGAAAAAATCGTTAACAGAAGCACATGAATGGATATGCATGCTATATTTTTCCTTATTCCCCAAGACCAGCACTGCCTGACACACACCAGTAATAAATGTTCAATCAATGTTTGATGGATAAATAACTGAATTAAAGAATAAATTAAAAATCTCATTTGCTAATCTATCAGACTTTCATAAACATTGTACTGCTATTATATTCCAGGCCATCTGTAAGGCTCTATGCATTTAGAGCAACTGACTCACAACAAAGCTTCAGGTGTAGGCTCTGACAAAGCAGGCACTGTCTTCATCTGTGTTTCAACAAGGCAGCCCTGGTTCCGGTCTTGCCCGGCCTCCTCACTGTTCCCACTGACAGCACTCTCTGTTTAATTCAGCTGCTTTCCAACCACATGGACATGATGCTGTTTCATACTCATAGAATGCAATTTTGAACTTGACTGAATAGACAAAGTGGAGAATTGTTGGCTATTGTTGCCATATTTCTGGTTATATTTAGCATATCATCTGTAAATTAGCTGCTATGATGTAGAATTCAAATAAGCAAAGGATCCTACTATTTAAAAAAGAAATGATTTACAAATAAAAAAATACTTCCAAATGAACAAAACTGTTCTACTTCTGTATCCTTTTTTTTTTTTTTTTTAGTATAGGAGCATACTTTGCAATATATATATATATAAAATACAGAGAAGTTTTTCTTTTTCTTTGTTTGTAGGCTGAGAGATAAACAGATCTTTCCCAGTAAATGGGGATGAAATTTCATTTATTTCAAAGATTAATTTTATTTTTATATAATTTAAATACATATGAACTAAGCTATATAGAAACACTTACAAAACAAATGCCATAGTTTAAATGTTTAATGTTATTAACATGCTTGTGAAATTACTACTTACGTAGTCAAAGTTTGCACACCTCTAGTTTTTAGAAAATAATTTCTGAAAATAGCCTTCAAAAAACTGTTTGATAACATAATAGAAAATAATTCAGTATAATCTATAACCATCTTTGTTGTCTTTTATAAAAAAGAAATTCTGTTTTTAAGCCTGCATTCACTATCCCAAAGGCAATAAGTCTATTTTTAAAATGTTGTTTAAAAACAATTTTAACTCTTTGGAATTTGTCTGTGACTTTCAAAGGCAGAAAATTTCCAATTCTATCTTGGAGAATCACTTTATTTTATGCCCTGGGATATCTGTCAGCCAGCCTAACTTAGGGTTGTTACAATCAGAGACAGTCGTGAGACCTGGGCTGGCTGAAACTGTATCACAAATGGAGAGAGAAAAGGAAAGGGGGTTTGGGGAGATATACTAATGTGAATGCTTTTGGCATTTTTCTCCCTTGTTCAGAATGAGAATTTTTATTTCAATCGATCTTATTTTAGGAAAAAAGTATTAACATTTTAATGTGAATAGTGTCAAAGAGTGAATAGAAATTATTAAGGATGATTTAAAACATTTACTTCTAGTTGCAAACAAACACATAAATGAAAACATGCCCGTAATATTACAAAAGCATCAGTCGTTTCATTAAAACATTACAAAAATATCTTAAATTGTGAAAAATGGACACAAATTATAATAGGTCTACACCAAGATATACAGCTCAGGCATGCAGACAATGCTAAGATATGAAATCCAGTGGCTGGGAAAAACTAATTTAAAATAAATAAATTCAACTCTGTTGTCATTTCTGCCAATTTCATTTGAACTAATTTTTGAGCCAGTTTCCCTGAAGATACCAAATGTCTCTGGTGTCTCCCGGAGCAATGAGGACACATTAAGTATTTAGTAAATGTTACTGAGCTGACTTGGACTCTCCATTTAGTTTGCTTTAATCATTCCTTGAAGTCATGTGCACCCTCTTGCAGATGCTTCAAGAATGGCATTCCTACTAGGGAGGTGGGATGGGGCACCTGGTGCAGACACTTGTCAACGTGAAAGAACGCTAAAAGGAGCCCTGGGCACGGCTCTTTCCTCTTGTGGCAGGCTTCCATCCATCGGACCCCATGGAGCCAAGTCTGCACACCCGGGGCCTGAAACCTAGGCTGTCATTCCAATTACACTCATGGAAATCCCCTCTACAATACTTCTGCTTTGGCGAGTACAAACGGTCACAAGTCAGTGACTTCGTGAGGCTCTCACATTAAGCCTTAGACCTAAGCATTTCAATCATTAAATGGATGCCATATCAAATCCCATTTCAGAAGACACATGGAAACTTGCAACTAAAAATACAGTATTTATATTCATCACAAAACAGGATAAAAGGCTGGTGAACAGAAGCCTGCAATTCATCAGGCACAGCAGCATTTTTAGCAGGATGTGCACAATTAAGGAAATTTCATTAGGTGTGTTCATGTGGAAACTGGGTCCCCCAGGGTGTATGTCAGACAATTTGTTTACACTCTATCTTTCCTGGAGTCTCACTGGAGCTTAAGGAAATAAAACTCCAAATACCCACCTGACACACAACCCTGAAAATAAAAACCAACGGTATGTGGTGTGTTTGTCCACAGATTGCTTGTCCTGAACTCCCTCCTGCGACCTTCGGGAAGGATTAGAACCACCTGATTATACTCATATTCAGAAACACTTTTAGAAGTCAGATGTTCAAGTCTTGAAACCTGCCATTTACCCTCTGCACCGATTCTCTGAGCCATGGCCATTTGGTGGGACAAGAAGGTGCAGAGAGAGCAGATACGCACCAAGAGCAAGGAGGGGTCCTCAAGTAGCGGGAGCAACCATTTAATGTATCCACTGCCAAGCTCTCCTTGTCCATGTGATGAACCACATGTGGGGGACATGCTGTGAAGATATTATTCCTGAAAATTTACAGGCTCTGGATGAGAAGAACTCAAAGAGGAGTGAATTCTAAGCAGACTTCAAGGTGGAAAGCGGTAAGGTTTGGCCAAATTAATACAGAAAGATTATTTTTAAAGAAAGGATGCAGTTCTGGCAAATGGCTATAGAAAAGGACCCAGCATGGTGGGTCATGGGAATCAGTGTCAGAAAAATGCATGTTTCTACTCCAGAAACACACCTATAAGGTTGGACAAAGTCTCAGTCTCTATGTCTTGATGAGAGGAATGAAAAACAAAACCTAGTAATGGGTGTGTTAGGACACATATATGATGTAAAGCAGAATCAATAGCTAGCTGGGCACATGGAAGAGAGGAAGCACTCAATAGATATATTAGCAATTTCAAATTTACTTTCCCAGTTCTAAAGCACCACGTGGACTTCAGAGAAATCAAACAAATTTAAAAGTATGCAGGGGTTCTGATAAATACCAATTTCAGAAACAATAAAACCAGAAAAAGTCTGCTAGAGTCAATGTTGTCATTAAAGTAAGAACACAGTCATTAAAAGGGGAAGCAAAAGAGAAAGACACTCCACTTTTTAGCCATGTTAATTCTTCCTTATTCTTGCTCTATTTTAGTAATAACCAGTTACACACAGCACATGTGATGCGCTAGACACTGTTTTAAGTGGTTTACATATATTAACAGTATATATGGAGTAAGTACCATTATTATCCCCTTTCATAGAGGAAGATACTGTAGCACAGAAAGGTTAAGCAACCTTCTCACGGCCACACAGCTGGCGAGTACTGGTGATAGGGTTTGCACATGATGGATCCAGAATTTCTGCTCTTCAGCACTACAGTAAACTACAAGAAATGGCTGTCATTGCAAAAAGCAAGAAAAATGATAAAATGCCATTAAATCAGCCATGTTCTCGGTAGAGCTTTGTTTGATAATAGTAACAGGAATATAAGGATTGGGGAGCGTTACGATATTTCCCCATGTAAAACTGAAGGCAAAATTATTACGTAACTTTTAAAAAATATATTTCAAGCTGTCAGGTAAATTTGCAGGATGGGACAAAGGGACTAGGCGGGACTGGGTAACAAAGTTAACACAAGCAAAAAGACCAGATGGCAGATGGATTTGAAATCTAGGGGCTGGATTTTAACAAGATTTTGAATAGCAGTTTTAAGACATTATAAGCCTGTAAGAAATGAGAACACAAAAATGCTTGTTGCAAAATGATGCTGTGTGAAATAACTGTGGGGAATGCAAGGAAGCATGTACGGTCAGGTGACCCCTGGGATGAGCTCACGGTCTTTAATTTTTCTGGTTGATCTTTCACGGGTATATATCTTTAAAGGAGAAGTTGTCTTCACTTCACTAACCTGTATCTATGAGCAGTTGGACCTTTACCAGCCCAAACAGCACAGGCATCAATCTAGATATGCTGCTGCTGCTGCTAAGTCGCTTCAGTCGTGTCCGACTCTGTGCGACCCCATAGACAGTAGCCCACCAAGCTCCCCCGTCCCTGGGATTCTCCAGGCAAGAACACTGGAGTGGGTTGCCATTTCCTTCTCCAATCTAGATATAAATGACTGTAAATCTAGGACCAAGGAACTAAGAATGAACTACTGAGGAAGAAACAGCCACAAGAAGAATTTATGATGGTGACCCAGGAAGAGAGGCCATGAAGGCCACGGATGTGGTAGAGTAAGTTTACTTGTGAACGTGAATGTCTTGTCATTCTCTCTTCAGCAACTCCATGAATGAACCCTAGAGTCAGCAAGAAAAGAGGGAAGGACCAGAAAAATGCTAAGTTTCCTCTCTAATTTAGAGAGTAACAATGGAGGGGATATAAAAGAAAAATAACTGGGGGCCAGACATAAATCTGCTGAAATACCAAAGTTAATGGGAGGAGGGGGTTAATTATTAAACAAAATGGAAAAATAGCCAAAAAGTTAAAATCAAGATCAGAGAGCCTGGGAGTCAAGCTGAGAAGCAATCATGGAAGAATATGCCTGGTAATATCCACAGTTGAAAATTAAGCATAAGTGATTGACATACAAAACAAGCATAGCAATAAGGAATAACACCAGGGGAACTTTCCATTATCACTGAATTACTGAACAGAAACTTGCATGTACATGACTTTTTTCAGGTAAATTTACATATACTCCCACCACATGGTGGATCCCAGATTCTCCCAAAAAAGACACAAGCAGATATACAATTTTTATGATCATCTTTATTCTTCTCAAAAGTAAACTTTACACTCAGCAAATGGATGTTCAGCCACTTGCAAGTGTCTCAGTATTTCCATAAGGTAAAGAAAAAGATACTGAAACAAACATTACTACAAGCCCTCGCAGATTATCATGTTGACGAGAGCAAAGATGCCAGCAACCACTCAAGAACTGACTGAAATGACCTCTGTCTTATGCCAAATGCTGCTCCTGTTTACTCTCTAACACATGATGACCATGTAACAAGGATAATACAATCTGTTCCAAAAGTTAAATATTATATTAAACACAATGAGGGGTGGTTAACAAAACTAAATTAAAGTGACCCTAGAAAACAATTCTAAACTCTTTCTTAGTCACTGTTCATTTCATTAATTTAAATTTTAAAAAATAATCTCACTACAATCTTTCTTTGGCTAAGTTGGAGTAACAGTGTTTAATGAAATTTGAAAAAAAAAGTCAAAATTTGTTATTGCTTTAAATGACTTTTAAAGCCTTGGGCATCAGTCATTGTCGGATCATGATTCTGAGGGATAGGAATCAAGTGAGAGTCCTTAAATCCTCCCCAGCAGATTCCCTGGAGAGGGCAGGGATCCCAGGTACAGGAGTGGAAGCCCAGGGTGAGACTGATAGTCTTCCTGAGTTGAGGAGGCAGAGATGAGAACCCACATGTCAGGGAGGCTGAAGTTTACAAGGGAGCCAGGGCTCCAGAGACCTGCAGAGCCCCTCCTGAACATGGGGGAGTGCTTACTAGTGCATGTATGTAAGAAAATGACCAAGGCTAATGGAAAAATTACTAAGGGATTGGAGGCAAAAGTGCCCAGACACTCGCATGGCTGAGCAGAATACCTGCTCGCACCAGTGAGAACAGACACCTTCATGGCTCAGTGGACAGAATTCAGAGCATCAGATCCACAAACCCGCAAATAAATGAGCTACTTAAAAGCTCAACTGAGGTTCCAACTTGACTTGCTCTTCATGAAGTCTTAGAAAGTAGTATCTGTAAGGATCAAACTGTCCCAAGAAGTTTAACAGCATACAAAAAATATTTGGGGGAATACAAAAGTATCTAGCATCCTCTAAATTAAGATTCACAATGTCTGGGGTCCAATTAAGCATGATAACTGGCAAGAAAATAAAATTCATAATGAGGAGTAAGAAGAATAATAAAAAAATAGCCAGAAATGACATAGATGGTTGAATTAGTAGACAGCAGTATTAAAACAGTTACTCTAATTGTATTCTTTATCTTGATGAAAGTGAAGATCAAGCACCTTAACTAGACGTGGGAAAAAAAGGCAGAAACTGTTAGACTGGAATAAAATAAGCCAATGATACACTAATGCCAAAAAAAAACACACTTTAAAGATGCAGAGAGACAAAAGAAAATGAAAAATACTAATAAAAATTCTTACATTAATCAAAAGAACACTTAAGTTCCTATGCTAATATCACACACAGTTTTAATGCACAGAGGGCTGTCACCTAATGTTAAAAAGGTGGACACTCCTAAACATTTATGTGCCTAATAACAAAGCTTCTAAATACATGGGCAAACACTGACAGAATTACAAGGAGAATTTAATAAAACTAATTATAGTTGGGATTACCAAACTACTCTCTTAATTGACAGAAAATCACTAAGGTTATAGAAGCCTTGAACAAAACTCTCAACCAACATCTAATTAATTAATGGTTAAAGAGGAAGTCATACAAGATATTAGGAAATGTCTGAACTACATGAATTTGGCAATAAGGAGTTCATGATCCGAGCCACAGTCAGCTCCCAGTCTTGTTTTTGCTGACTGTATAGAGCTTCTCCATCTTTGGCTTCAAAGAATATAATCAATCTGATTTCAATGTCAACCATTTAGTGATGCCCATGATAGACCATTCAGTTATGACCTAAATCAAATCCCTTATGACTATACAGGGGAAGTGAGAAATAGATTTAAGGGACTAGATCTGATAGACAGAGTGCCTGATGAACTATGGATGGAGGTTCGTGACATTGTAAAAGAGACAGGAATCAAGATCATCCCCAAGAAAAATAAATGCAAAAAAGCAAAATGGCTGTCTGAGGAGGCCTTACAAATAGTTGTGAAAAGAAGGGAAGCCAGAAGCAAAGGAGAAAGGGAAAGATATACACATTTGAATGCAGAGTTCCAAAGATTAGCAAGGAGAGATAAGAAAGCCTTCCTCAGCGGTCAATGCAAAGAAATAGAGGAAAACAACAGAATGGAAAGACTAGGGATCTCTTCAAGAAAATTAGAGATTCCAAGGGAATATTTCATGAAAAGATGGGCACAAGAAAGGACAGAAATGGTAGGGACCTAACAGAAGCAGATGATATTAAGAAGAGGTGGCAAGAATACACAGAAGAACTGTACAAAAAAGATCTTCATGACCCAGATAATCATGATGGTGTGATCACTCACCTAGAGCCAGACATCATGAGATGTGAAGTCAAGTGGGCCTTAGGAAGCATCACTACAAACAAAGCTAGTGGAGGTGATGGAATACCAGTTGAGCTATTTCAAATCCTGAAAGATGATGCTGTGAAAGTGCTGCACTCAATATGCCAGCAAATTTGGAAAACTCAGCAGTGGCCACAGGACTGGAAAAGGTCAGTTTTCATTCCAATCCCAAAGAAAGGCAATGCCAAACAATGCTCAAAGTACTCCACAATTGCACTCATCTCACATGCCAGTAAAGTAATGCTTAAAATTCTGCAAGCGAGGCTTCAGCAATACGTGAACCATGAAATTCCAGATGTTCAAGCTGGTTTTAAAAAAGCAGAGGAACCAGAGATCAAATTGGTAATGTCTTTTTGGATCATCAAAAAAGCAAGAGAGTTGCAGAAAAACATCTATTTCTGCTTTATTGACTATGCCAAAGCCTTTGACTGTGTGGATCACAATAAACTGTGGAAAATTCTGAAAGGGATGGGAATACCAGACCACCTGACCAGCCTCTTGAGAAACCTGCATGCAGGTCAGGAAACAACAGTTAGAACGGGACATGGAACAACAGACTGGTTCCAAACAGGAAAAGGAGTATGTCAAGGCTGTATACTGTCGCCCTGCTTATTTAACTTATATGCAGAATACATCATGAGAAACGCTGGGCTGGAAGAAGCACAAACTGGAATCAAGATTGCTGGGAGAAATATCAATAACCTCAGATATGCAGATGATACCACCATTATGGCAGAAAGTGAAGAATAACTAAAGAGCCTCTTGATGAAAGTGAAAGAGGAGAGTGAAAAAGTTGGCTTAAAGCTCAACGTTCAGAAAACTAAGATCATGGCATCTGGTCCCACCGCTTCATGGGAAATAGATGGGGAAACAGTGGGAACAGTGGCTGACTTTATTTTTCTGGGCTCTGAAATCACTGCAGATGGTGACTGCAGCCATGAAATTAAAAGACGCTTACTCCTTGGAAGGAAAGTTATGACCAATCTAGACAGAATATTAAAAAGCAGAGACATTACTTTGTCAACAAAGGTCCGTCTCGTCAAGGCTATGGTTTTTCCAGTGGTCGTGTATGGATGTGAGAGTTGGACTATAAAGAAAGCTGAGCGACGAAGAATTGATGCTTTTGAACGGTGGTGTTGGAGAAGACTCTTGAGAGTCCCTTGGACTGCAAGGAGATCCAACCAGTCCATCCTAAAGGAGATCAGTCCTGGGTATTTATTGGAAGGAATGATGTTGAAGCTGAAACTCCAATACTTTGGCCACCTGATGTGAAGAGCTGACTCATTTGAAAAGACCTGATGCTGGGGAAGATTGAGGGCAGGAGGAGAAGGGGATGACAGGGGATGAGATGGTTGGATGGCATCACTGACTCAATGGACATGGGTTTGGATGGACTCTGGGAGCTGGTGTTGGACAGGGAGGCCTGGCCTGCTGTGGTTCATGGGGTCACAAAGAGTCGGACATGACTCAGTGATGGAACTGAACTGAACTGAATTACATGAAACTGTTTAAACAACAAGTCAAAGTTGTAGGATGTATTGAAAGTTATGCTTTTACGGAGATTCACAGCACAGAGAGTTTATATTATGAAAAGAAGAGAGATCTCAAACAAATTACTAAAAAATGGAACATGAGCAACTGAAAAAGAAACTGAAATAAAGGAGTATCAAAGACAAAAGTAGACATCACTCCTCAATAAAGCTGTTTAAAATAATGCCAGTATATCATATCTCATGCTTCCTTTCCCCAACAAATACATTCCAAGTTGTTACTAGTGATCAGACAAAGATGAAGATGCCAAGATTCTGCCCTGGAGGTAATTCAAAGTCCAGGAGCCAGCAGGGAAAAGAACAATCACCACATGGCTTCTTAAGAGCCCGAGCAGAGACTGAGTGCATCCTACAGGAATGAGGAGGAGCTGTGGATGACCCGGCAGGGGGAGAGACCTGCGGGGAGGAAAGAGCACTCCCTCTGTCTCCGGCTCCCTCTCCCCTTCAAGTAGACTGCTGGAAGGAAAGGTCTCCAACAGGGACAACATGGAGCATGTAGACATGAAAAGCTTTGGGAGGAGGAAATCTGGAGGAAACATGGGGGAGGCAGCCTCTGGAGGCTGCTGGGTGTCCATCGTGAAGAGGTGAAAAGACTGCAGAATTGTCAAACTGAAGTTATAAAACCAAGTGTGTTTTGTAATCTTACCAGAGGAAGGTTATGTAGGTGACGGTAGTACACATTTACTTCCGTGCTTCAAGTTACAGTTTTAATTACCTTAAATAACAATATTTATATCATGCTGCACATCTGGGTCAAACACTCAGACACTTTACCTATGCTACTGCTAATTCCCCACAAAGGGATTGTTTTCCAAATTTGTCTGTAAATAAGATGAGAAACTTGGTGGAGGTAACGCAGATGAACCCACACCTGGGGCATGTCTACCACCATACTGCTTGTGGTGATATAATTGATTTGCTTTTAAATAGGAATGTGATAGAAATAACTTGGGGGTAGTTTAATAGGAAAAAAAAAAAAAACTTACCAATAACCCTGTATATGAGACAGCAAAAGAGACACTGATGTATAGAACAGTCTTTTGGACTCTGTGGGAGAGGGAGAGGGTGGGATGATTTGGGAGAATGGCATTGAAACATGTATAATATCATATATGAAACGAGTCGCCAGCTCAGGTTCGATGCACGATACTGGATGCTTGGGGCTGGTGCACTGGGACGACCCAGAGGGAGGGTACGGGGAGGGAGGAGGGAGGAGTGTTCAGGATGGGGAACACGTGTATACCTGTGGCAGATTCATGTTGATATATGGCAAAACCAATACAATATTGTAAAGTTTAAAAATAAAATAAAATTAAAAAATAAAAATAAAATAAAATAAATTAAATAACCTGAAAAAAAAAAAAGCTGAAGAACTAGGAACAAGGATCTTGTCCATTCTTCCCCATTAGCTGTCTGCCTCTGTGATATCATATTTTATTTTCTGTTTTAACAGTGAGAAGCAGGGAGAGAGAGGGATAAACTCATCAATTACATTAAGGTTAGGATTTTGCACAACTGCTGTTTTAGAACATATGACTTTTGATGCCTTTCTCAACACCTCTTCCTGTAAAGTGAAAAATGCAAATGCCAAAGGAAATTTGGAGAAGTAACACAACATTTAAAGATTAAATAAAATATAAGCATCATTTATTATTTCCTTCCCAGGGCATGGTCTTGAGATACAGAAAATCCCATCCAGTTTTGTTTTTTTTTTTTTCTAAACTCTAATAAGATTCTTCTTTCCTCCCTCTCTCCCTTCCTTCCTTCCTATTTTTCCTCCTTATTTTATTGAGATGTAATTGACATTCATCTCTCTCTCTCTCTCTATATATATATATATATATATTCTCTATATATAAGTTGAAGGTGTACAACATACTGATTTGACTTACACTCGTTACATAGTCATGTGACGATGACCACAATAACTTTAGTGAACATCCATTATCTCATATAGATAAAAAAAAAAAAAAAAGAATTTCTTGTGATGAGAATTATTAGGATTCTTAACTTTAAGAATCCTAACTCCAGACTCCAAGGTTCTTAGCTATATTGGGGCTCAGCTAGATTTAAGTGCAGAGACCCATATCTGAGGGCAGTGACCCCTCCACAAGGAGGAACCTGGCAATTTCATTCTCCAGGTGATTGTACCCAATTGGCCGAGTCAGGAAGCCTCCCTTCATCTCGGCCTCAACTTTTCCTCCAGGGAAGTAAGCAGAGTCACAGCCTGGCTTCCTGGGATGCTGGGCCTGGACATGGGGGCTGGGCGTGGGCACTGTACCTGGTGGGGCTGGCACAGTCACAGTTGGAGGGGAGGTGGCAGAGGTGGGCAGAGGAAGGTGCTGAACTGCAGGGAAGTTGTGGTGAAGCCTCAGCCTGTCCTCCGGGGAGCTCTGGGCTGGGATTGGTTTGGGGACTGTCCCAACTCAGAGTGAGAGACCAGAGCCCTTCCAGCAGCACCGCCCAGTATGAGATGTGAATGCCTCCCCGCTCTTCCCAGACAAGTGCCCCTTAGATGTCCAGCTATGAGATGTGACTGCTCCCCAGACAGGTGTCACCTTCCACCCATCAGCTCCCTCCAACCAGAAGCAATTCCTGCAGACCTCAGCAATGAAAGGTCTAACTCTTTGTGTTTGTACTTTTTATTTCACTGTGGGGTGTGAAACTAGTCATATTTACCGTGGAGTTCACTGAGGTGTTTTTTAGTTCAGAGAATACACCTAAATCTTCAACTTTACAAGAGAAGCTGTTACCAGACAACTTGTGGGTTCAGAGTATCCTGTGGTGATAAGAGAAGTTCATGGTCAAGAAACGATTAGGTCTTCTTGATGATGCCAGCCTGGCCTTGGAGAGGGTCGGGGCCAGAGGGTCTGGGACCAGGGTAGATAGTGGACGAAACGTGTTAAAATTAAAGAAAATAATTTTTAATCTCTGTAAAACCTAAGCTGTGTATTTAAATAAAATTATAGGACATTATTTTAAATTATGTCTACTTTCGTGTCCAGGGATCTAATATACTTGATCTGAATAAAGGATCTCAGAAACAAGAAGCAGGATGAAGACTTTGATTTTTTCCCAACTTTTCTAAAGGAAGAGCATCCTTTCAGGGGTAAGCAGACAAAAAGCCTATCATCTGTGCATGATATGAGCAGGTTCAACATTTCAAGGACACTGTAATTTAAGAGTGTTGCATTAGTGCTCATCAGCAGAAAGTGCCAGCAGTGGGTGGAAGCCACTAGCTTGCAGCCATAGGACAGGCTGCTGACCCAGGACGTCTAGCTGAGTGCAAGCGTAAGAGAGGCGAGCCTAGAAGAGCCAGGGCCCTAGGAAGCAGCCACCGTCATGGCTCCAGTATGAAAAAACTCAAGAAGATTCATGCTACCAATGCTGCCTTAGGAAAAGAGAAAAATAACTTCAGGAAGAGGACTGTAGCAGAACTAATTTTAAAGAGACAACCTAGAACTCAAAAAATAACAATAAGTTCCAAAGACCAAAACTAAACATGAGAACACAAGTGACCTATAAAATACAAAGACTGAATTACACACACAGAGGTGATTTTAAATATCACAAGAGAGACTTTCCCATATCCTGATCACACACTTTTGTTCCAGACTCTGTGAACTATTTTACTGTTTTTCTAAATTTAATATTAGGGTATTTATAGCTATAATCATGTACACACACATGTGTATGTCTTAAGTCATTAGAAAAATATACATCTGAGAAATTAAAATCTAGTACATTAGATTTCTGAACACAGAAGTAGATATAATTTAAAATGATGATCCATAATTTTATTTAAATGTATAGCTTAGGTTTTAAAGAGGTTAAAAATATCTTCCTCTAATTTTATTATATGTTTGTATAGAAAATAATGAAAGGAGTTTCAGTTCAGTTCAGTTCAGTACCTCAGTCATGTCCGACTCTTTGCAACCCCATAGATTGCAGCTTGCCAGGATTCCCTGTCCATCCGCAACTCCCGGAGCTTACTCAAACCCATGTCCATCAAGTCAGTGATGCCATCCAACCACCTCATCCCCTGTCATCCCCTTCTCCTTCTGCCTTCAATCTTTCCCAGCATCAGGGTCTTTTCCAATGAGTCAGTTCTTTGCATCAGGTGGCCAAAGTATTGGAGTTTCAGCTTCTACATCACTCCTTCCAATGAACACCCAGGACTGATCTCCTTTAGGATGGACTGGTTGGATCTCCTTGCAGTCCAAGGGACTCTCAAGAGTCTTCTCCAACACCACAGTTCAAAAGCATCAATTCTTCGGCGCTCAGCTTTCTTTATAGTCCAATGCTCATATCCATACATGACTACTAGAAAAACCACAGCCTTGACTAGATGGACTTTGTTCGCAAAATAATGTCTCTGCTTTTAATATGCTGTCTATATTGGTCATAACTTTTCTTCTAGGGAGCAAGCATCTTTTAATTTCATGGCTGCAGTCACCATCTGCAGTGATTTTGGAACACAAAAAAATAAAGTCTGTCACTATTTCCACTGTTTCCCCATCTATTTGCCATTGAAGTGATGGGACCGGATAACATGATCTTGGTTTTCTGAATGTTGAGTTTTAATCCAATGTTTTCACTCTCTTCTTTCACTTTCATCAAGAGGCTCTTTAGTTCTTCTTCACTTTCTGCCATAAGGGTGGTGTCATCTCCATATCTGAGGTTATAGATATTTCTCCCAGCAATCTTGATTCCAGCTTGTGCTTCATCCAGCCCAGCATTTCACATGATGTGCTCTGCATATAAGTTAAATAAGCAGGGTGACAATATATAGCCTTGATGCATTCCTTTCCCTATTTGGAACCAGTCTGTTGTTCCATGTCTAGTTCTAACTGTTGCTTCTTGACCTGCATACGGATTTCTCAGGAGGCAGGTCAGGTGGTCTGGTATTCCTATCTCTGGAAGAATTTTCCACAGTTTGTTGTGATCCACACAATTAAAGGCTTTGGGGAACACATGTATACCTGTGGCGGATTCATTTTGATATTTGGCAAAACTAATACAATTATGTAAAGTTTAAAAATAAAATAAAATTTAAAAAAAAAGAAAAAAGTCAAAAAAAAAATAAAGGCTTTGGCGTAGTCAATAAAGCAGACGTAGATGTTTTT
Source organism: Bos mutus (assembly GCF_027580195.1). Taxonomy (NCBI): domain Eukaryota; kingdom Metazoa; phylum Chordata; class Mammalia; order Artiodactyla; family Bovidae; genus Bos; species Bos mutus. The sequence goes on along the minus strand of NC_091643.1, from coordinate 41,040,251 downwards.
CTGGTATTATCTTGCTTTTTCAATGATTCAATAGATGTTGGCAATTTGATCTTTCGTTCCTCTGCCTTTTCTAAAGACAGCTTGAGCATCTGGAAGTTCATAGTCTAGGTACTTTTGAAGCCTGGCTTGAGGAATTTTGAGCATTACTTCGCTAGTGTATGAGATGAGTGCAATTGTGCAGTAGTTTTAACATTCTTTGGTGTTGCCCTTCTCTGGGATGCGAATGAAAACTGACCTTTTCCAATCGTGTGGCCACTGCTGAGTTTTCCAAGTCTTTCTAAGACCCACCTGACTTCACATTCCAGGATATCTGGCTCTAGGTGAGTGATCACGCCATCGTGGTTATCTGGGTCATGAAGATCTTTTTTTGTACAGTTCTTCTGTGTTTTCTTGCCATCTTGTCTTAATGTCTTCTGCTTCTGTTAGGTCCATACCATTTCTGTTCTTTATTGTGCCCATCTTTGCATGAAATATTCCCTTGGTATCTCTAATTTTCTTGAAGAGATCTCTAGTCTTTCCCATGCAATTGTTTTACTCTATTTCTTTGCATTGATCACTGAGGAAGGCTTTATCTCTCCTTGCTGTTCTTTGGAATTCTGCATTCAAATGGATATATATTTTCTTTTCTCCTTTGCCTTTCATTTCTCTTCTTTTCTCAGCTATTTGTAAGGCCTCTTCAGACAAACTTTTTGCATTTCTCTTTCTTGGGAATGATCTTGATCACTGCCTCCTGTACAATGTCATGAACCTCCATCCATAGTTCGTCAGGCTGTCTATCAGATCTAATCCCTTGAATCTATTTGTCACTTCCCCTGTATAATCATAAGTGATTTGATTTAGGTCATACCTGAATGGTCTAGTGGTTTTTCCCTACTTTTTTGATTTCAGTCTGAATTTGGCAATAAGGAGTTCATGATCTGAGCCACAGTCAGCTCCTAGACTTGTTTTGGCTGAGTGTATAGAGCTTCTCCATCTTTGGCTGCAAAGGATATAATCAATCTGATTTTGGTTTTGAAAACCTGGTGACGTCCATGTGTAGAGCTATTTCTTGTGTTGTTGGAAGAGGGTATTCACTATGACCAGCTCATTCTATTGGCAAAACGCTGTTAGCCTTTGTCCTGCTTAATTCTGTACTTCAAGGCCTGATTTGCCTGTTACTCCAGGTATTTCTTGACTTCCTACTTTTGTGTTCCAGCCCGCTGTAATGAAAAAGGATATCTTTTTTTGGTGTTAGTTCTAGACAGTCCTGTAGGTCTTCACAGAACCATTCAACTTCAGCTTCTTCAGCATTACTGGTTGGGACCTGGACTTGGATTACTCTGATATTGAATGGTTTGTCTTTGAAATGAACAGAGATCATTGTGTCATTTTGTGATTGCACCCAAGAACTGCATTTTGGACTCTTTTGTTGACTATGAAGGCTACTCCATTTTCTAAGGGATTGTTGCCCATGGTAGTAGATATAATGGTCATCTGAAATAAATTCACCCATTCCAGTCCATTTTAGTTCGCTGATTCCTAAAATGCCAATGTTCACTCTTGCCATCTCCTGTTTGACCACTTCCAATGTCCCTTGATTCATAGACCTAACATCCCAGGTACCTATGCAATATTGCTCTTTACAGCATCAGACTTCACTTCTATCACCAGTTACATCCACAACTTGGCGTTGTTTTTGCTTTGGCTCTGTCTCTTCATTCTTTCTGGAGTTATTTCTCCACTCTTGTCCAAGTGACAGCCAAGAATTTATTAATTAGAAATAAAAGATAATGCATATGAAGGAGTTTAACAATTTCTAAAAGTCATATGGCATTATCTTTTATTTCTAATTAATAAATTCTTGGCTGTCACTCGGTCTAACATGATTGGAGTTTTCTTCTGTGTGAACCTGCACTTACCTTCTAAAACAGTCTGAAATTAAAGCTATAGACATAAGCAGTTTCAATTTACTGGGCACTGATATATTACTAATTTATGATATTCATATTCATTTGAACTCAAACACTTTCCCCATATTGAATTCATATAAACAGTTCAAGGCATATTAAAAAGAGAGTCTTTTGGAAAAGGTTAAAGCCTATTTCTTTGTACTGGACTATCATATATATTAATCAGATCATATCAGATCAGTCACTCAGTCGTGTCCGACTCTTTGCGACCCCATGAATTGCAGCACGCCAGGCCTCCCTGTCCATCACCAACTCCCGGAGTTCACTGAGACTCACGTCCATCAAGTCAGTGATGCCATCCAGCCATCTCATCCTCTGTCATCACCTTCTCCTCCTGCCCTCAATCCCTCCCAGCATCAGAGTCTTTTCCAATGACTCAACTCTTTGCATGAGGTGGCCAAAGTACTGGAGTTTCAGCTTTAGCATCATTCCTTTCAAAGAAATCCCAGGGCTGATCTCTTTCAGAATGGCCTGGTTGGATCTCCTTTCAGTCCAAGGGACTCTCAAGAGTCTTCTCCAACACCACAGTTCAAAAGCATCAATTCTTCAGCACTAAACTTTCTTCACAGTTCAACTCTCACATCCATACATGACCACAGGAAAAACCATAGCCTTGACTAGATGGACCTTTGTTGGCAAAGCAATGTCTCTGCTTTTGAATATGCTATCTAGGTTGGTCATAACTTTTCTTCCAAGGAGTAAGCATCTTTTAATTTCATGGCTGCAGTCACCATCTGCAGTGATTTATTAATACACAGACACATATATTCATATATATGTGTGTGTGTATATATATATACACACACACACATATATAGAACTTGTGGACTTCAAGTTTCTCTAATTTCTGAAGACCTACTGTTGATTCTAAATGATTCAGTCATAAAACAGGACCAGTGTATGGACAAAATTAGTATGCAATGTGAAGATTATTTTTGTTTAAAATGCACCCCCCTTTCTATACACAGACACATTTTCTTTAACTTAATTCTTAGGTTGGGCAGAAGATGAATTAATTAACTGTTATCAAACTCTATTTTTGGAGCCTTTAAATACACAGGACCCTGTAGAGCTGGACAGGAAAGAAATAAAGAGGGGGAAGGGCCAAGAGAAAACCTGCTTCTGTCTGCACCCTCATTTCCCTCAGATCCTGGGCTCTCTTCTCACACACAAACCTTCCTTTCTGTGTTCCTCGGCTCTGTGGCGTGGCCAGCAGAGAGTGCCGCTAGGAGCCAAGACGTTGTTGTCCAGTTGCCTAGTCAGTCGTGTCCAGCTTTTTGCACCCCATGGACTGCAGCACGCCAGGCCTCTCTGTCCGTCACCATCACCGAAGGTTTGCCCAAATGCACATCCATTCCGTCAGTGATGCCATCCAGCCATCTCACCCTCTGACATCCTCTTTTCCTTCTGCCCTCAATCTTTCTCAGGATCAGGGATTTTTCCAATGAGTTGGCTCTTCATATCAGATGACCAAAACACTGGCGCTTCAGCTTCAGCATCAGCATCAGTCCTTCCAATGAATATTCAGGGTTGATACTGACTGGTTTCACCTCCTTGCTGTCCAAGGAGCTTTCAGGACTCTTCTCCAGCACCCCAGTTCGAAGTCATCGATTCTTTGGTGCTCCGCCTTCTTTATGGCCCAGCTCTCACAACCATACTTGACCACTGGGAAGACCATAGCCCTGACCATACAGCCCATTGTGGACAGTGTAATGTATCTGCTTCTCAACACACTGTCTAGGTTTGTCATAGCTTTCCTGCCAAGAAGCTATGGAGCCAAGTTAAATGGCCTTTTATTTGGAAATAAGTGCATCCTGAGTGGATTCTGGGCCCCTGGGTGACACCAGGGGTCTCTGGAGACAGCAAGTCTGCCTGGTCATACCAGTGTGACGGCCTCTTGTGCACACCTGAGTCCCATGCTGTCCAGTGCCCTGCCCTGTAAGGAATGCATTTACACCCCAGCCTGCCTGTCACATTCACTGCAGGCAGCCCCTGTACTGGGGAGCGGATGTGGGGAGGGAAAGGAGAGAGAAAGAGAGAAAGACTGGTCAGTTCTACACACAACACGGTCCTCCACTCAAAGCCCTTGAGGATGGTCCTATCTGTGGATTCAGAATAATCTTAGAAGTTCAAGAAACGGTCTGGAGAAATACATTAATACATTATTGTCAACTAAAGCCTGATTTAATTTTCTTAGGGTTTACCACGTGTCCTCTTTCTGTTTCAGAATTCCATTTGGGACCCCATGTTATGATTATCTGGAATGTCTCTTTAGGCATCTCATGGCTGTGCCAGTTTCTTAGATATTTTTTGTTTTTAAGAACTTGATGGGCATGAGGAACTCCAGTCAGATATTTTGTAGGCTGTTCTTCAACTGGAATTGGTTGATTTTTTTGTGTGTGTGTGCAAGATTCAGGTGATGGTTATTGGGGCGGACACAGAAGTAAAGCGTCTTTCTCAGCAGGTCACAGTATCGAGGGGACACATCATAGGAAGGACAGGGCACTGCTGATATTAACCTTGACCCCCTGGCTGAGGCTGTGTTTGTCAGGTTTCTCCACCAGAGAGTCACTTTTCCCCTCTCTCCAATGTATACTCTTTGGAAGGAAGGAACTATGGGGAGTCCACACTTGGGGAGAAGATTCAGTCTCCACTTCCTTGACAGTGAGCATCTACCTAAAGTATTCAGAACTCTTCTGCACAGGAAATGTGTATATTCTCTCTTACTTGTATCAGCGTCTATGAATGGATGACAATCTGGGTTACAATCCAGTAAGACTTCATTTCTCAAACTGTCCTGCCTATAGCCACTGGAAGTTCTTTCCCTTCTGTGTTCCTCTCACACACCTTCATTCGTCTATCATCCTGCTCCTCTTTTTCTTTTTTTGAACATTTTTTTTTTCCTGGCTACAAAGTGCTCCTGGCCCATCTAACAGATTTTTTTTTCTGCCCCATCTTCAAGTCTGACTCAATGGACATGAGTTTGAGCAAACTCCAGGAGATAGTGAAGGACAGGGAAGCCTGGTGTGCTGCTGACCAGAGTCACAAAGAGTCGGGCATGACTGAGCAACTGAACAACAGCAACATCTTCAAGTCAGCCATTTCTCCAAGGAGCCCCGCATCCTCTTACTGGAGAACAAGACTAGAAATTGGGAACTGGGATGCAGGTTCGTGTGTGCTCATTGCTAATGGATGGCTGTTGCCTCCTGTGGCTCCCAAGTGACTGAGCAGGAAAGAACTGTGTGCATATGAACCTGTGCACACACACATCTATGCATACATCTATAGGTGCATCTGTGTATGAAACTAAACACGTGTTCACATTGGCATTTGAGTTGTAATCCATCGCCACATGGGTCACCCTCGTCTCCTGCCATTTTTGGCACAACAGGAAGGGGACTGTTCACACACAGGTCAGGTCAGGCCCACTCCTACTGAAAGCGGCCCACTGAAGGGCTTCCTACTGTGGTCAGAAGAAAGCCCAGACTCCTCACAACGTGCCCCAGTGCCCACATGGTCCACTTGGCCCCTCACTATGCCTCTGAGTGAGATATAAACTGCTCACTGCAATTCAGCCTCACGGGCCTCCTTGATGAGGTCCTCCAGGATGGTAGGAGGTCCCCTCCCTCCTCAGAGCCTGCACAGACTTTATCACCTTTGCTCAGATCACACCCCTCCACCCCTCCCGAGACCTTCACATGATCTTTCTTACTGTTCGTGTCTTAGCTTGATGGCCATCATTTGTCAAAGGTGTCTCCTCTTCAGTTGACCTAAAATAACTCTGCTGTTGCCTCCTAGTATTTTCTATCACATCATGGCGAGGTTTCTTCCTGGCACTACAACAATTTTAAATGATTTCATTTGCTTGCTTATGGCTCTCTGTTCCACCAAGTCCCGAGCTGAAGGACAGGAGAAGCCTTAGTTCTCCGATTCACCTCTGTATCCACAGTGCCTCCAACAGCTCTTTACAGGGGAGACTTCACACACTGTACTGAAAAATTGAGTTATTCCCTGAAGCAGTAAATGGATACACATGCTGGCCTTGAGTGGGAGATTCTGGATTCCCAAGGAGTGGGATTTGGAGTCGGTTCCTAAAGATGACAATTCATAACATTTTAGAAAAGATCTAAAATGTTAGAAAAGATCGTGCCTCAAAAAGTATTTCTAACACTCTAAGAATAAACACAAGCCGACCTTTAGGCAAAGCCTGAATTCATCTCCATTCACATCAGTGATGAGGACTTGCTTGCTCTGGAGAGGAAAAGAGGGCCATGGATATTACAGGAGTCACATGACCTAAACCGACAGAGACTTAAAAATTCACTCTTGTAAGATGCTGGAAGCCTGTTCTTTCGTTGTTTTGAAGTGCACTGCCCTGAGTTACAGTAGGATCATTGAAAGTGATAATCAGACCAAAAAAAAAAAAAAAAACTACAAGGAGAAGAAAGAAGAAAGGGCCAAAGGAGCCCGCTGTGAACCCACTGTGAGCAGCCAGGCCTCCTGTGGACAGAATCTTGTGGGAACAACCCAAACTTGGCGGATTTCTTCAAGTGTGCACAAAAACTCGTCTAACTTCTGAAGAGTTCAGAAAATATACAACAAGGTCTAGTCAGACGCGGCAGTTTCTTTACATCTTGTCCTGACACTGGAGGGCTGAGCAAGTCCCACAGCATCAGTTAGTTTAATGAAGCCGTGAGGTTGAAGATCCCAGGGCAGAATTAAAAGCAGCCTGTGGATGTACAGAGGGTGGCACGTGCTGGTTGCTATTCTCTGTCTCTGTGACCCAGCACAAAAGCCCATTTTGAAGGAGCAGAGAAAAGAGATTCAGACATCAGGCTGGTGCTACAAGCAAGTGCTCTAAATGCTCTCAGGTGTTTGCAAAGTAACTGCTGGGTATGCACGTGGGTCCAGGAAGGTCTGTTAAAGTGGGGAAAAGCATAATTCTACAGCAGCAATGGCCAGTTTATTAGAAGCAATCAACAGAGAAAGAAAGCCATGTTCAAATAAAAGCAAAGAGACGCAAATCCAGGTTATGATGCGGATAGAAGTGCCGCAGGTGTGGTGGAGACCGTATAAGGATGAAGGGCACCTGGGGACGTGGGAACAGTCTGGATATAGCGCATCCTGCCATGCTGAAAAAGACCTGAGGGTGGATCCGACACCCACTGAGCACTGAGAGTATGCACCAGCCTTTGCCAATTACGTTCATATGTGTGTTGCTTTTATATGATCTAATTTTCAAAGATGTTTCCTGGAAGTGCTGTATCAGAGATCCCAAATAGATTATAATCAGGAGTGGCTCTACTCACTGCAAGACGCTGATAATCTTTAACCAGGATGGAGGGCATCTTGGGAAGTAAACTGCCGGTTAACCTACTTCTCCAAACTGAGAGAGCAGGCTGGAAAACAGGAAACCTCGCCTTTCTCTACATCTATTAAACATTTCAATCAGTGAGAGATATTGAGGGATTCTCCACAGGAATGTAATTCTGATAGTCACCAACACATTCTCAGGAGGATCTCTGTCATCGATATGATCAATAGTTTGCTCACTACATTACAAAAGAGTGAGTTACATTCAGACAACTTGTCATATACAGAATAAAGGATGTACTGGGGCTTCAAGGTTTCCATTTGGACCTGATAATGTTGGTGGTGGATGGGGGCTTATATTAGACTATGAACTATTAGAGGTTGTAAGCCTCTAATTTTTATTAGAATGGTAAATAATTTATACTAAAGATTGGATGAATTATTGATGAAATTTGAAATCAGTTACTATAATTATGGCAGAGGATAATTTCAGTTCAGTTCAGTCACTCAGTCGTGTCCAACTCTTTGCAACCCCATGACTGCAACAAGCCAGGCCTCCCTATCCATCACCAACTCTCGGAGTCTACCCAAACTCATCTCCACTGACTTGGTGCAGAACATAAAACATATTTATTCAACATACTTGTCTCCGTAATATCTTATGGAAAACCCAAACAAACTTTCTGGCCAACCCATTTGCTAACTTTATATTAATATTATTTACATTAAAAATGCATAAGAATCTCACAAAGAGGCTTGAGAGATGACTTTTCCCGAGAGTGGCTGAAGCTCTCTATTTGGGAGTAGTGGTCCCCATACCTCATGTGGAATTTTCCATGAAGATCAAGGGAGAGCTGAAATTTAGCCCTATATCTGCTTGGGAGCATTTCACTATGGCAGACTGTTACTGGTCTCTCAACAGCCAATCCCTACTTCTTTTTTTAGAATAGACCTCTCCCTACCACCACCAAGTTTCAACTGATCTTACAGACTGAGTGTTTTTTTTTCTCCCAAAACTCAGATGCTGGAATACTAACTCCATGGTGATGACATTAGGAGGTGGAGCCTTTGTGAGCTGATGAGTAATGAGGGTGGAGCCCTTGGAAATATGGTTCGTGTCCTGATAAAAGGGACCCCAGAGAGCTGCCTCACCTGCCCCCAGGACAGAGTTAAAAGTCAGCTGTCTGGAAGAGAACCTCACCAGAGCTCAACCGCACTGGCTCCTGATCTCAAACTTCCAGCCTCCAGAATTGGGAGAAATCAATTCACATTGTTGACAAGCCAACCAGTCCATGACACTCTGATACACCAGCCTGGATTGACAAAGACAGCTGAGCATACGGCCACATGGAGAGGGTCATCTGACTTCATCTCTCTTAAAAATAGGCAAGGACCCATGATGAAGTTGAGAGCAGGCAGATGTGATGGGGAGGGAAGGGGGACCAGGTGGAGTCCTCATGAGGGAGCACCCACCCTCTGCCCTATTCTCTCTGCAGATCAGGACAGGGATGGGAGGAAGGGCCACCTGAGTAAATAACATGGGACAGAGCCATCTGCCCAAGCTGGACTTCCTCCCCACCCTAAACTGTTGCTTAAGGGAGATAAGGAATCTTCTTCCCAGCCTGAGACACTGTATTTTGGAGTCTTTTTGTTACAAGAGTTTAGTCTATGCTCTATCAAATACAATAATCTGACAATTATAACCCCTGTAAAATGTATTGTTTTTCCTAGTGTGCCATAATTCTGGACATATATGAAACTGATTTTCCTACCAGACTATAAAACACAGATCAGGAAACTTCTGACTGATTATGTCATGAACAGATCTGAGAACAGTGCCTTACTCAGCTCTGCTTAGTAAATGCTAATCCTCATATTCACAAAGTAAATAAGTGTTTGGGAGTTTTGTAGCATATCATTTCCTGATGATTTATGATGACAACCATCTTTATCTGGACATAGAATAATGGAAATGGAAGGTCCTTCAACATTTGTTTATCAGCAGCAAAAACTATTTGGAAAGGATGCATTTAAGTGCACTGCAATGTACAGAATGTATATGCCTCTGTTCCTTTTATTCTGCGATTTTTCCTTTAAATACACAGAAGTATTAAGAGACATCAACAATTTCTATTCAGAACTATGCTTGGTATATTATTAGATGATGATGAAACATGGCCATCTACTTAAAATTGGCTTGAAGAAAGAATAATTCATATACATTCGACTAGTTAAAACTTCAGTTTTCTTGTCCAGTAGCTGAATAAAATTAGTTTGGAAAATAAGATTATTTAACTAAAATGAATAGAAGCTAAACAATTTCCATAATACCACTGTTGTTATCAGTGTTTTCTTCTCTAATAACTTGTCCTAAGCTAAAAATAGGTCCCTCTTTATAACTACAAACTGTACAATCCTATTAATTGATCTAATATAGCTTGTAAACACATTAATTATTCCAAAATCATATCAGATCAGCTTTGTGAAGAGAAAATATTCTGAATATAATATATACAATACCTACATGAATTACTCCCTATAACTAAAGGTAAAAATGAGCTCATATTTAAAAATAACCTCAAGAATTGTAATGGATATAAAGTGTTAGTAGAAAAATATGAAAACAGAAAGAATACAATATAATTTCAGATGCCACCAAAATAATGATACCAGAATTTTCATGTATTAGTAAAAATCACCATGCATTAGTTGGAGATAAAAATGTGTTGTGATATACAACTAATCGCCTTGGTTATTTAATGTATAAATAAATAAAAAGCTTTAGAAAAAATGATCAATAAAAGTTATTTGTATCTGAAATGACTAACACTGAATAAACGTAGGACTGATTTAAAAAGCATAATGATTTTTACTATGCTAGTTTATATAAACTTTAACAAAAATAGTAAATTTAGTAAAGTAGTAAAAATATAAACATAGCAAAATAGTAAAATATAGGTTTCATAAATATAGTAAACCCGAGGGATAAAGAATTGATATTTAAGCTTTTAAATAAAAAATGTAAATATGTGTACTTATTCTGCCTGTGTTTCTCTCCTCCACCTCCGCCACCCCTAAAAGCCTTGCTTTCAGACCATACAGATTTTCTCTTGTGAAATGTGAACTGAGCCGTGTGATCTCTGTTTTGATATTGGGGAGCTGCTAATTACTTCTGTTATTAGTTGGAAAGGAAGCAGCTGAGGCTTGGGAAGAGAACCAAAGAGGAGGATGAATCCGAAGGACAGAGGGCTTTTGCCCTGCCAGAGAGCAAGGAGAAAGCTAGACGAAGGTCAGTCTGGTCACAGGAACTGCCCAGGACTTATCAGGGGTGCATCATGGGTGGGGGTGAGCATCCCTGAGGACACAAAAGCTGTGTTACAGGGGAGGGGACCGAGGACAGGTGAATCCCTTCCCATGGAAATGAAATGAAACGTCCTCATCCTCATACCATCCTCATGTTCTCTTTACTGGGCACCACCCAGGGATCCAAGACATGGAGCATCACACTTTGCGTGATTGGTATGAACACTGGAAAGGCAGTGATTACTCATTTATTTAGGCAACTGGACAGAAAGGGAACGTAGAAGTCACTCTTTTCTGGTATGTTAGCATGCACCATAACAAAATAATATGTTAGCTTCTCATTGAGTGTGGAGGAAAACGATAAAACTAGCCTCTACTAAGTAAAGGAATCAAAAATGAAAATTAATCCCAACATACTCAATATGATCAATTTATGATGTGCAAAATGCTGCTGCTGCTGCTGCTGCTAAGTCACTTCAGCCATGTCTGACTCTTTGCGACCCCATGGACTGCAGCCTACCAGGCTCCTCAGTCCACGGGATTTTTCAGGCAAGAGTACTGGAGTGGGGTGCCATTGCCTTCTCTGGTGCAAAATGCTAGCTGCCTATCATTTGTTTATTGTGTTATCTTTGCTATCTTTGGGCTTCCCTTGTGGCTCAGCTGGTAGAGAATCCACCTGCAATGAGGGAGACCTGGGTTCAATCCCTGGGTTGGGAAGATCCCCTGGAGAAGGAAAAGGCTGCCCACTCCAGTATTCTGGCCTGGAGAATTCCATGGACAGTCCGTGGGGTCTCAAAGAGTTGGACATGACTGAGAGACTTTCACTCACTTGCTGCTTTATTATTGTGAATATAAATACACAAGACAGCTTCCGCAGGATCACAGGCTCACTCCAGGGCTTTTCCCCATAAGGCGGGAGCTCCCTCAGCCCCAGTCCTCCCACATGAGCACTGGTGGGAGCCCTGCTCTGTGGATGGAAACAGAGTCATCTTAAGTGATGAAGACAACTATGGAATTCTCCATCCACAGGCAGGGCTTCTTCAACTTGGAAATAATGAAAAGTAGAAGTGATAAAAACTAGAAGAAATGAGCAATAATAATAAAGCACAGAAATAACTGTCAGTCTTAAAAGAACCCTTTCTGTCTATAAAGTTTACACAGCCCAGTACAAAAATGTATACGATTCCCAATGCTCTTAGATTCAGATTTTCGATGATCTTAGCCTTGGTTCTTTACCAAATAGATTGTTCTCATGACCAACTTAGTTCTCAAGGTGCTCAGTATCTGAAAAGGAGTTGATCTGCTTTACAGATGGTTATCTTCACCAATCAAATTTACTTTTGATGACATTTCAGTTTAGAAGAAATGTACCTTGTACATTAGGAAGTCATTTTTTTTTTTTTTTTTGGTAACTCGACAACTTCTGAGTGCACTGGCAAAGTTAACAAATTAATGAATTATCCATTAATTACTAAGAGATCCTTGATCACCCTTAATTACTTTACTCAGGATGCAGACCTGCCAGGGCTGGGTGAGGAGTGACCTCAGGCTACAGGAACAGTCTACACGGCCCCAATTCCTCCAGCAGGGTAAACGCAGCAACACAGCTGATGTCCACAAGATGAAGGCACCTCACGTGGACGCCTCTAGATGGCACGTCCCAGGGTGGAGAGCAAGAAGCATTGTCATTTGACCTTTTTTCTTTTTTTTTCTTAATAAGTCAGTGGGAAGTGAGGAGACCTAGCTGTACTTAAACAGTCATAAGCTAGACTTAATAAATACTTAAACAGCTGTACTTAAACAGATTAACAAGATTCAGAAAGAAGTCAGAGATCCATGAAAACAAACAGGCTACAAATACATGTACAGCAGCAGGTCATTCAAAACAGGGTAATTATTTTAGATCACCTGTTGCATTGATATAAATATTACTGACAGTGTCTAACTTTTGAAACATATTCCCTTGGCATTTTATGGTATACACCCAGGACCTGACATTCAAGCTCTAGAAGGAGCACTTTTTAGATTTAGATGTTGTGATCAGTGCATGGAAGTGTAGCTTTCTCAAACTGATCGAAGATGTCATCATCACAAAATAACATGATGTCTGATCAACATCTTAAAGAGATGGGAATACCAGGCCACCAGGTCTCTTGAGAAACCTGTATGCAGGTCAAGAAGCAGCAGTTAGGACTGGACATGGAACAACAGACTGGTTCCAAACAGGGAAAAGAGTACGTCAAGGCTGTATATTGTCACCCTGCTTATTTAAATTATATTCAGAGTCATCATGAGAAATGCTGGGCTGGAAGAAGCACAAGCTGGAATCAAGATTGCCAGGAGAAATATCAATAACTTCAGATATACAGATGACACCACCCTTATGGCAGAAAGTGAAGAATAACTAAGGAACCTCTTGATGAAAGTGAAAGAGGAGAGTGAAAAAGTTGTCTTAAAGCTCAACAACCAGAAAACTAAGATCATGACATCTGGGCCCATCACTTCAATGGCAAATAGATGGGAAAACAGTGGAAACAGTGGCTGACTTTATTTTTCTGGGCTCCAAAATCACTGCAGATGGTGACTGCAACCATGAAATTAAAAATGCTTGCTCATTGGGAGAAAAGTTATGACCAACATAGAAAGCATATTAAAAAGCAGAGATATTACTTTGCCAACAAAGGTCTGTCTAGTCAAAGCTATGGTTTTTCCAGTAGTCATGTATGGATGTGAGAGTTGGACTAAAAAAAAGCTGAGCACCAAAGAACTGATGCTTTTGAACTGTGGTGTTGGAGAAGACTCTTGAGAGTCCCTTGGACTGCAAGGAGATCTAACCAGTCCATCCTAAAGGAGATCAGTCCTGGGTCTTCATTGGAAGGACTGACGTTGAAGCTGAAACTCCAATACTTTGGCCACCTGATACGAAGAGCTAACTCATTGGAAAAGACCCTGATGCTGGGAAAGATTGAGGGCAGGAGGAGAAGGGGATGACAGAGGGTGAGATGGCTGGATGGCATCACCGACTCAATGGACATAAGTTTGAGTAAACTCCAGGAGGTGGTGATGGACAGGGAGGCCTGGTGTGCTGCAGTCCATGGGGTCGTGAAGAGTCGGACATGACTGAGGAACTGAACTGAACTGAACTGATCAATGTGGTTGCATCCAGCAAACAAGGCTCCCTTTGGATGTTCTGTGACATCTGTATTCACTGCCAAATCACAGATGCTGTCTCCTCATGTGCTTTATGTGTTGAAGTCCTCTACATGAGATGACAACTCACATATAGATACACAGTTATTCATATGGAATGCTGAAGAACATACTGCTAAAATATTTATCATTACTAAAACTGATTGTCTTATGTAAAAGCTATTAACAACATTCAAGTATACAAAGAAGTAAAGTGACAGATAATTTATATAAATATTAAGCAGATTCCCTGGTGGCTTAGTGGTAAAGAATCTGCCTGGCAATGCAGGAGATGCAGGAGACGTGTGTTCGATCCCTGGAGTGGGAAGATCCCCTGGAGGAGGAAATAGCAACTCACTTTAGTATTCTTCCCTGGATTATTCCATCGACAGAGGAGCCTGGCAGGCTACAGTCCATGGGGTTGCAAAGAGTTGGACACAACTGAGTGACTGAGCATGCACACACACACACACATATGTTAAGATATATTGTATTAGCCAGACAACTTAAAAGTTATATATGAGCCCATGTATGTACGTGCTAAGTTGCTCCTGACATGTCCAACTCTTTGTGATGCTATGGACTATAGCCCAGCAGGCTCCTCTGTCCATGGGATTCTCCAGGCAAGAATACTTGAGTGGGTTGCCGTGCCCTACTCCAGGGCATCTTCCTGACACAGGAATTGAACCCGAGTCTCTTAGGTCTCCTTCATTGGCAGGTGGGTTCTTAACCGCTAATGCTGCCTGGGAAGCCCTTATGAGTCGATACATGGTGACTAAAAATTCAAATAATACCAACATAAAGAACCATATAGATGATGAGTGAGTGAGTGAGTGAGGGAAGTCTGATCTTCCCGACCCAGGGATTGAACCCAGGTCTCCTGCATTGCAGGCAGACACTTTAACCTCTGAGCCACCTGGGAAGCCCAGATGATATAGATGATAGTGAATCTATAATATATGACTGGCATGCAGTATGCACTCTGTAAGTATTCATGAAACAAAAACAAAGTAAGGTGGTTGCATGCGCACATTCTTAGTCTCAAACAAAATGCTTTGTAAGAGCTAGCCGTTAATCTGACAAGTGTCTGTCAGCACTTGCAGTGTGCTGCAGTTAAGAATCTTTCTTAGATCCCTGTGACATGCCCATGAACATAACAGAGGCTGCCCGTCTGCGTTTACATTTTCCCAGGGAGGGCCAGACCCAGAATAACACAGTCCCAGTAAGTAAATTCTACGACTCCGAGTGTTAGAAATGTTCAGTGCTGCCACTTTTAAACTGCATCACTTATTTCAATAAGTCATCTTTATTCAAGTTGAATTAGACATAATACAACTTTCAAGAAATAATTTCTCTGAGAGTACTTTGTATCTTGTAAGAATGAATCAGAAGTCGAAGAGAATCCTGCCATGCCAGCATTTCACAAGTAGGGGACACCCCACGTCATTACCCCTGATATCGGTGACAAGTCATCTTTGAGTCAGACTTAATAAAACCATGAAGCACTACACACAGAGAGAATATGTGTTAGAAAAATGGTAGTCCTTAAAAAATTATCCAGCATGTGTGCTACTCACCGACAGCACACTCTGCTCGTCCCCACGAATGTGCAACATGAAATTCAGAAGCTCTCGGGTAGCTCAGGGTGCTGGAAAAGTGTCGCTTCTGCACTGATTGTGCAGTTCAAACTTACTCTGGGTGCCAGAGGTTCACGCCCTGGTGGCCACGCTTGTCCCCAGGTCTCTTGGTCAGACCTCCACGACCCTCCCCTACCCCTATCCCTGATTCCCAGAAGATGCTTATTAACCCACAGGCCTTCTTCACAAATTATATCAGAGCTTAGGAGTTTCCTGGGTTGTCTTCTGTCTAAGTATTAAGGAGGAGGAAAACAAACATCTGTGTGTGGTTTTTCTGTCTCATAGAACAGCCCACATGCTCTGGGGTGAGAGGGGACATGTTATGCTCTGAGCTCATTTGTGGAAGGACATAAAAATGGAGCACTCCCTTCAGGAGTTTCACCCCAAGCTATGAAACCCAGTAGCTTAACCTGCGGCTGGCTGGAGGTCAACATGCCTGTAACTGAGCCACCACACGGCTGCTCAGAGCCCGCCCTCTGCCCTGGCTCCTGGACCACCAGCATGTGAGCCCCCCAAGGAAACACACATTCAGGCTAAAGGAAGCATCACTAGCTCTGAAAGAGGCAGCTCCTACGGCAAAACCAATACAATATTGTAAAGTAAAAAAAAAAAAAAAAGAAGATCTCATATGATCACCGGTTCACACTCAGCTCCTCTCTACATATTTGAGGTATTTAGCTAAAGGGAACTTGTCCCTAATAACATTAAAAGACAGTGAAGGAAAGCAAAGATGCTTTCCTGGGAGCAGTGTTTTATTGATTCTCTTCATTTAAATTAGAAAGTCACATAAGGAATCAAATTTTCTAAGGAAGCTGCATTGTGTGATGGGAGATCAATACTATAAGGCCTTTTCTAAGAAAAAATACATATGATATAAAATACATATTTTTGAAATAAAAAAACAAATCCTAAATCTGTTAAATAGTATATCAAATCATATGAAACTGAAAGTCACTCAGTCATGTCCAGTTCTTTGAGACCCTATGGACTATACAGTCCCTAGAATTCTCCAGCCCAGAATACTGGAGTGGGTAGCCTTTCCTGTCTCCAGGGGATCTTCCTGACCCAGGGATTGAACCCAGGTCTCCCGAATTTCAGGTGGATTCTTTACTAGCTGAGCCATAAGGGAAGCCCATCAAATCATATGTGTCCTCATTGTGTGTTAGCATGAAGTCGGGTTCTGCACGCGTGTATGCTTAGTTGTTTAGCTGTGTCCGACTCTCTGCAACCACATGAACTGTAGCCCACCAGGCTCCTCTGTTCATGGGATTTTCCAGGCAAAAACCTGGAGTGAGTTGTCATTTCTTCTTCCAGGGGATCTTCCCAACTGAGGGATGGAACACAAGCCCCCTCTGTCACTAGCATTAGCAGGCAGATTCTTTACCACTTAGCCACCTGGGAAGCCCCTAAATCATGTTGGGGTTAATTTTAATTAGTTACAACTAGCAAAGATGAAAAAATCTCTTTGCTTCTGTGATCTGTATATAGCCAGACTTCAGCAAGAAAAATATTTTTAATATGAACATTTTTGTCCAAAACATTTTTTTAATGAGTGGGCAAAATTGATGCTTGCAAAAAAATTTAAAAATACATATATGCATATATATATATATATATATACACACACACACATATCCATTGCATTAATGATGCCACCCTGCCATCTCATCCTTGATGCCCTCTTCTTCTGGAGATGCATCCTTGCATAGGAGCTTCAATGTACATGAACTTGGGCAAACTTAGAGAGATGGTAGATGGTGAGGGACAGGGATGCCTGGTATGCTGCAGTCCATGAGGTTGCAAAGAGTCAGACATGACTGGGTGACTGAACAACAATATATATAAGCTTATATATGTATGTATATATATGTATGTATATATATGTATGTATATATATATATATATATATATATATATAAACAAGCTCTTCGCCACCTTCATTCCAGTCAAGACAAAATTACAGGCCTTCTTGGAACTGGCTCTTACTTTACCCCAGATTGGGGGTCTGTGTGTGAATTCCCCTGAAGCTGATAATCCCACTGTGAGTGGGACTACATTCTTTTTCCCTGTTTCTGGTTTCCATACTTAAGGCATTGTACTCACATCCTTTTGCTTACATGTGTGCATGCTGAGTCACTTCAGTCATGTCCAACTCTGTGCGACCCCATGGACTGCAAATTGCCAGGCTCCTCTGTCCATGGGATTCTCCAGGCAAGAAAACTGGAGTGGGTTGCCATGCCCTCCTCCAGGGCATCTTCCTGACCCAGGAATCGAACCTGTGTCTTTTACATATACCTGCACTGGCAGGCAGATTCTTTACCACTAGTACCACCTGGGAAGCCCCATTATTTTGCTTAGTTTGCATCAAATCCACATATGTGGTTCAGTTAAGAAAATTCTGACATGATTGGTAAAATATAGTAGAAAAATGATAAAGATCGTAATGCAGTTATGAATGAAAAATACTCACTGCCATGTCCATAGACAAAGGATGCTGCGGCCATCAGTCACTACAGCGGCCCTGATAGTGCACAAGAGGAGACTCAGAACAGAACTAGAACTCCTGCCATCACCATCAGACACCGCAGCCACCCACCCACCGTGACCCTGGAAGACTCAGGATGAGAAAGCACAGGACACTGGTCCCAGAGTGCTGAGATGTGCATCAGAGGAGTGTTTCAGTGAGCCCAGACCCCTACATCTTCCCCAGCATGAGAAAGTGCTACATTCCTCGCACAGTGATCTTTTTATTTGAATATCTGATTCATTGGGAAAAGATGCTGATGTTGGGAAAGATTGAGGGCAGGAGAAGGGGGTGACTGAGGATGAGATGGTTGGATGGCATCACCGGTTCAAGGGACATAAGTATGACCAAACTCCAGGAGACAGTGGACAGGGAAGTCTGGCATGCTGCAGCTCATGCAGTTGCAAAGAGTTGAACATGACTTAGTGACAGAACAATAACAATCTTCTGATGTTCTGACGACCTGCCCTTTGTTGCAAAATCTCTTATATATCCTGACTCCCCACCACCACCCCTCCCCGCTCAGACCAGTCTCTGAATTATCTGAGATGCTACGTTCTGGGCTCCAGACCTCAGTTTTATCCACTTGATAAAACATAATTCTCAGCTTTTTTTGTGCATCTTTTTCAGCTGACAGTTATTCCAAAATAGAAAAACACTGAAGATTTTAAAATGTTATTCCCTAGTATAAGTTTCTATGTTTTTTTCTTTTTAAATCACATTTTACTGACACTACTTACATAAAACACTCCAGTGATACTAACCATTCAAAACATCGTATGAAAGGCAACAGCCCAAAACACATAAACAACTAGAGAGCAGTTAACATTTCAAGAATTGTTGACTCTGTTTGGAAATATGTCTCCATGGTCCTTAATAGACGATTGAACTTTTGAATATGAGCCAGAATATGGCTAGTGTTCATCAAAGTCATGGATAGTTAGCAAGAGTTTATGGCCCTAAACTCTTAAAAATTTTTTGTTTGGCGAACTGCTAGAGAATAATTGAATCTATGTAATAAAGAGCTTTGCTTTTGCTTTAATGAGTGTGCATTATCTATACAAAGGTTGTAACACTGATTCAAGATGCAGTTTTAACAACTTTATGTTATCTGACAATAATTCATTTTTTTTTTCCATCACTAGAAGATGTACTCCTACTCAAGTGCTGACCGACATGGGACCCATGGAAGAAGTGTAGAAATTATACCAGGCAACTCCTTTAGGCCATGACTCTATAAATGGCAGCATTTCCATATGAACAGGTATGGGGGTACCTCAGTTCTGTGACAGAATATGTAAATTAAAACAGAGGTGGTCAACCATCTATTCCAACATCTTCACAGAAGAAACCAAGCGTGAGCTCATGGCCTCTGCACTCTAGTTTCAGAAGTTACCTGTTAATCTGTGCTTATGCTGAGTTACAACTTAAAACTCAGAAGGATTTAATGAGCTACAATTGGAAGAAAAACATCCCAGGAATGAAGCCCTATAATAATCCGATTTAGAGACTGCAGAATCTGACCTCCACTTACTCCTTGGAAATAAAAAATATTCCCAATTAAAAAGAGATATGTTCCGTCACCAGACACACACATGCTACATATTTGGGGACATAAAACAAATAGTGTTCTTACAAAATAGCTGGATGGATGAGCATTTAGTTTCTCTGGAATATATCTTTAGATCTAGAAACCTCTTCCTAGACTGTCTTCTTTGAGAAGAGTTGTTGTTTAGTGGCTAAGTCATACTCAGTCATGTCCAACTCTTTTGCAACCCCATGGACTGTGGCTCACCAAGTCTCTTCTGTTGGATTTCCCAGGCAAAAATACTGGAGTGGGCTTTCATTTCCTTCTCCAGTGGATTGTCCCAACCCAGGGATCAAATCCACATCTTCTGCATTACAGGCACAATCTTAACTGCTGAGCCACCAGAAAAGTGCTTAAGAAAAGTACTCAGAGGGGGGAAAAAAGAATGGCGCATGGGGGAAGGAGAACTGGATGGTTCTGGAAATTCATTGGCCTCCTCCAACTCAGGTAAAGAATAAAAGAGGGAAAAGGGCATTCCCTTCTCTCCAATTCTGATGGTTCACCTGGGAGACATAGTCTTCCTCTGCCCCAGGAGCTCTCCCCGTGCATCCTTGTGTCAAGTCAGAAAGGACTCCACAAGAAAACGAGGGAACAAGCAGAGAAACAGCTGGGTCATTCGCAAACATGATAGTAAAGTTGCTCTGTGTGTGCATCCTCAAAGCCTGAGCACACGAGTGTCCCCAGTCTGGGATGCTAGCTTTACAATCTCTGCGTGCCCACCTTTCACCTCTCCTGAGAAACTGGTTCAATCGTCAGTCTTAGCATATCTTCTTTCTTCCTCTGTCTATGGTTCCCACCGCTCCTGAGAGGCCTCCCCTTGTTATCCACACAGCCTTAGCTTATCTGTGGCTCACATCTGCTTTGTGTTTCCTGCCTCTAGCTTGCAGACTTCCCTGGTGGCTCAGTGGTAATGGATCTGCCTGCCAGTGCAGGAGATGCGGGTCCAATCCCTGGGTCGGGACGATCCCCCGGAGAAGGAAATGGCAACCTATTCCAGTACTCTAGTCTGGGAAGAAAACAGTCCTCTCCCATGGACACATGAGCCTGGCAGGTAACAGTCCATGGAGTCACAAAGAGTTGGACACAACTTAGCAACCAAACAACAAAAACCGCCAGTTTTCATCATATATGCATAATTCTAAATCTCATAGAGCATAGGCAGCAGATGGTATGTCCCTGCAATTTCACAGGGCATGGCAGAGAACCCTGTACATGAGCTACCAATAATATGTGTCAAGTAAATGGTGTGAACATTAATTAATCTATTGACTTGACAGCCAACATATTGGATGTACTCCTAAATGTACCTGCCTGAAATTTGACCATTAAAGATTCATTACATGAGGTGCTGATTGTCTTTTTTAATGTAATTACGCCCAGAAGGGAAATGTACTATATTAGTAACCATTAACAACTCTCTGTGAATTAGTCTGTTGCTTATCAGATCAAGGGCATTTCTACTCTTTCCAATCTGAAAACAGATGATAGTATATTTCAACCTTTTGGGGGTGAGTGGGGGAGGAAGAAGGCATACTTTGTATAAATTCTAGCAAATTCAGAAGGAGATAAAGAGGAAATTAAAGCTCCATCTATTTTTCAAGAAAAACTATAATAGAAACACACAAGTAGGACAATTCTTGATCACTATTAGTTGAATGCAGGACCACATGGAATAAAAAGGTTATAATAGCACCGTATTTTTAAACAAATGACAAATATTATTTATATTTCATGAATACCCTCAGGTATGAGATATAATTAATATAACTTAATGCTACCCCACATCTGAGATAGAAGTGAAACTGCAAGAGTTGTTAATTTTGCATTTGATGAAATTCAGGTATTATGAGGTATTATGATCTTTAAAGGCTAGACATGATGACCCAGAGGGATGGTACGGGGAGGGAGGAGGGAGGAGGGTTCAGGATGGAAAACACGTGTATACCTGTGGTAGATTCATGTTGATATATGGCAAAACCAATACAATATTGTAAAGTTAAAAAATAAAAAAAAACAATGAATGAAAAAAAAAAAAAAAGAAAAAATAGATGAAGGCTACCCAAGGCCCCTTTCCTGGCATATGTTATATGAGGCTGAAGAGAAAGCCTGAGTTCTGGGTGAGACACTACCCTTAAATTTTGAATTCACAGAACTAATATTTTTCTACGAGACATACAATGTTCAGGATATTTGGCAAAACTAATACAATTATGTAAAGTTTAAAAATAAAATTTAAAAAAAAAGGAGAGATAATTACAAAAAGTAGAATTCTAGCCAAGAAAGACTTTTTCCAACTCACTGCATACTACATCTTTGTTAAAATGATTTCAAGTTAAATGTAATTCAGAGAATTTGAAAGTGATTATTGAATTGAAGTAGATTTTGGTAGAAAATCATTATTTCTTAAACTAATAAATATTTTTCAGAGAACTTAATATTGTTGTATATTTTACATTAGTCTTTCTTCACATAAAATAAATGAGTTGCTTTATTTTTGAATTTCAATTTGAAATGATTAAATTTATTGAAAATATTTTATACTACTTTTGCTGGGGATCTTTATATGTAACTAAAACCATGAATAATTTCAATAATATTATCATTTATTAATTTACTCACTCAAACCCACTAAATGAATACAACTCAAACCCTCTATTTTGTCACATGAAGTATTAAAATCTCCAGCTGGGATAACATGTATTTTTGGTCATATTTACACATGTTATAGTTTGGGTAACTCATTTTGTGCATGTTTTTTTCCTGTAAAAAATACTTCTTAAAAATGGATGTAAGTGTGATCCATTATTTCTGAAGAAGCAGAGAAGGGTTTATATAAGGTTATACAAGATTCTCTTAGGAAAAGTGTAGCAAGAGGGCAGAACAATTCTTGCAAGTAGAGTAAAAAGGCAGAAGATGAAGCCTTTGCAAAGCTCGCTCTGTTAGGAAAGGGGTATGTGTCCCTTGAGGAGAGTCCTGAGGCCATTGTGAGGACAGAGGTCAAATCACAAAGGACCTTCTTTGTCACTCCACGGAGGGTGAATTTTATTTTGTGTTTGGAATTTAAGACAGAGAAGGAATAAAAATTAGGATGTATGGAAAGCTAACTCTATATTTATTTAGAAAGAAATATTTATACAATATAATTTATAGCATAAGACAAAGCATCTCTAAAGACACAATACTGGTAGATTTTTTAAAAAGAAAAAATATAAAAACTTAAATGCTTTTTTCCTAGAGCTATTGGACTTTTCCAATGAGCCGTATGCAAAGATTCTATTAAGCATATCCAGTTCATATGAGCTTACTCAGAGTATTTATGTTTGTAAAGATAAATAAAAGGACAGAAAAGATAGGGACTCTTACATGGTTGGTATAAATATACTTTACTAAGAGTTACACACTGAACTGTACATGTAATAAAATAGGTATAATAAACCAACAATTGTTACAGTTTTGTTGAGAACTGGTTTGAAAGATTTACAACATACCTTTTCCCCTTTGTTTGTGTACTGAATGACTTGGAAAGGTAACAAAGTCAATTTACATTAAGTCTACTTTTTATTCTTTCCTTCTTATGGACAGCTTACTTTTTCCTAAAAATAATCTTACAGGAATTTTTAGTTTACTCTCTTTTTATTTACTGAAGGAAAATAGCACAACCTTCCCAAGAAGAACTGTGCAAGATACACTATGAACATAAACCCTCCCACTGGGGAGGAAACATAAATTCTGTCGCAGAAGAAAGTCATTTTTGTAGAGTAAGACTATTTGGCTTCTTTAAAAAATAAAGTCTTACACACGCAGACCCTAACGTCCATCAGAAGGCTATTATTTCTCATCACCTGTAAACACCGAGGGATGTGAACACAGCTTCAGTGCTAGGGTGGTAGGTAGCACAGGGTGGTAGGGCCACAGGGTTTTCACTTCATACTTTTTTTCTGTTTTCTGAGTTTTCTGTAATGACCACGTGCAATAGTTACAGAGGGAATAAAGTTTTGTATTTCACAGAAACTTGTTTCTAAACAAGTGAATCTTTCGGCAGGATGGCACCGTCTAATAACAATTTCTAAGTAGCCTGATAGTCGCTAACAATTGATAACATATTTTTATTGCCCATCCCTTCCCATACATGGGCATCAGCTTTGCTGCACCCTAGATCTACCCTGATTACTATTCTATGACCGGCTGGTCCTTCACACTCACTGACATCATCTTGCACTGTGGCTACTATTAATATTAGACTTGTCCTATCGCATTGTAATATTACACCCACCTTTGTTTCTCCCAACTAAACTCTATGATCTTTGAGGTCAACTACTGCTACTGCTACTGCTGAGTCACTTCAGTCGTGTCCCACTCTATGCGACCCCATAGACGGCAGCCCACCAGGCTTCCCCGTCCCTGGGATTCTCCAGGCAAGAATACTGGAGTGGGTTGCCATTTCCTTCTCCAATGCATGAAAGTGAAAAGTGAAAGTGAAGTCGTTCAGTTGTGTCCAACTCTTCTCGACCCCATGGACTGCAGCCTACCAGGCTTCTCCATCCATGGGATTTTACAGGCAAGAGTACCGGAGCGGGGTACCATTGCCTTCTCCGACCACCTTCTATAGATGTGCATTATTCTCTTCCTTCTTGTCCCCTCAGTTTTAGTTTCTGTTTTCCTTTTCCTGCCTTCTTTTGGAATGCTTGAATATTTCTTTAAGAGTTTCATTTTAATTAATGTAGTCATATATTTTCTTGCGTTATTCCGTGTTTGCCGTAGGAATTACAATGACCATCCTTGATTTTCAGTCTTCTTGGAGTCACTACTGTCCCACTCTATTTCAACTTTATAGCAAATGCAATTGCATGAGCACTGCATTTACCCCCCACTTTCCTTTCTGTGTGTGTCTTGCAATGGTTATCTTACACTTTACAACTACATGCATTTCGAATCCCCAAAAAACAAATGCAGAAATATTTGCTTCAAAATGTCTTACATACTTAAAGAAATTAATAAAATATGTTTTTCTTTCAACCAAGATATTTACCATTTATATTGGTTTTTTTTTTCCCTCTACTGAAGATTTGAGTTTCTTTTCTATTGAAGATTTGAGTTTCTGTCTCATATTATTTTTCTTAAGCTTAGAAAACTTGTTTTAGTATTTCTTATACTGCAGGTCTGCTGGTGACAAATTCTCTTAGTTTTCTCTCATTTTCTCTATACTGTGCCCTCATTCTTAAGGGATATTTTCACAGAGCTTGGTTGACAGTTATTTTTTGTTTTGCCTTGCTTTCAGCGCTTTAAAGGTTGTGTTTCACATGGATGGTCTTCATTGGTTTTGATGTAAAATCAGCAGTAATTCAAATTGCTGTGCTGTGCACATAATGCCATTTTTCAATAGCAGCTTTCAAGACTTTCTCTCTGGTCTTCAACAGTTTGAAGATGCTAGGTCCAGTATGGTTTGCTTGTAGTTAGCTTCCTTCATTGGATCTCCAGTTTTGCCAAATTTGAAAAATTTCAACCATTATTATTTCAAAAATCACCTCTCACAGTCTCTCTCTCCTCTACTTCTGTTATTCCAATTATAATTGTGTTAGATATTCTTACAATGTTTAACAGCACTCTGGTGCTCTGTTTTCTTAGTTTGGTTCTTTGAGGTTTGTTTTATTTATAACCAGTTATTTTTTTCTTTTTTCCACGTTAGGTAATTTCTGTTGTCTACCTTCAGATTAACAGATGTATATGCCATTTTCATCCTGCTAATTCCTTCAGTAAACATATTTTTCCATTTCAGATATTTTCTTTTCCAGTGCTTGAATTTTCCCTTGGTTCTTATTTTATATTTCTATTTCTCTGCAGAGGTTCCCAGCATTTTCCATCAAGAGTAATGATTCCTTTCCTTCTTTTGGCCTAGTTATAACAGTTGCTTTAAATTATTACATGTTTATTCTATTATCTGGATTCTACTAAGCTTAGTCAGTGGTTTACCTTATTTTTTTCCCTTAAAATTGACTTTAAAACTGGATTTCTTTTTTCTTTAAAACTTAGTATTTTGGGTAACTTTTCACGGTTTCTGGAATTATGAAGGTTATTTTTTTTTTGAAACTGTGGAGTCTGCTATATTCTTACAAAAAGTGTTGATGCACTTTTTGTTTTCTTTTATTTTTGTGTGTTTTTTCAAGGAGTGGGTCTTTATACTTTGTTGTTGTTGTTTATTTATTTATTTTTAAGCCAGTGATCAACTTGGTTGGACTCAAACTGAAAACTCTGCTCTTAAAGGGAAGTGGGGGTGGGGTGGGGTGGGGTGGGAGGGCGCAGGTTCAATCCCAGGAGAGCTCTTACACTTTCAACTGTTCTTTTTGAAACTGTAGCTCTATGTCTGATTCCAGAGTCATTTGGGTGTTGGCAGAATTAGAACTACAGGTTGGGGCTCCCCTTTCTGGATCTCCCTTCTCTGGGTTCCTCCTTCACTTTCCAGTGACGGCTGGTAACCCTGACCCTGTTCTCTGGGTCTTCAGTTCAGAAGGGATGTGACATTCGTGTCATATTTCTCCATGCCTCTCAGGGTGCTGCCTTCAGCACGTCCTGGACTAACACCACAAGACAGCCCGCCCTCTGCATTCACTCTCCAGCCCAATTCCTCCAGAATCTGCCCGCTTGTCTTTCACTCTGTGCTGCTATCTGTTTTACTTGCTACTTTATTTTTATATTTCATCCCTAGTTGCAATCACTGGAAGATTGAGTCAGACAGAAGTTCATTTGAAATATCCTGAAATGCATTTTTAAGAATTTATTTTTGCTTGGCCCTTATGAAGTATTTGCTTATAGCTGACACAAATATTAGTCTTCAAGGAGAATCACTTTATTTATTTTTGCAGTCTGTGTGCCAATCATGTTATATAATCATATCATTTTAATTCTTATTACTTTGGGAAATTGAGTTTGTTATTTCACATTTGTAGGGCACAAAATTGAACTAGGATCCATGTCACTTTGGCAAGCTGTAAGCAGAACTCCAGTTGTGAGATTTCAAGTCCCGTGTTCATTTTCTTTTGTTTTTTTTTTCTTCTTCTTTTTCTTCTTTTTTAATTTTATTTTATTTTTTAACTTTACAATATTGTATTGGTTTTGCCTTAAGTATAGGGAACTGAGTATGTGTGCATTTGTGTACCTGCATTTTCTGTGTTTGTTTTGATAAGTAAACATCCATGTGATTGAGAAGAGCTTCCTTCTATCTTGTGGATTTCCCGGAATGATCCCAACACCTCTGAACTGGGGATTCAGAGATGGATTCAGTGTTTGGAACATTTTCCTCGTTGTCTACAATTCCTTGTGAGGGACTGCATATCCCTTCCTATATTCCCTTCTCTGGACACAGAGCCCTGCAGTGATGTGAGTTCTCAGAGTATGAAATGCACAGGGTTGCAACCAGCCTGAAAACCCTACTTTCCAGTACAACAATGCATTAGCTTCACAAGACACAATGCTTTAGGAGTGGAACTAAGTCAATTCAACACTATTTTCACTAACCTGTCACTTGGTATTAATATATCCCTCGAAGAGTCCTGTTAACATTATTTGTGACATTGGACAACACTCTGAGTTACACAGTGTTCTCTACATGTAAATACCAAACAAGCTATGTTTTGTAAATGTGGTGCAGACACAATAGCGTAGCAACTCATGTTCTGTCTCTACTCTCAACTACGTCGTATTTCTGTATTATAAATTATCCTGAAGACAGGTACCACATGGACGTTTCAGTCCTTTCAGTTTTAGACAAAGTTGAGATTGAACACTTCAAAGAAAGCCCATAACAGTAACAGTTTTTAAATAAATTAATAGGTACATTAAATGATGAAAATGGGGAGGGGGAAGCAGGCCAAAATTAGACTTGAAAGAGAAGCAGGAACATTGGCTAAACCAGTACAAAATGGAATGTTGTGAAAATTGACAGTTCTTAGTCGCAGAAGAGCAAGGTCATACTTAATGAAGCTAAAAAAAGTAAATTTGGAAAAAGCTGGGGGAAATTTTGGGAACGATACATTATTCTGTGAGACTGCCTTCCTCGGGTTCTATTTTCTCCCCATTTTCTGTCCTCTTCTGATATTCTTCCAGAGACCCTGCTACGTGTCTTCAGCCCAGATGACATAAAAATAACCACATGATTAATCCTACAGTGAGAGAAATACATGCAGTCACTGCTCAGAAATCAAATAAATAAAGGGAAATGAACTGAATTTTAATGAATTTATTCTGGGAAATAATTCTCTGAAGTATTGTTAGATTTAGATTATTTCTAAGTAAGTTGCCAATGTACAAATATTGATTTGTATTTACAACTGTCCTATTTTCTGTTATAGCAATTTATAAACTTGAAAATCATCCCAAATAAAAATTTTCATTAAGAATTATTTATCTCAGTATTAATTGGTTTAAAAAGGTAATGTTAGTATTTGGTAGTTAAAAATTATTTGAATTCAGTAAAATAGTCAACATGAAATCCAGATCTGTGCATATATTTGAAGCAGTCTTAACCTATAAGAAATAGTTTTGATGACTACCTTATAGATAATACAGTAAAATGTTTGTTTTTGGCTTTGGAAAGATTCCAGGTCATCAAAGGAAGATATATTTATAGTTTCTACTGTTGAATATTTAGTTTTGTTATAATACAGCAGGTATTAAAATAGTTCTATGGTAGAGTTTATTACATCAATTTGAATCAATTTTAACCTTATCATGACTGCCACTTGAGTATAAAAATATGATTTATACCTTATACGATTCTGCCACTTTTTGGCTCACTAAAAGCAAAACTGAATGATTTTGTAAAGAACCGTGACAATGAGCCCCCCAAACTATCAAAGAAAATCAAACATGCAGATTAACAAAATTCAGCATCTGAAAAGAAATAAATAATTTAGCCAGTGAACCACAGCAAAACTTTCTAGGCTAACCCATCAAGATTGAATGCACTTTGTACATAATCATTTCCTTTTCTTTTTTTTTTAAGACTTTTTGATGTGGACCACTTTTAAAGTCTTTATTGAATTTGTTGCAGTATTGCTTCTGTTTTATATTTTGATTTGCATGTGGGATCTTACCTCTCCAACCAGGGATCAAACCCTCACATCCTACACTGGAAAGCATAGTGTTAATCACTCGAGCACCAGGGAAATCCCACCATATACCTTTTTAAAATGTACTTGTCCAAAACACTGTTTATGTTCCATGACACAAATCTTAAACTTGGTGCTTTATAAAATGTGATGCTTGAGGACATGATACAGCATAAATATTCCCTTGGGAAGCTAAGACATCTGCTGTAGACTCTCCAACTATAAATCATTTCACACTACTGTTCTACATATGACAAGAACTCAACTCAGTATCAACCTCTTCCAGGTTAAAATTCTTTTTTTCTTTTTTTTTAATTCTGTAGAGAATAAGACATTAAAATCCAAGGCCACTTAATTCCATTGATTTTTTTTTTTAATTGGAGGCTAATTACTTTACAATACTGTAGTGGTTTTGCCATACATTGACATGAATCAGCCATGGGTGTACATGTGTTCCCCATCCTGAACAGCCCCCCCCTCCCCATCCCATCCCCCAGGGTCATCCCAGTGCACCAGCCCCAAGCACCCTGTCTCATGCATTGAACCTGGACTGGCGATCTGTTTCACATATAATAATACACATGTTTCAATGCTATTCTCTCAAATCATCCCACCCTTGCCTTCTCCCACAGAGTCCAAAAGATTGTTCTATACATCTGTGTCTCTTTTGCTGTCTCGCATATAGGGTCATCTTACCATCTTTCTAAAGTCCATGTATATGCGTTAGTATACTATACTGGTGTTTTTCTTTCTGGCATACTGCTTGTTCTGAGTGATCACTGTGGTTGAGGACCGTCTGCCTGACTCTGTTCTCTAAGTAACTGTTCTGAGCTTTCATCTCTCCCGTAAGCCTGCAAATTCCTCTTCAACCCCTTCTTGGCAGTAGTCTC
Organism: Bos mutus; assembly: GCF_027580195.1. Classification (NCBI taxonomy): domain Eukaryota; kingdom Metazoa; phylum Chordata; class Mammalia; order Artiodactyla; family Bovidae; genus Bos; species Bos mutus. The sequence goes on along the minus strand of NC_091643.1, from coordinate 41,010,754 downwards.
TTTATAGGACTAATCACACTTACTAATTATGCATATTTTGTGTGTGACAATTTGCATCTTTCTTCCCTAATAGACTGTAAACTCTACCAGAGGGAACAATGCTTGCTTCTGCTCATTATAATAAACCGGGTACAAATGTTGAGTGAATAATGACATTACAGTGAGTGGAAGATGTTTTCAGAATCATTAGACACAAAACTCTATTTGTAAACTTGAAGCACAGAAGAGCTAAGAGAAAACAGGCTGGGGTGATGATATTTTGCTAAGCTGAAAATTCTTCACTGCAGCACCTTAAATAAATATAAATGGTATTTAATTCTAACTGAGGTGGATGAAACTGGAGCCTATTATACAGAGTGAAGTAAGCCAGAAGGAAAAACATAAATACAGTATACTAACGCATATATATGGAATTTAGAAAGATGGTAACAATAACCCGGTGTACGAGACAGCAAAAGAGACACTGATGTAATAGAACAGTCTTATGGACTCTGTGGGAGAGGGAGAGGGTGGGAAGATTTGGGAGAATGGCATTGAAACATGTAAAATATCATGTAGGAAACGAGTTGCCAGTCCAGGTTCGATGCACGATGCTGGATGCTTGGGGCTGGTGCACTGGGACGACCCAGAGGGATGGTATGGGGAGGGAGGAGGGAGGAGGGTTCGGGATAGGGAACACATGTATACCTGTGGCGGATTCATTTTGATATTTGGCAAAACTAATACAATTATGTAAAGTTTAAAAATAAAATAAAATTAGAAAAAAAAATTAAAAAACAACAACAAAAAAATAATAGCTAAAGAATTTATAAGAATCTAAAAAAAAATACAGTGATACAAAACACAAAATAAATATAAATCACACACACACACATATATATATATGTATGAATATGTATGTGTGAATTCATAGATATGAAGGTTCTTAAGAAGTGAAGTGCTGGAATGTCTTTTTTTTGCTAAAGAACAGATCGAAGCCAACATATCTATTACTTCTAATATCAAAATAAGTTTTATAGCTACTGACATTTACTAATGTAAATGATTTGTGCAAAAATCTGTTACAGGTAAAATAAAGTGACTCTGGAATTTCATAGGAATTGCTAACTTAAAATGTCACATATACCCTTGGAGGATATATGCAATTGGTAAAATATTAAACAGTGATTCATTTAGTCCTCATTCTGCATAATAAAGTTAATATATTATTATAGCATAACTCACACTGTACTAGGAAAATTACCTCAATTTGTGAGACATTTCAAATCACTAGGTTCATATTATAGACACAAAATCCTCAATGTAGAAATGGTGTCCATAAGCCCCATTTTTTTATCCCTTTCTTAGTGTTCCTAGCATGTCTAGTTTTCAGAGGAAGTTGTGACAATGGGACCTTTGTTCCCAGGGTGAATTGGCAAGGTGGCTATTCCTAGATAATCGAAAGTGAGTTATCCAGTTTGTTACTTGTTCTCGCTTATACATTTAAACTTGCAGACAGATGCCATTTGATGTCACTCACAAGTGGAATCTACAGTATGACACACATGAACCTACCTATGAAACAGAATCAGGCATGAGGAGAATTGACTGCTGGCTACCAAGGAGGAGGGTGGTAGGGGAACAGGAATAGCAGGTGCAAACCACGACATACAGGACAGATAAACAGCAAGGGCCTCCTGCACAGGGAGCTATATTCAATACCCTTTGATAAGACATAATGCAAAAGTATATGAACAAGAATGTATATATGTGTATATATGTGAATCACTCTGCCATAAGCAGAAATTAACACAACATTGTTAAGTCAACTATACTTCAATTGGAAAACAAAAGGAAAGAAAAAATTTTCATTATTTATTTGCTAATGTTAGGCACGAATTCTCTCACTCTAAAATAGATAACTGCTTCTTCCCTGTAGGTGCAGAGGCTAGGTCAAATATGACAATATTATGGAAAGATAGACTTAGATCTTCTCTGGTTTACTGAAGACTGTTATGGACTAAACGTTTGTGTCCTTCCAAAATTCACATGTTGAAACCCTATGCCCTGATGAGATGGTATTAGAAGGTGGGACCTTTGGAAGGTCACCAGGATTAAGGTTATGAAGGTGAAGATCCCACAAATGAAGATAGGTTGTAAAGCATCTCTGAGGGTATTTGCTTCCTGCCCCATGTCCATCACACAAGGACATAAGGAAAGTCCGCAGTCAGTCACCTGCAAGAGGGTCTTCCCCAGACCCCAACTGTGCTGGCAAACTGATCTTGAATTTCCAGCCTCCAGACTTGTGAGAAATAAATATGTGTTTATAAGCCCCAGTCTATGGTCCTCTGCTATAGGAGCCCGAACTAAAACAAGGTCATATGAATGAAATGAGTCAAACAGAAAGCCCCAAACTCATAACAAATACTAAAAAATACAAATGAAGACATGACTTATCCCCTCACTGTCTATGAACCTCCACGCCTCCCTGTTGCTTGATTTACAGAGACTATATTTCCTAACAAGGCTCTATTCAGCCTGCTCCAAACACAATATTTACCTCTCATCTGGTAACAGCTCCCACCTTGCTCTCTGAGCCCCACCCAACAAGGGAGGTACTTACATCACCCTCGCTGAGCACTGGCCACGTCAGAGGGGACGTGGCTGTACTGTGAGGGACACCCTGGCTTTAGTTCCTAACCCAAGATGTGTGGGTGAGTCTCATTTCCTCTGCTACTCTCTCATTAAATTCTGAAAATCTACTGAAACGTCCGCTATGCTATTTTGAATCAACAGATGTGTAAAAACCAACAAAGAGTTTACCTTATCTTTAGCTACATTCAATGGAAAGATCTCACATATGGATAACAAATCCTCTTGAATTACAATGTCATAGCCTGGCAGTCGATAGCATTGCAAAGAGTCAGACACAACTGAGCAACTGACCAACAACATTAGGAAATAAATCCTGGCTGACTTGAAGACAACTGCAGCTCAAGCAAAGTCTTTACATATGTACACAATGGGATATTACTCACCCATAAAAAGTATAAAATAATGCCATTTGCAGCAAATGGCAAATGGGTGGACCTAGAGATTATCATACTAAGTGAAGTAAGTCAGACAGAGAAAGATAAATATCATATGATATCACATTTAGAATTCTTTTTTAAATGATAAAATGAACTTTTTTACAAAATAGAAACAGACTTGTAGACTTAAAAAAAAAAAAAAAAAACCTATGATAACCAAAGGGAAAATATAGGGAAGGGATAAATTAGGAGGTTGGCAGTAACACATACACACTGTTATAGATAAGCCAGATAATCAGCAAGGACCTATTATATACCACAGGGAACTCTACTTGATACTCTATAATAACATATATGGGAAAATAATCTGAAAAAGAGTGGATGTATGTATAAGTGGATCACTTTGCTATACTCCTAAAATTAACACAATATTGCTATTGCTATTGCTAAGTCACTTCAGTCGTGTCCGACTCTGTGTGACCCCATAGACAGCAGCCCACCAGGCTTCCCTGTCCCTGGGATTCTCCAGGAAAGAACACTGGAGTGGGTTGCCATTTCCTTCTCCAATGCATGAAAGTGAAAAGTGAAAGTGAAGTCGCTCAGTAGAGTCCGACCCTCAGCGACCCCATGGACTGCAGCCTTCCAGGCTCCTCCATCCATGGGATTTTCCACAATATACTTCAATGTAAAATTAAATTAAAAAACAAGAAGTCTTAACTATGTAGTCAGTAGCCCTTACGCTCAATATAAACTGGTCAAAAGATCATAGGCATATATAGCCAGCACTTCAGTTTAACAATGAGTCCAGCAGGTGTCGATAAAGAGAAACTCTGTGTCTGTTAGCCTACATTGGTGCCAGGATTGGTCCTTGGATAAAAGTCTCTGACCCCAGCCTTCAGCTCTGCGAGTTTTTCAACAATTCACTTCAGGGATCGAGCAGTGTTTTTTTGTGTAAAACCCCAATTAGCAGCTCTCACATACAGCTACTGTCACATCTAGTATTATCATCAGAGATGCCTTTTAATGGTTATTGGTTCTTAATAACGAAAGGAATATACAACTTATTTTACTCTTGTAATCTGATGCTTCCTCATTTCAGTTCATTCAGCCACTCAGTCATGTCTGACTCTTTGCGACCTCATGGACTGCAGCACGCCAGGCCTCCCAGTCCATCGCCAGCTCCTGGACTTTACTCAAATTCATGTCCATTGGGTTGGTGATGCCATCCAACCATCTCATCCTCTGTCATCCCCTTCTCCTCCCACCTTCAATCTTTCCCATATCACGGTCATTTCAAATGAGTCAGCTCTTCACATCAGGTGGCCAAAGTATTGGAGTTTCAGTTTCAACATCAGTCCTTCCAATGAAGACCCAGGACTGATCTCCTTTAGGATGGAATGGTTGGATCTCCTTGCAGTCCAAGGGACTCTCAAGAGTATTCTCCAACAGCACAGTTCAAAAGCATCCATTTTTCGGCACTCAGCTTTCTTTATAGTCTAACTCTCACACCCATACATGAATACTGGAAAACCACAGATTTGACTAAATGGACCTTTGTTGGTGAAGTAATATCTCTGCTTTTTAATATGCTATCTGGATTGGTCATAAATTTTCTTCCAAGGAGCAAGCCTCTTTTAATTTAATGGCTTCAGTCACCGTGTGCAATGATTTTAGATCCCCCCAAAATAAAGTCTGCCACTGTTTCCACTGTTTCCCCATCTATTTGCCATGAAGTGATGGGACCAGATGACATGATCTTAGTTTTCTGAATGTTGAGTTTTAAGCCAACATTTTCACTCTCCTCTTTCACTTTCATCAAGATGCTCTTTAGTTCTTCTTCACTTTCTACCATAAGGGTGGTGTCATCTGCATATCTGAGGTTATTGATATTTCTTTTGGCAATCTTGATTCCAGCTTGTGCTTCATCCAGCCCAGGATTTCTTATGATATACAATGCATATAAGTTAAATAAGCAGGGTGACAATATACAGCTTTGAGTGCTCTTTCCCAATTTGGAACCAGTCTGTTATTCCATGTACAGTTCTAACCATTGCTTCCTGACCTGCACAGATTTCTCAAGAGGCAAGTCAGGTGGTCTGGTATTCCCATCTCTTGAAGAATTTTCCAGAGTTTGTTGTGGTCCACACAGTCAAAGGTTTTGGCATAGTCAATAAAGCAGAAATAGATGTTTTTCTGGAATTCTCTTGATTTTTTGATGATCCAGTGGATGTTGGCAATTTGATCTCTGGTTCCTCTGCCTTTCCAAATCCACCTTGAACATATGGAAGTTCACAGTTCATGTACCATTCAAGTCTGGCTAGGAGAATTGCTAGTAATGCTGTTGAGCATTACTTTACTAGCATGTGAGATGAGTGCAGTTGTGTGGGAGTTTGAACATTCTTTGCCATTGCCTTTCTTTGGGATTGGAATGAAAACTGACTTTTTCTAGTCCAGTGCCCACTGCCGAGTTTTCCAAATTTGCTGGCATATCGAGTGCAGCACTTTCACAGCATCATCTTTCAGGATTTGGAATAGCTCAACTGGAATTCTATCACCTCCACTAGCTTTGTTCATAGTGATACTTCCTAAGACCCACTTGACTTCATATTCCAAGATGTCTGACTCTAGGTTGGTGATCACACCATCATGATTATCTGGGTCATGAAGATATTTTTTGTATAGTTCTTCTTTGTATTCTTGCCACCTCTTCTTAATATCTTCTGCTTTTGTTAGGTCCAAACCATTTCTGTCCTTTATTGTTCCCATTTTTGCATGAAGTGTTCCCTTGGTATCTCTAATTTTCTTGAAGAGATCTCTAGACTTTCCCATTCTATTGTTTTCCTCTATATCTTATTGACTGGTGAGGAAGGCTTTCTTATCTCTCCTTGCTATTCTTTGGAACTGTGCATTCAAATGGGCATATCTTTCCTTTTCTCCTTTGACTTTCACTTCTCTTCTATTCACAGCTATTTGTAAGGCCTCTTCAGACAACCATTTTGCGTTTTTGCATTTCTTTTCCTTGGGGATGGTCTTGATCCCTGCCTCCTGTACAATGTCAGGAACTTTTGCCCATGGTTCTTCAGGTACTCTGTCTTATCAGATCTAATCCCTTGAATCTATTTGTCACTTCCACCATATAATGCTAAGAGATTTGATTTAGGTCATACCTGAATGGTCTAGTGGTTTCCCCTCCTTTCTTCAATTTAAGTCTGAATCTGGCAATAAGGAGTTCATGATCTGAGCCACAGTCTACTTCCGGTCTTGTTTTTGCTGACTGTATAGAACTTCTCCATCCTTGGCTGCAAAGAATATAATCAATCTGATTTCGGTGTTTACCATTTAGTGATGTCCATGTGTAGAGTCTTCTCTTGTGTTGTTGGAAAAAGGTGCTTGCTATGACCAGTGCACTCTCTTGGCACAACTCTGTTAGCCTTTGCCCTGCTTCATTCTATATTCCAAGGCCAAATTTGCCTGTTACTCCAGGTGTTTTTTGACTCCCTATTTTTAGTCCAGTCCCCTATAATGAAAAGGACATCTTTTTTGGGTGTTAGTTCTAAAAGGTCTTGTAGGTCTTCATAGAACCATTCAACTTCAGCTTGTTCAGCATTACTGGTCGGGGCATAGACTTGGATTACCGTGATATTGAATGGTGTGCCTTGGAAACGAACAGAGATCATTCTGTCGTTTTTGAGACTGCATCCAAGTACTGCATTTCAGACTCTTGTTGACCATGAGGGCTACTCCATTTCTGATGCTTCCTATCAGTCATCAATTTGGGTGTGGAGCTGGGCCCTCCCGCCTGCACTTCACTCCTACAGGTTCCCTTGCCCACCATCACCTCAGAGAACATGGTCAGAAGAAAACACAGGCCCCCAGGAGAGCAGTGCCACGCCTGTCATCTGCCTTCTCGCTCAGCTGGGTTGCCCTGAACACCAGCGACACAGGTGACAAGATGGAGCATAGCTGATCTTTTCATGTCTTCATTTTCTGAGTCACAAAATTTAATTCTTGCTTTTCACAGTCTCAAATGTGTTCCTTATTCTTTGCTCCCAATGCTGCTACATCCTCTTCAGCTTGTTCCAAAATTCATCCCTACTTGCTTCCATGGGAGTTTTCAGAGACATAAACGAAAGTGAGCCAAAACACATCTTTTGCCCGCTTCCGATTGGAAATTGGCTCCTAATATAGCAATGTCCTTCCGGAAGACCTTGCCATAGTCGTGAAATCTTTCTCGTAGCCATTGTTATCCTGAATATGTGTCCCCAGGCTCTCGGATTCCTCTTTCATCTCTAAGTTGGAAAAACTAGTGCTATTTCAAGAAATGCTATCCACCAGTAGGGAGGAGGAAAAAAATAAGTTTGTAAGAAATGCTCATATGCCAAAGAGAAAGATCCTCAAATAATTGACATGGGAAAGACTATAACAATTTTAATATCAGCTTGTACATTTCCAATATCAAGTCAGTTTAATATTTTTAACCCTCAGCTACATTTCTTTTCATTTTCTTCTTACACATTTAATTTATTACATAATTCAACCATGAATTAATTGTCCAAGTCTAATTCTGTCATAATGAGTGTTTGAGGTTATTTTTTAACGTAAAACTTTAGATGTGAAATATAGTATATTTAAATTTTCCTATATTCCACATGTATTTCTAACTTTATACACTTTAAAGAAATAAGCTGTGACCCTTACTTAGAGATGATGCTTTAAAATTATTTATATTTACTGGGCTGCTTTGAAGCAACACAAATGCTTACATTTTGGAATGCTGAGAATCGCACAAGCTTGGCCTGAGTTCTCCCAAAATGCAACAGCATCAGTATCATATCACTGATCTCTTTCTGGTCACACATCTCATTTCTACTAATTAAATCATCTAAAACCAGGCCCAACACTTTCCATTTCCAGGGTTAGTTCAAACAATGTGGAGTTTGAGGCAATCAAATTAGCTATTCAATCTTAGAGAGAAGGGCAAAGTGTTAATATAATCTGGTCTTTCAGGATGTATGGAACATGTGCATTTATTGATGGAAAGCAAATGAATGGATATAGCCTATCAGGGTGAAGTGTAGGAGTTGATTAAGTACTAGACCATGAGTAGATAAACAATGTGAATAAGCAATGCCTGCATCCCATGGATTTAAATATATTTTATATAATGTATGTAGTCAAGCATTCTATTCAGCTTTGTGATGACTATTTTAACTGTGGCTCAAAAACAGAATACCATGAGGCAGTTTCCTTCTTCAGAGGTCAGTCATCACAGTGGCCATCACCTTACCATTGTAGCCATCTCAACAACAGAACCAGCAGAAAGTCTGATGCCACAACACTGATGGTGTTTACTGATGTCTTTTACTTTAAATTAAATACACTTTATTAAGGGAACATTACAGACTTTACCGTTGGCAATCAGCTGAATTAATACACTGAGGCACTTGCTCCTGCTTTCTCTCTTGTGGCTTTTGCTTAGTTCATTTCTATAATGACTTGACTTGTTTTCCCCAGTGCTAAAAGACTCATGTATTTATTTTAAATGATGAAAAGCTGGGACTGAGGTCTTTTATCAGTTCAGTGCAGGAAGTGACATTATGAGAAAAGATGGTGACCAGGAGCCATGCCGGTTTTAACCAGCATCACCCAGTCTGGTGCCTAATGACCAAAGTCCCCCTGCTGTCCCTCTGCTGGGTGTCTCCTGATAGAGGTTCAGAGAAACATCATAAAAAAGTGTAATAATATTACAGATCACTGGCATTATTAAGCTAAAATTTATAACATTGTTTCAAGTGTATCTCTTGTATTAAAAGAATGGGGTAAGTGTTTTGCCCAGCTGTTTGTCCATATGGAGAGATGCAAGAGGAAAATCATGGTGATCATCTTCTCTTTCCTTGAACCTGACCTCCTTAAGTGATGAGTTGTTGACCAATGCTTACAAGACTAGGGCACAGCAGAGTCTGAGTTCTCAAGTGATGCCTGGAGCCTTGTCTACTTTCCCTGCTAAATTATGAGATCTGCATCACTCTGACTCCTGTTGAAAGTGGTTGAGTGTTTAGAAACTATGTTCACTTGAGAGGTAGATTTTGAATAACACAATGAGGGAGGCAACTGTAGCATGTTATGTTTCACATAACAAGCCTGGCCCGCTGCGGTCCATGGGGTCGCAAAGACTCAGACACAATTTGTGACTGAACAACAACATGGCCCAGAAAAAGAATCTGATTATGAAATTTTAAAGTATGTCTTGGCCACAAACACTTGCTTTCCCTAAAACAAACAGTCGTGTTAAAACTCAGAAATTCTCATGGATTCTCAAAGATATCACAGGATTATATACATTTAGTCCCTTGACCATTCTTGCATTTGACAGCAGTCTGCTTGGGCATAATTTTTAAAAATGAATGCAAGGTCTTCATGAGCTAATAAAAAAAAGTGCAAAAAAAGAAAAAAGAAAGAAAACCAGGACTGTAAATACAATGGTATTCAAAGGACTAGAAGTTCTGAAGGAGTAGTGAGGCAAGTCCTGTGGAAGACAGAAGCACAGGACAAATAAAACTGCAGAGATGTACACAGCGTAAAAGCTCACTAAATCTCAGGGAATACGTCTGTGCCCCACAAGGGGCCATGGAAGTGGCATTTGCAAGTTGACTAAATATTCTGTGCATTGCTTTGTTATTCAGTCACTAAGTCATGTCTAACTCTTCAAGATCCCAATGATTCTGTGCATTGTTGCATATTTTATTCAAAATAGCACGTGTACTAATGGTTATTCATGAAGCACTGGAAAAGCGAGGGTCCTTGCTCCTGTAGGTCCTGCTGTCAGGGAGAGGCAGTGGTTCCCCAGCTGTGGATTCACTAAACACGGTCCAGCTGATTCAGAAATCTGGGATCATGGTCACCACCCTACCCTGCTTCCCACTCCTAGCACTGAATCCAGAGTGGTTTTAATGAATCCATATTTTATGAACTCTGAAGTTTTTGGAAAAACCATAGCCTTGACTAGACGGACTTAGACATCTAGTCAAGGCTATGGTTTTTCCAGTAGTCATGTATGGATGTGAGAGTTGGACTATAAAGAAAGCTGAGCACCGAAGAATTGATACTTTTGAACTGTGGTGTTGGAGAAGACTCTTCAGAGTCCCTGGGACTGCAAGGAGATTCAACCAGTCCATCCTAAAGGAAATCAGTCCTGAATATTCATTGGAAGGACTGATGTTGAAGCTGAAACTCCAATACTTTGGCTACCCGATGTGAAGAACTGACTTGTTGGAAAAGACCCTGATACTGGGAAAGATGGAAGGCAGGAGGAGAAGGGGATGGCAGAAGATGAGATGATTGGATGGCATCACCAACTCGATGGACATGAGTTTGAGTAAACTCCAGGAGTTGGTGATGGATGGGGAGGCCTGGCGTGATGCAGTCCATGGGGTTGCAAAGAGTTGGACACGACTGAGCAACTGAACTAAACTGAAGTTTTTGGATAAAAGAGGCTAACATTTGGTTTCTGGACTTAACAGTTGAGCTAGGTGTAGGTCTAATACACAAAGGGCCAGATAAGCTAAAAGCAGGAAAGACATGCTGATTTCATAAGCTCAACACACAACACAGCCTGTATACATGATAGTTTCTCTGGCTTATTCTTAATCTTTCTAACAACTGTTTCATAGAATAAACCCGGCCTCTCCTCCCAGAAACACAGTCTCCCTTCTAGGTCACAAACAGCCTGAACCATTGAACACACTCTCTTTCTAAAGTGGTTGTTGGCACATGTGTCTGAAAAAGCTAACCTGTTAAAAAGTCCCAAGATGAATCAGACAGGGGCAATCCTCAATCTGCACAGAGTTGTGTGGCAGGCATGGGAAGGTTTTAAGTCCCTGGGAATCAAAGCAGGTGTTTACTGCAATGGTTGGGTTCTTATTTACAAAAGAGCTTCGAAGTGAAGAGGCACATCTCTGGGGAGAGGCAAGCTCTGAGAATTCATGACCCACCAAGTATTCCACAGCCTCAAGGGTGGGTGGGTGGTGGGAGAGGGCAGCAGAGGAGGCCCCAGGTTGGCCTCTGGTGGTCGAGCAGGGACACACTTCTCACACGCATGTTTGCTGCTGCCCCTTCTCCTGGAGAAGGCTTCTGTGTCCTGTTTCAGGGTGAAGTCTCACATATCAAAAACAGGATTCTTAGTACACGGGTCTACAGTTCCCAGATGAAACATATGACCAGCCCTGAAATAACTCGTTCTCGCTCTCCTGGATTAAGAATTTTGGAACCCTCCTGACCTTTAGTTTATTTGTTCGACAACATAAAAAAGTCTAACCACCAGCACCATCCAGAAGGAAATCACTCATGATGTAAGTGTTTTTCTCTGCAAAAACAGCTTTGAATTTCTGAACACGGAAACCCAGGGAAAGGCCAGAGACATTTCATCTGACAATTAAATATAATTTATAACTTTTACAGATAGCGGCTGTGTTTATCCTGTCCCAGGTGCTCAATTATACTCATTCTTACCTAAAAAGATGTCAACAAAGGGAGAAGATGAACACAGCAGCTGTTTTATAGAGATCACACACCACGATCCCCCAAATGACAAATATTCCCAATGGTCCAGGAAACCTTTAAATACACTGCCTTCCACTGATGCTCCGTTTCCCATCCCTCTTGCTGTGTACCTGGCTGTGTGGCATGAGGGATGGGTGGGTGGATGTGTGAGGCTTGAGCCTTGCACTCTAGCATGGCTACTTATTAACTACATGATTTCTGGTGGCTGACATTCTTTGGCCTTCAAGTATCTGACCTGTAAAAGGAGAGAAGGATAAAAATTGGTCTGTTCTGATACACAGGCTTCTCAGGAAGATAAACTTTCATTTGAAAGCCATGGAATATTATAGTTACATATGGTACCATATTTAATTATATTCCTTCCTGGAGTTCACAAGCTACCGTGTATCAGTTTTACTGGGTCTCTTTTTGAGCGCATACAATATGTGACGTGACAGAATCTGTAAACACGGACTTTTTCCCTGTGAAGGACTGCTGTTGCTTATCTGCCACAGGAGATAAAAGGTGATTCATTTTAATACAGACTGTGTGACACTGAGTGATGATGTGGCACATTTTACAAAGTTTACCAAGTCTATTATTAGACAAAAATGACTACTTATAGGCTAAATAACAAGGTCCTACTGTATAGCGTAGGGAACTCTGTTCAATATCCTATAATAAAGCATAATGGAAAAGAATATGAAAAAGAATAATACATGTACATATAACTGAGTCACTTTCCTGTACAGCAGAAATTAGCACAACATTGCAAATCAATCAGACTTAATAAAAGCAATTTCACAAATGAATGCAGTCTATAAGATATTCTTAATGAGTTTTATCTCCGTTAGGACCTCTGTGGCCCCTCCCGCAAGGAGGAGGTCTGAACTTGCTCAACCATGAAGTGTTGTAACAATGGAGGATTGACTTTCCAATACAGACCAGACACCTGGCCAGACTCCTCACCTCTGCACTCAGTCACTCCCCATGGGAAAGAGCCCTTAGGTCAATCTGTGAGCAGATCCACATGGCACAAAGGAACTGAAATCTCTTGGTAATATCAAGCAAGGATCCTTCTTGTCAGTCCCACAGGGGTGACCTCTGAGGACTGATGTTTCAGCCCCGAGATAACGGAAGCTCTACTCAGTGACTCAGTCTAAAAGACTCTGAACCACAACCACACAAGGCAGCCCAGCCTGAGCTCAAAACTCAGAGAAACTGTGTGAGTGGCTAATATTTACTGTTGTTCTCAGCTGCTGCATTGTTATCTGGCAATAGACGACTAAGAATGGTGTTACAGTTCTGAGCAAGGCTGCAGTCACATCATACTGACCTAATTGACTTAGACAGCAGATTAAACAGCAGACACATCACTTTGCCCACAAAGGTCAATATAGTCCAAACTATGGTTCGTCCAGCAGTCATACACGGATGTGAGAGTTGGACCATAAAGAAGGCTGAGCGCCAAAGAATTGATATTTTTGAACTGTGGTGCTGGAGAAGACTCTTGAGAGTCCCTTGGACTGCAAGGAGATCAAACCAGTCAATCCCAAAGGAAATTAACCCTGAGTATTCAATGGAAGGACTGATGCTGGAGCTGAAGCTCCAATACTTTGGCCACCTGATGCAAAGAGATGACTCACTGGAAAGTTGATTTATTGGAAAAGACCTTGATGCTGGGAAAGGCTGAGGGCAGGAGGAGAAGGGACGATAGAGCATGAGATGGTTGGATGGCATCATCAAGTCAACGGACATGATTTTGAGTAAGCTCTGAGAGATGGTGAAGGATAAGGAAGACTGGAGTGCTACAGTCCATGGAGGTGCAGAGAGTGAGACCCAACTGAGCAACTGAAAAGCAGCAACAACGGACAGTTACAGAACACTACATCCAACCACAGCCGGACATGTATTTCCTTTTCAAGGACAAATGGAGATGTTCACTTAGACAGTATGCTAGGCAGGATAGTGCTTACAGCTAACAAAACTATTTTGCATTGGAAAATGTTGTTAGGAGAGTAGATCTCATGTTAATTGTTCTTACCACAAAACAAAACACAGGGGCACAGGGAAATGTTTGGAGGCGATGAATTGGAGTGATCACCTTGAGTATGGTGATGGTTTTGTAGTACACACATATGTCCAAACTTCTCACACTATGTAAGTTAAATAGGTGCAGTGCTTTTTTGTTATTTCATAAAATATAAATTAATAAATTATGAAAAGTAAGTTATCTGACCACAATTAGGAATGAATAACACTAATATATTTACAAAGATCCCCAAATACTTGAAAATTAAAGAGACCTCTCCTAAATATACTATGGATCAAAAAATTACAAGGAAAAAAAAAGAATAAAATTATGAAATTAAGATATATCAAAACTTCTGGAATTCAGTTACATATAGCAATATTTAGTGAGAAATATGTATCCTTAAATGCCTTCCTATAAAAGACAAAAACATAAAATCAATCACTGAGGATTATGCCTTAGGACATTAAAAGGAAAAAATAAAATTAAACATAAAATAAGGAGAAGGAAAAAATTAATATGAGTTTATAAATATAACACATTTTTTAAAAGGTAAGTGACAGAGAAAATTAACAAAGCCAAAAGGTGCTTCTTTGGGAAGATAATAAAATTGGTAATATCTTAGCCAGACTGATGATGAAAAAAGAAACAGATACAATTGAACAACATTAGGAATAAAAGAGGGACCTCTCTACTGAATCTAAGGACATTAAAAGGAGTATAGGAAATATTGTATCTTTTTGTCAAAAATTTTGACAAGTTACATGAAATGAATGAAATCCTACAAAAGTATAACCTAGTAAAACTCACAAAAGATGAAACAGAATATCATATTTGAGTTGATCTATATGTGTGGGAGAAATTTAATTTTGTTATTAAATATCTTTCTACAAAGAAAATTTCAGGCCCATGGGGTTTTACTGATAAATTCTGTCAAACAGGTAAGAATAAAATAACACCAATTTTCCAAAATATTTTAGAAAATAGAGCAGGGGGAAATACTTCCCAAGTAGCATTATGAGATTAACAATCATAATAATAAAACCTGCCAAAGACATCATCAACATTAAAGGGAACCACGAAGGAAAAAAAATGAGACAGAATTATAGACCATTATGCTTCATGAACACAGAATGAAAAAAAAAAAAACTCTAAAAATTAGCAAATAAAATGCATTATTATATCAAAAATGGTTAGGGGTATTTGTCTTTGAAAGGACAGAACTATAAGTGTGCTATAGGTTTTTTATTTTACTTACATCTACACCATTTATAATAAGAGCAAAAGAGAAGAGTAATTCAAAGAGAAACTATTTGAAATTTTTGTTAAAGTGTTTTTACCTTCTCCAACTCTTCAGTTTTACACTGAAGAGCAGCAATCCACAACTACCAGAGTAAATGAAGATTAAAAAAAGCCAGAAATTAGAAAACCTTCAACTTGCACAGTAAAAAATGGACAAAAATTACCAAAATCTGTAAAAAAACAGAAACACTCTGTATGATCAAAACTGCCAAAGATAAAACCAATATAAAATTTTAAATTTGTAAGTCCCTAGTTTTAGCAAAATGTTCACCTCGATCTTCTAAATGATTTTGTTTTTCAATATATCCTCTTCAAACAGCTTTCATCAGTTTTACCTCTGTCTTTTTTCATACCCCTTTTGGGGAGGAGAAATTGAAGAGACACTAAGGAACCCAGCTGTTCAATGAACTGTGATGGGACAGGCAGTGCAACAATGAACCTACAACAGTGTTTTTAATCCCCGTTTAACTGACACAGTCCTAGCAGCAGCTAGACCAGCAGTGATGACACTAGCAAAGCAACACAGATCAACTCCGATACCCAAGCAGCCAGTCTGCCATCTTTATTCCCGAGCAAGCTTCTTCTTCCACTTTCACTGAACAGGAACTCCAGTCCTCAGGACAGCTGTTACAACTCAAAGAAGAACATAGGAAATCATGACCTAAGACAGTAACAATAAGACATGGCTTGGTACTTTAAGAAAAGAAATTGTCTACAGAAAGGATGTAGATACATAAGAATCAGATGACAGGCAACTTTATTTTTAAGGAAGCTATCTAAATAGTGTTAAACTTCATAAGCAATACGTTTCAGGTTGGAAGTGTTTACAAACCAGGGAACAGGGTCCAACCACCTGAGTAACATTAGACTCTTGCCTCTACTGAGAACTTCTCCATCACTGATGCCACTGAAATGCATCATTGGACGGCTGTGGTACCCAACAACCTCAGCTCCCCTTGAAATGAATCGTCTCATCAGCTTATGGAACTTGGCAGAGCTCTTGCCCAAATAACCTGAGTGTGGAGGGATGATAACTGCTACCAGTCAGGGTCCTGAATAAGAAACTCCTAGTCTAGCTAGGAATTTTGGTGACACTTCTGGGAATAAGGCAAACTAAATGGAAACTCTTAAAAAAAAAAAAAAAGGCTACATCAAAAAAACTCCAAGGGCCCCTTCTTTTATATTCTGACAATTTAGAAAGTGATTTTGAATTGCTAAAATCATGCATGTTGATATTTTGAAATATCTTGGCTGCTCTAACTTTTATTTGAATGTTAACTTTTAGCCAATGCATTCTTCGTAGCTTTAATCAACTAAAAAAAGGCCTAGGGGAAAAATGAAATAAACCAAACTATTGATGCATACAACAACTTGAGTGAATCACAAGGGGATTATATTGAATAAGAAAAAGGCCACCTGAAGTTACATCATGAATTAATCCAGTATAACACTCTGACATAAGCCTAAAATGTCAATATGACTTTCTGGAAATGACAGAATGGTAAAAGTGGAGGACAGACTGGTGTTTCCCTGCGGTTAAGGAGTGATGATGGGAGGACTGTGTGTCTGGAGTAGTACAGTGGGAGGGACTCTGACAGTGGCCCCTGGTAGGGACAGATAGCTCTGTGGCTCCATGGTGTCACCTTCTATATCCTAGCTGTATTATCCGACTCAAGTTTTCCGAGATGCTACCATTGGTCAAGAGTGCCTGGGATGTATCTGTATTATTTATTTCAACTGCATATGAATCTTTCATTTCCTCAAAAGAAAAACTTGACTTTAAAAAGGTAAAAAGTTTTCCAATATTCCACAAAAACAGAAGCAAACATGTATAGCAAACATCTGGCAGGAAACATATAAAATGTTTTCCATACCTAATCTCATTTATTCTGAACAATTATCCTATAAGGCAGGTATTATGATTATGTTCATGTTGCAAATGAAGAAATGATTATAAAAAGTTAAGTAATTTAGCCAATGGGCTTCCTTGGTGGCTCAGCAGTAAAGAATGTGCCTGCCAATGCAGGAACCATGGGTTTGATCTCTGGGTTGGGAAGATCCCCTGGAGGAGGAAGTGGCCACCCATCCCAGTATTCTTGCCTGAGAAATCCCATGGACAGAAGCCTGGCAGGCTACAGTTCTTGTAGCCTGAACCTGGTCGTTGCAAAGGAGTGAGACATGACTGAGTAACTAAACAACAACAATAATTTAGCCAGTTAGTCAAATCTCAGAGCTGCAAAATATTGCATTGATCCTCTGTATGTCTCTATAACCTTTATAAGCATGTTATAAGGAAGACCCCCCTGGAGGTTGTGACATGTATGACACATGCATATTCATAAAGCAGGATGTCAGCATCCGTCTCAGTAAGCAACATTCCTCTAAGGTGAAGACCAAAAATTTGAACACAGAAGAAAATTTTGATGCAAGCACTTCTACTCCTACTCATTTTCTTAGAACAGTATCACGGTTACACTCTTTCTGAGTGTACTTTGGCAGCAAATTCATACTCATCATCAATCTGACTAGTCATCTTCAAATTTGTCAGACTCTGAAAATAGGGCTCTTAGTGTTAAATTTGACACCCTATATCAATGCAGGGTAACCCTGAGTAAAGTACGATATAGATGACGCAGGCTTTTCTAATGCACCAGAAGATTCTACTCTTCTTCATTTATCCATTCATCAAATATTTACCAAACATCCAAAAGCATGTAGCATTCTGCAACTCATCAGCCCAGGTAGCTATGGTCTAGCACCCTGTCAAGTTATATAAAGTTTGTGGTCAATTGATTCCTATGATCTGTTTCAAATGAAATGCTAAATTTGTGCTACAGATTTCTTAACCTAAAATCAAAATTTTGTACTCATCCTTGTCAAATTTCATCATGTTTCTCAGAGTATAAGAGAACAAAATGAAAGTGAATGTTGGCAGCAATTAGACTTGGGATTGAGGCTTTTTAAAACCACTTACCAGCTGTGTGGTTTGGGTAAATTACCAGACGGCTCTGAGTTTCTGTTTTCCTCATTTTAAAAATGGAACTGAGTCCTCCCCGGGAACTGACCTCAATTGGCTCTGGAGACCTGCATCACCGATGGTTACTCCCTCTCCCTAGAGCAGCCAGCCTTCACTCTTTGGTTGATAAGGGATGGCAAAAGGGCCCCATCTGTGGCATAGTTGAGGGCATCTCAGCATGTCCCTAGGGGCCAACCCAGCTCCAAGCCCCCCAGAGGAATCACTGAGCCTTCCCCCACAACAGCATCAGGTGGCTGAGCATCTTCTGTCCTGCCCAGCTTCCTTCTCTTTACTGGAGAAGACTTTCCAAGAGGCACTCACGCTCCCTCCCACCTGCATGTAATCCTCTGCCCCAAGTCTGGATCTGCTTCTCGAAGAACGGAAACTAACATGTGGCTTCTCGACACTCAGCAGATGACCTTGCCCTTTTGTGACAGAGAAAGTAGAAGTCCCCATGTCTATCCCTTTACCTTCCAATCTACCTACCTCAAACTCATCCTGTTCCCATATCCACTGTCCAGCAAACAAAGTGTGTCTTTCTGTGGCCGTCGTTTCTGAATCTACACACTGGCCTCCATCCTCATGTCCTCTGTCTTCTTCTCGTCATAGTTCTGGTTTCTGAAACGCTCAGACATTCTCCCGTCCTCACTCTCTTGGAATCTTCCTGCCATCAGTCTGCTCCTCCCTTCCCTCTGGTTGAGTCTCTCAGCTGCATCCTGTCTCTGCCATTCTCTTCCTAGATTCTTTGACAGTCTCTATTATGTATTTTAATATTTTCTTCCCATTCTCTCCAATTCTTCTCTATTTTCATCATCCTTGATTATTCATCTTCTTTATTTCTATTTTCAACCCATGTCTACCAGCTTAGAAATAAAATTAAATCTTTCAAGAACCTTAAAAACTAGTATTTTCTGACAATCACGGACACCTCTAACGTCCTACACTCTGTACAGAAGAGCGTGACATCTCCATGTTCACACCTTCAGTGCCTTCATCAGTTCACAGCACTTGACTTGCCAACCACTAACTCCACTGTGGCTGTTCTCACCAAGGTGAGATCACACTGCTGTGCAACAGAGGGTTTCAGCTCTCATCCTCCTGGACACACACATGCACATACATGCCAACACACATGCACACAGCCCACTCACCACCCCCCCACCCTCGGGAATTACCACTCTCCTGGCTTCCACACACAGCCCGTTCTGCTCACAACCTTGTGCCTCCTACTTATCCTTATATTCACTGAACAGTTGTTTTCCCCGGAGGGTCTTTCCTCACTTCCAGGTCAGAGTGCATGTCCCCTCCTGCCATCCCCTTGTGTAGGTTATCAAACCCAAATGTGACAGGGACACCTAGGATCAGATGCCATGGGCTTGCCGCCAAAGCCTCCAATTAAACGATATAGGTGGGATTCAGGAAGTGTCTTCTTAAATCCAGGCTCCCAAGTGATGTCAACATTGTTATTATTTTTTATTTTGCTATTCCTTTCTACATCTTCATTTCAATCAAAGCTTAAATAAAGATAGCAAGGCAGAGAAACCTGTGAGTCATTCCAGATATCCAAGACTTAGAGCAATTAGATTTAACACAATCTGAATTCTGACTTTCATAAACTAGTTTTTATACCAACTCCATTAAAGCTTAAATACAAATAGTCAAAACTTACTTTACATATTGTTAGTAGAAATTAATGAGGAAGTGTTTATGAACTGTTTAGTAGAAAGTGTCTATGAAAGGAAATTAGCTCAGTGATTATTCTATCAATATTTATTATTGACACTTTGCCTATTCATCATTTGGGGGCATCTCTTTTAACAGCAGTGATGCCACCAGCCTACTTTTGCATTTTTGTGAGACTATAATATGCATAACTCTTTAATACATCACTGAATTTAAGTTAGACAAAGTTTATAGTATTAACCTGCTCTATTAGCCTCATTTAGGAATGACATTTGACATGGATCTATCAAATAAAACAGAGATTTTTGAATGAGCAAAACCAAACTTGAATGTGCATATATCTGTTGCTTTTCTGTGTGTTTAACTTCAGAAACTCAATATTGACAGGTTGCATGCATAAAATATTTTATACTGTTTTGACTGGAACCTTCAATTTTGAGTTACAAACAAAGTAATTTTTCAAAGTGACTTCATTGAAAAATATGTTTGGCTTGATATGAAAAGCTATCATTTAAGTTTTGTTGTCAAGCAGTTCATACTTTAATTAGGAAATTAAAATTTAAAAAAAAACTAGGTAATGTTGTTTATAAAGAAAAACATTAAACAAGACCCATCATTTATGCCTTAAAAATAAATCACTAAGTGCCAGCTTTCCCATCCTGTCTGCCCTTTAATTAACACCTGGGTCTCGATCAGATGTGCTTAGCTTCTTTAAGGACAAAAATGGGAAGGCTTTGGAATAGAAAACAAAATCAGAAAGTTAGAAATAATTCATATTGCATCATGGAAAGCACTAGAAACGTCTCTGGTTCTTGGATTATATTTCTAAATTTAGGGATGTAGACCTGGCATCCCAAGTCTAATAAGAGTTTCCAGAACCTTATAGATGCTCCCTAAACCTGATGGCTATTATTAGGAACTGGAGTAAGAACTGAACACAATGTTTTCTTTCCTCAACTCATGTGATAGTTTGAATACAGCTGATGAAGTTGTCTTCATAAACTAAACCAACACACATGAAAGAGTCTGAAGTGGTGGACTACAACTCAGAGCTCCGTGCTGGCTGTGAAGAACATACTCCTTAAGTAAGATGATGAAATAGAAATATTTGGGAAAAAGAGATCTTGATGCTACCTATGTTATCACTCAGCATGGGGGCCAATCTTGTAAGGAAACAGTGAGGATGAAAACTATAATAAAAGCAAAAAAAAAAGAAATTAGACTTTAACAGAGTTTATAATCCATTTCTGATTTAATAAATGTCTAATTATAGTTGGAATCATTCTATGATTGAATTGCAAAATGTGTTTATGGAGAAAAAGTTCATAAACATAAATTAATTTGTATGCACTTTTGAATTATTTTCACTGAAGGTATTATTTGCACTTTTGCTCCATATTGCAAAATCAAAACAAATAAAAAGATGGATGTTTTAAAAAGCATCTGATCCTTGTCTCCCATAAGATTGTATTATAGCAGTCTCTATATAGCACAGGGAACTCTACTAAATATTCTGTAATAACCAATAAGGGAAAAGAATCTGAAAAAGAATGGATATATGTGTATGTATAACTGAGTCACTTAGCTATGCACCTGAAACTGGCACATTATAAATCAACTATACTCCAATATAAAATAAAAATTAAATGAAAAAACAGTACTTGATAATTCTGTACTAGTAGAAGATGGTTATAAAACTAGCACTGAGAATTCCAAATGTGGGCAACCGATGTTCCAGTCAATTGGTAACATAATTGCACAACATAATCATCACAGGCAGAGCAGTTAAAAAAATTACAGTAACTGCCCTGTGACCAGTTCTTTAAAATCTGATACTTACTCACTGATGTCTGTAAATATTTATAAAAGCTGATAAATACACATACCTGTGTACTGGTAGGTATAGAAATAATCTATTTTTATTATTTTTATAATTTAAAGGAAGCCCAAGTTGTAATTATAGGTGAGTAAGAATACCAGAAAGTGGCCTTATTCTCAAAATGGAGTACTTTGCAATAGCTAAATGGATTACGGAATTTTATCAAAATTAGTCTCTGCACTATAAAACTGTATTGGTTTTAAATATACCAATGTACCCAGTTCTCCATTTAAAGACATCACCCAGGAAGAAGGATTTAATATAAATTCTACTAGACATTTCATGCATCTAAAAAAAGCTAAGCTACTTTTATATAATAATATTCAGCATATTTCTCAGGGCAGGGGACATTTTTTTTTCGTTGCCTGTTGTACTTAGAAGCCTAAGATTGACATAATTCTGATTATCCTGAGAGGAAAAACTTTTTCCTTAGGAAAGCAGTATGTAAATTCTACCAAAGAGGACAATTTCGAATTCTATTACAAATTAGTGGACGTTTCTTGATAACCGTTTAAACTCATTCCAGAGAAAGGTGAAGTAACATGTAAAAAACCCATTAGTTCGTTCTGGGGACTTGAGGTGGGCATCCAGGCCCCCTCCCTGGTCCCCTGCTGCCTCTGTTCAGCTGCTGGGAAACCATGGCAGGAAGCCGCCCCTGACCGTGGACCCCTGGTCTCCAGGTTGACCTCCCTGGGATTCCTGTGTGTTCAACAGATTACTGCATAGAAGAGAATTAAGTCCCCTAATTTTCACTGCCTCTAATCTCTGGTAAAATGATAATTAGACATGCAGTTCTTTAAGTTTTAGCGAGTATATTAAATAAGTGAATAGGAGGATTTGGGGAACTCATTTTAAATAAATGTGATTATATTTCTCAACACTGCTAAAAATTAGCATAACATCTTATGTGATAAGAGGAATAAGTTGGATAGAGACTGCATTAAATAACTTTTTCTTTAAATCCAAAAATAATTCATTAGGTGCTTTATTAGGAAATATTTTACCTTCGTCTGGTTTTTAAAAATAATTTTGACAAGCTTTTGAGTTTCCATATTTTCCCTTTGGTCAATTTCCCTTTCCTTTCTTTGTATTATTACTATTTTTTAAATACACACCATTCTTTTAAATGTGTTTTAATCAAAGCAGTTTTGGAGACTGTCATTGTAAGTGGACTTTACATAATTACTTCAGACTTTTCAAGTCACAGATTTTTTCAGTACATATTTTTCTTTGCTTCTTCTCTCTCACTCTCTCCCTCTCATTTCTTTTTCTATGTGGAGAGTCATTCATAAAGAGGGTAGGTTTTATTCACAGAAAAGGCCCCTTACAAATGCTGTGAACAAATCTACATTTATGTAAATTTCAAGATGTGCCATAGTTTGAACAAGTTTTGTTTTAAATATTTAAACCATGTTATTAACTCAAATGTCCTTGTGTCTAAAACCCTGAGCCCTAAGTTATACAAGCCAGATTGACTATTTTCAGGTTTATATTAACAAGAAAACAGAAAAAAATAAATTTTGCATTACGCAAATAATTAAAGTATACTTTACATATATTTACATATTATTTTGCTAATTACACTAAAATCACCTTTACATTAAAAAAAGTCTCTCCTAAACAATTTAAATTAACCAGCTTTTAATTTATATGTGATAAATACAAATATAATAGATAAGTTATACTTTATATTTGATATGATGAACACTAAAGATATGAAATGTTAAATTTTATATATAATGTTAAATATATAATATTAATTAATTAAATATAATATATAATGTTATAATATGTGATATTAAATTTTAATATAAATATTAAATTAAAGATAAATTAGTTATTTAACAACAACAGGTGCAATCCACTTGAATTTGACTTGAAAAATTAAATAGAAGCTACACAGATTTATATGTTGGCTCATGATGTAAAGGAGTCTATTGTAAAATTTTTCACGTTCTAATAATGTTTTCTACATCATATGTGTGTGTGCTTGTGTGGTCAGTCATGTCAACACTTTGTGACTACATGGAGTATGGCTCTCTAGGCTCCTCTGTCCATGCGATTTCCCAGGCAAGAATAATGGAGTGGTTTGCCATTTCTGTCTCCAAGGGATCTTCCCGACCCAGGGATTGAACCTGAGTCTCCTACATCTCCAGCACTGGCAGGTGGATTCTTTATTGCTGTGCCACTGGGAAGTCCCTTCTATATCACATAAGAAGGCCAAATTGAAATATATATATATATATAAAATGATAGGATGAATGCTCATCTTTTCTATTCAAAAACTGAATATTAGTGGGTTATGACTGAGAGAGGAGAGACAGTTCATAAGAACAGTAACAACAAGTGTGAGTCCTGTGTGCAGGTGGCTGAAGGGATCCTGTGGGGATGGCGGGGTGGGGGTGGTGGTGGTGTGTGTGTGTGTGTGTGTGTGTGTGTGTGTGTGTGTGTGTGTGTGTGTGTGTGTGTGTGTGTGTGTGTCCCTGGGGATTTAGATGTGAGGCACTCCATGCAGGGGCGATGTTGTTGTCATCTGGAAATGATCCTGACTTGGGTCTGTGCTGTACACTGAGGGTGACGTCTCTACATGTGACCCAGGGTGACCCAGGGGACGGGGCAGTGATGAAATAGAGAGGAGTCAATTGCCACCTGCAGGACCCAGGCAGACTCAGCTGGGACTCGGCCTCAGAGGGTGGCAGGGAGTGTGTGGTCCTAGGAGGGTCAGAGGTGCACACAAGCTGGTGGCTTTACCGTGAGGAGGGGGGAATCAGGACCACGTGTGGACTGGGGATGGAGCAGCAGTGCAGGGGGGCATCCGCATGTCAGTTGTGGGTGTCTCATCTTGATACGCTCACGGGGGATGTCAAGCCAGTGGGGTGACTGCAGAGAAAGTTAGAAGACGGGTCTTTGCTGGGATGGACTCAGTGGAAGCTGCCATGATACAGATGCATTGCAAAGCCAGGCAGGTGCTAGCTCCCAGGAGGAGAGTTTAGGGTTAAGATTCCAGCAAGAATAATGGTATAACTGAGATGTTGATCTAAAAAATGCATGATGAGCCCTAGATAAACAAGGCTGATATACACAGAAGTTTTATGTAGGAAAGAATGCTCAGAAATTATTTAAGGGAAGCCTGGTGTGCTGCAGTCCACGGGGTCACAAAGAGTCAGGCAAGACAGAGCAACTGAACAACAAGTATGTATAATTGTTTGGTTTTGCATTGGAACCTATTTAGAAGTAAAATGTTGCAAGCTAATCATGAGCAAGAATAAAAGACATCCTAAACTCTCAAAGCACATTCTGTCTCAGTATTTTATTTTTGTGATTATACAAAAAATAAATAAAATGCCATGCATTAAGGAAGAAGAACAAAATATTTCTTAACTAAAAATTGGAGGCTGTCAGAGATAAGACGATACTGAAATAATTGCATGGTTCCTTCAGCATGTCCAGAGCATTGGTTTCCTATAATAAGTGAAGATGGGCTCCGAGACCAATTTCCTCTCTTCAGAATGGAACTACTGAGTTGAAACTCACTGAAAGTCATCCCAGACTTTCCCTAATAGCTCTTCAGGCAGCGGGAAGGACAGAAAACAGGCCCTTGGAGATCATGTTGTATCCGAGTCACTGCATTTGGATCAGCCCAAGAATAGGACAGGCCTGAATTTCCCCATGGAGCTTCCAGAGTGGTCCCCACAGAAGCTTGAAGCTCTAGACCAAACACAAAGTCACATAGGGAAGGAAATTGTACCAGAGGAGCTCAATCTAAAAAATGTAAGAATCTCTGAATTAATAGGGATGGGCTCTAAATTTAAGAAAGCCAATAAAAATTTAAAAAGTAACAAATCTAGACTTTAAAATCTGATAGTAAGGGCCGATAAACTACCCCATGAAAAGGTACCTTTTGTCTGTGCTGTGACAAAATCAAACTACAGATTTCAAAAAAAAAAAAAAAACAACAACTTTACTAAGACATTTGTTGAGGAAAGACATAACTCAAACCAACCAAGGACTGGAAAACCAGTCACTCATTCCTCCACATGTAATCTTCTAAGAAAATTACGAGAACATCATATGGGGCTGTTATTTCTCACCCAAAAGCAAGCATGGAATTCGTCCCACAGTACCTTGTAACCTATCACCTTTGACCTACTTAATGATGGCGTGGGTCTCAGGTAAAGAATTCATCCAGGGGCACCCCTAAGTTCCAGAAGTTTTCAGTTATTCCAATTTTATCATCATTGCAGACGAGAAGCTTTATTGCTGAAAGTAATTTAGATGTTTAAGCCAATGTATCAATCCAAAGAGGTGGGTAGCGGTGGAATATCTGGCAATTATTTTTCCATCCCCCACCTTTTTTCTAATTAATTGAGCAAATTAATCATGAATTCATCATTCATGAATCTGTATTCCCTGATTACCACAAAAAGAAGTGTGGTCGTCAGCAATCCTGTTCCCTGGTGTTCACACAAGGCAGTTGAAAACTATGTCTGCACAATAGCCTGCGCATGGAACTTCAGAGCAGCCACATTCACAGTAACTGCTGAAACTGGAGTCAACCAAGATGTCTTTCAGTAAGTGACTGAATCAACAAACTGTGGTCCAGACAGACAGTGGAGTATTGCTCAGCTAAAAAAAAATGAGCCGTCAAATCCTGAAGAGACATGGAGGAAACTTAGATGTGGATGACTAAGCGAAAGAAGTCAATCCAAAAAGGGTACATGCTGCATGATTCCAACACTATGATGGTCTGGAAAAGGTGAAACTATGGAGACGATAAAAAAGAGCTGCAGTTTGCCAGAGGTCACAGGGAAGGAGGGAAGAAGAGGCACAGAGAATTTTTAGGGCAGTGAAAACTACTCTGATTTATACTATTAATAGAACTAAACTATTATGTCTGCATCACTATATTGCTGTTGTTTAGTTGCCCAGTTGTGTCTGACTCTGCAACCCCATGGACTGTAGCCCTATCAGTCTCCTCTGTCCAAGGAATTCTCCAGACAAGAACACCGGAATGGGTAGCCCTGCCCTTCTCCAGGGGATCTTCCCGACCCAGGGACCAAACCTGCATCTCCTGCACTGGCAGGCAGGTTCTTTACACTGAGCCTCCAGGGAAGCCACTGAATGCACGACACCAGGAGGGACCCTAAAGTAGACGGTGGACTGTGGGTGACGATGACGTATCAATGGAGGTTTATCAGCTGTAACACATGGACCGAATGACGAGGATGCTTGCGATGGGCCAGGCTGTGCATGAGTGGAGGCGGGGTGGATGGGAATCTTTGTACCTCCCTTTCAATTTTCCTGTGAACCTATGGCTCTAACAAAATCTATTAAACATATTTAAAAAAACAGAAATGGGGCTATACTTTCCCTCATTGAGCCCATTATGTTTTATGGGCCATTCACTCATTTCCTTCTACTTTGTTTATCATTGTAGCTCGGCACATAGAATATGTTCACTAAATAAAGACTGACTAAATTAATCAGTTATCATACAGGATGGTTAGAATCAGAAACTGTTTTCTTATTTGTAATGGATAAAACTTAGAACCAGAGAACTGGAGTACAGTCCCAGATCTTTGTAAAAAAATTGGATAATGATGGACCCCTTATTTATAAGTGCCTCAGTTAAGTCTTTATATCATGAGACAAGGATTCATGCTTACTTCACAGTGTGGCTCCAAGAATTAAACATAGCACATATGAAAAAAGATGTGAATAACAACTGAATGCTAGATATAGTTCTTATTAAAAGTAGTTGTAGTAATGCATGGCACATAAGAAAAATTTAACTTCCTTCTGTAATAATTATTGCTCTTAGTGGACTCCAATTCAAACTCATAGACAGAGTGAATTAGAAGGTTATTCATTGTAATATGATTTTGGTAACACCTGGATTAGTGAAATGACTTAAGGGGGAGTTAATCTGGAACGTAAAGATTAAGTATTGAAAACATTTTAATGTTTTCTGTGTTTAATATAGGCATGTGGGCCCTTAGAAGGAAGCAAGCACATTCAACACAAGATTAAAATTTGAAAAATAAAAATTCAAAGTAGTTGTCAGATGGTAGGTAAATAAAAACGTTAGCTTCAGCATGGTGGAAAGTCTCACGGCCCAGTGACTTCCAGTGGCCGAAGCCTGCAAGGCCTTGGAGCAGGGGTTGGCTCCCAGCCACAGACGGGGCTGGGTCTCATCAGTAAGAGCACCAGATCCCAGCCGCTTAACCAGAGGTCAGTGACAAGGGCCCCGGACCCTCTGCTCCGCAGAAAAGAACCCCCGCAGAGACAGAAAGTAGTGAAGCAAGTAAAGCATTTATTAAGGGAAATAGTACAGTACATGTGGTCAGGTATATAAGCAGACTCAGAGAGAGGGTCCCCGAGTCGTGCCCTCATAGTGGTTTGAACTACTCTTTTTTAAAATTAATTCATTTATTCTAATTGGAGGCTAATTACTTTACAGTGTTGTGGTGGTTTTTGCCATACATGGACGTGAATCAGCCACGGGTTTGAACTACTTTTATGGAGCGTGTTTTCCAGGTTCCCTTTGGCCAATCATTTTGATTTACCTGGCTCACAGACCGTATTTAGTACATCTCAGGATCCTCCCGTGTGTGCACACATCTCTTACTCGATATGCATTTTATCAAAAAGGCTTCTGGTTGAACATTCCTTGACACGACTCTGATTTGACCTCCAAGGAGCCTTTCTGTACACGTGTGTTCGGAGAGGCCTCCTTACTTCAAGAACGAGAAATATGTGGTCTGCGCAGGGCCTAGCCTCCTCCTCTAATTGTTCTGCTTTCTCATCTTGGAGTTTTGGTCTATAGGGAATGAACCTCCAACTGCTTGACCCTGGGGGGGTCCCATCTGCCTCCTGCCTCTGGAGTGCCTCTGTCATGTCCATTGTTTTATACAAAGTGCTAGTGTAATGGTGTGTGGCGTTGCCCCTTTCCATGAGAGTTCATCTATTGAAAATGTGAGAGAAAGAGCAGAATCTGAACGTAAAATTTAATGGCACTTCAAACACAGGAATTATTATTATTGTTGTTTTTTTGAGAACTTGTAAGTCAGATGGAACTGCAATCCATAAAACAGTGACTCCTATATGGCCATCTAGTTTTTGTCCAGGGACACAGAATGGCTAGGAAAGTTCTAAAAGAAAAGATCTCAACAACAAAGGCAAAACTGAGATTCCCTCTCTCTAATCAGATTTCATATGAAACCCTCACAAATTAGAATAATATGTCTTACAGCTTCAGAATGAAGCTAATTTCAACACTATTCCATACACATACTCTGAATAGAATCTAATTATATTAAAATGAATACAATGTGTTTCAGATGTAATAGCATTTCAGAATAAAATGCAAGAAATTCAGAACTAACAAAGCTGTTCATCAAGAATCATACCAAGAAACACGGCATCTTACTCTTAATCTTTTTCCTACGACATACAATGTTTCATAAACTGGGTCATCATTTACTCAAGGTTATATGCCATAAAACATGGACAATCATGACATATTGATATGCTTTGATTGTCATCTAGTTTTATGCTTGATTTTTAGGACAGTTGCTCAGCTGTGAAGTTATCACCAAGATCTGAGAAAGTGGACTCAGGAATCAACTGATTGCAACTTAAAATTTGGGAACTTAATATCCTCTAAAAGAAAGAAAGGTTCAAAGAAGTGGAACCTGGTTCTCTGTGGCCAGTTATCAATTTTCCTTCCTGCAGTCATTCCCCTAAATTCTGTTCATTCAGTAACACTGATTCCCAATCATCCCCATTTCAGACTGATTTCAGTTGTAGTCATCACAAATAGGAAGAGACTGTCATGAAAAGTGGCCTCCTCTCATTTGTAAGGCCATATTATCAACCCCATTCATCTATCCACATACTCACATGCAAGAATTCACTGAGAATCAGGTAAGAGACAGAACCCGTATTAGGGATGAAGGCCTCATTTAGAAGAAAGTCAAAAACCACTTCACAGCTATGCAAGAGACAAGAATACAAACAAATTATATCAAACTCATGAAACAGTTGATGAGTCCATGATCCATGCCAAAAGCCAAGAGACAGGGATGTCAAGATACATAAAACTGGACCCAGGCATCAAACAGCAGGGCGTCCTGAGGAGGGAATGGGGCACTAATATGCACGATACTGGATGCTTGGGGCTGGTGCACTGAGACGACCCAGAGGGATGGTACAGGGAGGGAGGAGGGAGGGGGGTTAACACTGATTTAGGGACTTTTGGAAGGTTTCTTATGAGTGACCCCAAACCTGTTTATTAGTGGTGAGTGAAGATTCCTGAGATCCAAGAAACCTTTGTAAAAGAGTCAGTGGGAGCAGAGATGGACGCAGGTAACAGCTCTCCTGTCAGCTGGACATATCCCATTGCGTGTGTTTCTTCAGCCCTGAGACCACAGGCTCTGCCTTCCGATCTGCACGAGCCTTATTTATCTACATGCACACCCCCTCAAAAGCCTTCCCTCTCTCTGCTGCCCACCGTGTTCTGCTCCGTTCACCTCTTTCTTTAGACCTCGACCCTATTTCCTGAAGGAGCAGACCCGGTGCAGATCCCCTCCTTAAAGTCACAGCCAGGCTTCCACTCCAGGGACCCCCGTGAGCCCCACCAGCCACTTTGGTGTCAGAAGCCCTAGCCTGACTCCTACAGTGTCTGGCACAGTGTGAGCATCTTCGTTAACAGATCTAGGTACGCTTTGGAAAGAGGCGTGGCATATGCTCATCAATCAATCAAGCCATTAATTCTCCTGCAAAATTTCTAGATAGTAACTTCCTTAGCTTCTGTATGAAGGATGCCATCCGATCAGTAAAACACAAGTGATAACGACAACGAGGCTCTGTCTCTTCCTCTCCGACCTGGACCTCATGTGACCTCTTTTCCCCTAAAACGAGCAGCGCTCCCAGAGCTCCCTGTCACAGCAGCGCCCTGAGGATCATTCTGGGCGCTCTCCTCTCCCCCCCCCGGTCCTCTTGGCCCCTCCTTCTCCATCTATTCGAGCCCCAGTTGGATTTCCACCACCTTCAGGGATGATCCTGCGCACCAAGTCCTCTCTGACCCAACTCACGCATGAGGATACCTCTTCCTTCAGATTCCTAAAACATTTGCCAAACAATGCCATTCATTCTTTTTGACTCCTGCATTTGTTACTTTATAAGATAGTACGTGGACACTCGATACGAGATCCCCCCTCTACACATACTCTGAAGTGCACAACGCACCAGTGTCAATGGCAGTACGGGGTTGCACACAAGGTCTCCAGGGATGATCCATCCTGCTTAACAGAAACTTTATGCCTCTCGGCTGGAAATCCTCCTCTTTCTTCTCCCCTGGCAACTGCCATACCTCTCTTTGAGTCTATGAATTAGGCTATTTTCGGTTACTCATGTAGGTAAAATTGTGCAATATTTGTGGGTCTGTCACTGGCTTCAACGTTCACCCAACTCTGTCAAGTACTGCTGCTAAGTCGCTTCAGTCATGTCCAACTCTGCGCAACCCCATAGACGGCAGCCCACCAGGTTCCCCCGTCCCTGGGATTCTCAAGGCAAGAACACTGGAGTGGGTTGCCATTTCCTTCTCCAATGCATGAAAGTGAAAAGTCAAAGTGAAGTTGCTCAGTCGTGTCGGACTCTTAGCGACCCCATGGACTGCAGCCTACCAGGCTCCTCCATCCATGGGATTTTCCAGGCAAGAGTACTGGAGTGGGGTGCTAGGCCTAAAAATACGTAAATCAATAGGTCTCATGTTAAGTATTTGTGCCAAAATATACATGAATAATAAAGCAGAGGCTGAAACTGGGTAATTATAGAGAAACTTGGTTCTGGCCTTTGACCAAAATTGTCAATAAACACTTTTTTTCTTTTTTAAAAACTAAATTAAAAGGGAGGGGGAAGATAGCATGTAATAGAGTGAGCATGTGCTTTAGAACCAAAGAGCTTTCTGACGCTGGGAAAATTACACCCTCTTTCTGATCCCTGGTTTGCATGTATGTAAAAACAGGCAACTGCCGTCACCTAGGTGAGTGTGGGGACCAAGTGAGATGATGTTTAGTGCGCACATACTGATGGAAATTGGCAGGCATGCAACAAATTGCAGTTCCTGCATCTTCTTTGTGTTTTCTTAGTATTTTTTATCAAAGGAAACATTTAGTAAAGGAAAGCTGATGGCATCTACATCTTACAGTCCTTCTTTCACCCTATCGCCTACCTTCCCATCCTCCCCCTCAGCCACCTGCTCTGTGGTGCTTACAGGGAATAAGCAAGTTCACTAGCCACTTGACCTTCAGAACATTAGGTAGCCTGGCTAAGCCACATTCTCATCACCCACAAAATGAGTGAAGATGGTCATCTTGGAGAACTGTTGATTGATCAACTGAGAAAACATATAAAGCAATTAGCATAGTCTGGCAGATAGCAGAAGCTCAAGATACACTGTTTCAGTGCTGATTATGATGATAAGAATGATCATGACTTTGATGATGAAAAAATGGTGCCTCAAATTGTCATTCAGGCTAGAGGATTGTTTCTTACTAACAGATAAACTCCCTTATTGTTGCCCTGGGGGAAAGTGCCAACAAAGATAAAGTAAAAACAAATATAAACTGTAACAGCACAGGCCTCAGAGATTTGAGAAAGCTTTTTTTTTTTTTTTTTAACCAGAATGTCTTCTGCACACTGGGAACAAAGAACAGAGTCGGTGCATTTGAAGATGAAAACCATGAGAGCGCGGACCAGTCTCTGAAACCACCCTCTCAGCACACAGGGAAAGCCGAGCAACTCAAAGTGCCTGGAAAGACGTCTGACCTCCGCAACAGCTGATCATCTCAGAATATACAGAGCGAGACAAAACAAGACAGGGGCAAGGATAGAAACATCCCCCCGACTATTTGGGGCTTATTTCATGCACAATCCGCAATCTGCAATCGCCCCTGAGCAGCTTGGGGGTCAGGGGTTCCAACCCCTCAAGTCACACCTTTCCCACAGCCTTACAGTGACACTTGGTACCCACAGTCCCACAGCCAAAATCAGTCATAGGGTGTGTCGTGCCATATTTATTGAAAAAATATACATATAGGTGGACTCACACAGTTAAAATCTGTCCATCTTGTTTAACACACTCAACCAGATTTTAAAGGACTTGATGATTAATGTAGAACCAACCAGTACTCTTCCAGGAAGTCAGTCTTTCCACATCCGTGAACATACATATGTGTATGCATTCTTGTTTGTTTGTATTTTACTTGACTCATCTCTGTTGTGCTACCCAACGTTCATTGTTAAAGGACCCTCCTTGTGCAGTAAAAGAAGTACAGGCAGACTGAATCAACCCTGCAGCTTCCCTGTTGCCCTGGCCCACAGCTCTGCTGGCACTGGCTGGGTGGGCGCACACCTCCACTTGGCATACGGTGTCTCTTCACTGCTGTGACGCTGCTAAGACAAAGGCCCCCATCTGCAGTTTTCTCTTCTGCTTCACAAATTACACAGATTAAAAAACAAATACACAGACTCAGGGAACTCAAACTGGGGCCCTGTGACAACCTAGAGGAGTGGGAGGGAAGCTCAAGAAGGTGGGGACATATGTATACCTGTGGCTGAGCCACATTGATGCATGGCAGAAACCCACACAATATTGTAGCTATCCTTCAATTAAAAATAAACAAACAAAAAAACATATGAATGATTTGGTAAGCAGAGAGTTCCTTTGTTTTATGAAAGTCCATTTGAAAACATCCCAGATCAGCAGTTAGCAAGACCTTAATAGTGCATTGGGTAATTAAAAAAAAATCTTTCTTGATATGAATACTTGAAATTGATGAAAGTCTAATGGTGGTGTCATCAAACCACATCCCGCAGGAAGGAGACAGTGCCGAGTGATGGAAGGAAGCTTTTGTTTATGATGACAGCTGCTGGCCCAGAGGTCTATAATGTCACAGTGGATGAAGAACCTCCCACTCTTGGCAGCATTTGACTTGCTGTTACCCATCACCTAGTCAACAGCCACTGTCTTCCCTAGTAACACACCACAGGTGCCCAGGGACCCAGCTGTAGTCAGTTTGAATGTGGCTGGGAGACCCTTGAGTCTTGTCATTCCAACCTTTGCCACAAGGCATTCTGACAGAGGCATGGCCATTCCTATTCTCAGGTATGTGGATATGCTGAGTGAGCCTTCTGATCTTACAAACTTTCACCTATATGGTGTTTTATTTCCTAAATAAATGCTCTTAAAACAAAACAAAATAAAAGAATCATAAGAACTCAGATCTCATAAATGGCTTCTTAGGTTGCTTTTCCTACACAGAATGACTCTATTTTTTTGAACTTAGGACAAATGCTCCTTGCTTTTCTGTAATTTTTTTAAGATACATTATAATGTATGTATTATCAGGAGGATTAGAAAAGCCACGGCCTTAGCTTCACACACACACACACACACACACACACACACGTGTATGTGTGTGTGTATATATATAAATAAATACATCCATTTTTTGTCTTTTTTCCTACAGCACAAAGTTGACATTGGTAATGTCAGGAGGTTGACCCTTCTGGAGAACGTCCTTCCTGATTCTGTCATAATACATTTAAGTAAGTCCTTGGTTAATCTCAGGCAGAGATCAAGCCTGTCAGTTGTGAGGCAGAATTCTTTGAAAACCCAGTGACAGCCGGGAGGCTTATGACCACTGAAATGTCAGCTTATCAGGAGAGGACGACTCTGAGGCCTGAAAGGATTCAATCCAACTCAAAACTCATATCCACTTAAATCCTCCCTTTCTTGGCCTTTCTCTGCCCCAAATTAAAATACTCCAGTAATCAGGACGCTCGCTAAGACTGTTGTTCTAAAACGTGTCTAATAGGTCCCAGCAGGCTTTTTCAATTCTAACTAGTCCATGACAAGCTCAGGAGACAAACTTTCCCTTTCATCATCCACGTACTTCCCTCCTGAATAACCTGCTGATGTCAAGAAGGAATCTAGCTCAAGATCCGGGTCCTTAACTCTATTCAAAAGGTTACAGCACATGCCAACTGTCAGGGTTACAGACGTAGTTTAAAAATAAATGGCAAATCCCCTGGCAATTTACACAGGTGTGTAATTAGCAAATAAAATACCTGTATTCTAAACCTTTTCCTTTAGGGCACTGTTAACTGACCCAACCGGTTAGAAATGTTATGTCATGTGGCCATGCCGTTCGAATCTGAGCCCCGTAAAGACCTAGTCAATGGCCTCTGTCTTTGAACATCAGATAATAGTTATTTTCTGGAGTGGGCATATACACATGCAAAGAGAGAAAGAAGCACACATCTGTGCAGCCTTGGTTTTAAATTCCAGCTCTCTAATTACTATCAGGGAATAATTCTTTACTTCTTACAAATTTCCTCTCTCCCTCCTGGTGGTTCAGGTGGTAAAGAATCTGCCTGTAATGTAGGAGACCCAGGTTCAATCCCTGGGTCATAAAGATCCTCTGGAGAAGGGAATGGCTACCCACTCCAGTATTCTTGCCTGGAGACTCTTATGGACAGAGGAGCCTGATGGGCTACAGTTCGTGGGGCTGCAAAGAGTTGGACACAACTGAACGATTAACACTAACACTCTGTAAAATGATGTATCCTAACACATTTAGCTTCATGAGTGTATATTTGCTCCCAAACTCCTTCAGCTACATACATTAAATATTTACAGCTTTTTCCCAGTCAGCCATATCTAACAAAGCAGTTTAAATTTTTTAAAGGTTAAATACTATAAATGTGAAACAATGCAGTAATAAGTACTTGATATATTATATAAATACATTTACTCTGATCCATTTATTATATATTTTATGTAATCTTAACAACCTTTAATTGTTATTAAAACTCTGTTACTTCAAATTCCTTCAACGTGATCAGAAATTGGAGTGAACGTTCAATGAAAAATCATGCGAGTTCTCTAATCCCAGGAATTATGGTAAGAAAAGTTGATGCTTCCCACATCACACAAGTTATTCTATTTGCTTCCAGAGAGGACTGAAAGGACCAGTCCCGCAGCTGCCTCTCCTGCACAGACCTGACCCCTCACAGGGCTGTCAGGCGAAAGATCTGCTGTGATGAATGCACTTCTCCCTATGTGCCCAGCTCTGCCGCCTCCTCCTAAAACCTTCTGCTCCAGCCCACATGGAACTTGCTGGAACCCTAACGCTCTGGGCATCCACACCAGCCAAGACTCAAGCCCAGGTTTCCTATTCTCCACTCTTCAACCATTACAACACACATGTCCTTCAGAACATGTGAATTAAAGGGCATCTCCTTGGAAAGGCTGACGTGACCTCCACTCCCCCAAGGCAGAAGTCATTGATGATTTGTTTCCCCAAATTAAAAATAAGCCAGCAATCAGGACATTCACTATGGCAGCTTTTCTAACATGTGCCTGGTAAGTCCTTGCCAGTCATCATCCATTTGATATTTAATTCATTCTCTAGTGTCACAGCTTATCATTATCATTGTTATTATTTTAACATGTCCATCTTCCCTTTTGGGTTCTAAGCATGCGAACATGAAGGTTGATGTTTATCAATTTCTGTTTGTTTAGACTAAGCTCCTACTACACTTGAATGCATGTGGTTGTACAAGACACACTCTCTCTATATATAATGGAGCCTGACTCCATTTTTTATGTTTAGCTGACTATATAAGAACTTTGAAGCCTCACAAGTCCCTTTTCATCCTCTGGCCCACGTCTCAACAAGCAGGCAAGAATTCCTGCCTGTTTGCTCCTTTGGTGTCAGCAGAAGGTTCAGATCACAGAGCCCCTGCCTGCACAGGGGGACCTGAGCAGGTCCCCCACCCACTAACCATGACAGATCCCAGACGAGCTGGTGATGTCTGCTGTTCTCTCCTCTGAGACCTCAGGTATGTGATTCATAAACCTTTTCCTGTCCTTTTGGGGAGCATTTCCAGTCTCAACATTCAAATAAAATTTGGGTGGGGGGGTCCCTCCTGTATCTCCAGTGTGGTCACAACATGTGCACACATCTGTGCTGATGCATCTGCTCCATTCTACCTGATTATGTTTGCTTTCATAGGGTCAGTCCCCACCATCTTCCTTTAGATCAAAGCCTGTGAGTGCTTAGCCTTAAAATTTACAACTTTTCTCGGAAGCTACTTTTCTGTTGAGCTATTAATGTGTGAAATCATTTTATGAGAACATTTTAGATTAGAGAGCATGGAATGGGCTCCCTTCTTTTGTACCGAGAAGAGCTGAGCAAAGGAATAGTAAACAAGAAACATTATAACCAGTCAACCCTAAAGGAAATCAACCCTGAATACTCATTGGAAGGACTGATGCTGAAGTTGAAACTCCAGTACTTTGGCCACCTGCTGTGAACAGCCAACGTACTGGAAAACATCCTGATGCTGGGAAAGATTGAAGGCAGAAGGAGAAGAGGGCGACAGAGGATGAGATGGTTGGATGGCAACACTGATTCAACAGACATGAACTTGGGCAAACTCTGGGACATAGTGAGGGACAGGGAGGCCTTACGTGCTGCAGTCCATGGAATGGCACAGAGTCAAACGTGACTTGGTGACTGAAGAACAGGAACTACATTTCTCGTCAGTTTCACAGAAGAGCCAGCTACCATCCTGCCAATAACCAGGTAAGAACCAGAAGAAATGCACAACCCGGCATCATGATCTGGGGAACTGTTGGCTGTGTGATGACCTTTACAAAGGTCTTTAAATGCTTCCTTTAGATCAAAGCATGTGAGTGCTTAGCTTTAAATTTTTAGTTATTGTTTTTTTTCTTTTGCATCCATTAAGATCAATCCCACAGTAAGTGAGAATTATAGAACAGTAGTTTAAACAAGTTTGCTCATAGCTACTGTGATCCTGCCAATTCTATCATAATAGAACACTTTCGCATGGGGAAAAAAAAGCAATTCAATTAAAAACTACATTATAGAAATGCTAAGGGTCTAATTTCAACTCACGATGGCAAGGAAATTTAACGTTAAGACAGCAAGTGTGTGTTTTAATGTGCTCTCAGCTCCCTAGATGAAATACACAATCACCAATAATGTAAGACTGAAAATCAGATGTCCATCTCTGTGGTTGAAATATACATCCTGAGTTAAATGCCAAGGGCAAAAAGCTCACATGAATGTCAAAGGGAACCCTCAGATTCCATATAGAGCCGCATTCAACTATAAGGTTGGAATTTTAATTTTCACTTAATTTCATTGCTTTTGTGGCTTTCAGCTCAGTTCAGTTCAGTCACTCAGTTGTGTCTGACTCTTTGACACCCCATGAATTGCAGCACGCCAGGCCTCCCTGTCCATCACCAACTCCCGGAGTTCACTTAAACTCACGTCCATCGAGTCGGTGATGCCATCCAGCCATCTCATCCTCTGTCGTCCCCTTCTCCTCCTGCCCCCAATCCCTCCCAGCATCGGAGTCATTTCCAATGAGTCAACTCTTCGCATGAGGTGAACAAAGTACTGGAGTTTCAGCTTTAGCATCATTCCTTCCAAAGAACACCCAGGACTGATCTCCTTCAGAATGGACTGGTTGGATCCCCTTGCAGTCCAAGGGACTCTCAAGAGTCTTCTCCATTACCACAGTTCAAAAACATCAATTCTTCGGCGCTCAGCTTTCTTCACAGTCCAACTCTCACACCCACACATGACTACTGGCAAAACCATAGCCTTGACTAGACGGACGTTTGTTGGCAAAGTAATGTCTCTGGTTTTGAATATCTTATCTAGGTTGGTCATAACTTTCCTTCCAAGGAGTAAGCGTCTTTTAATTTCATGGCTGCAATCACCATCTGCAGTGATTTTGGAGCCCCCAAAAATAAAGTCTGACACTGTTTCCACTGTTTCCCCATCTATTTCCCATGAAGTGATCATATAGTACTTCTGAAATGCTTTCTCAGAGCTCAGGTGTACTTTAAGAGCAGAACTATGTATAGGAAAGCGGTCTATAGAAAAGCATTTTGGGGGATGAGTAAATAATAATAAGTTTATTATTATTTACTCAATCAAGAAATACTTACTGAATACCGTTTTGTGCCAGAGAGAGATGCAGCCCTCATGAAGGTCTGTCTTACGGGGGAGGGGAACAGAAAGATGATAACAAACAAAGATGATCAATAATCACCTGACAGGGTATCAGTAGGTGGCACGTGCTCTAGGCTGGCTGGAGCAGAGTGGAGGGGACCAGGTTACAGTCGGGAGGTGGGTTCTGACCTGATGGGCAGGCATTCCCTCCAGGCTAGACAACGCTGGGCTAACCCATGGCAAAATCAATACCTTTCTATGATTCAGTAAAACAAGAGCTTTCTTCTCATTGAAGCTGTTTCTCCAAACCACAGAAGGTGCATTCATCCTCAGTAACTCAGGCTTCCAGTCTGCAGAGGCTATAACACCTTGTGGCATGACCCTCAAGTACCAAAACAGGTCAAGACATGGCCCTGAGCTGGCTCCTCTCAGCTTCATCTCAGAAGAGAAACCATTCCTCTGCCCTCACCCTGTGATCTGGAGCAGGCACAAAGCCTTGATTACTGCAAGGAAGTGTAAGGGAGCAGACAGCATCGGGGTGCAGTGCTACCATTTCTACAGAGACAGGTCAGACGTCTTGGGGTGTCGGGAAGACCCAAGAACAAATGCAGAGTCTTGGATGCGAGGGTGCGCCTGCGAGGGGAGGGAGCTGCTGGCTGCTGTTGATCACACGGATACTTGGTGAGGGCAGACCTCCTGCCTCTGCTCCACGGACACACAGGGGACCCTGGGTCAGCCTTCTGGGTCAGAGGAGTAACCAGGAGCCTGACTTGTCAGACTTGAGCCTGACAATCAAAGTATTATTGCATATGTTCCTACCAGTGGAAAAATACTCTGGAGCTTCCTTAAAATTCTAACATGAAGGGTCCATGATCCATGATACCTAAGCATGTGTACATACACATACACTCACACACGCACACACACACACACACATCCTTACACTATATTGGACTACCACAAAAGTTCTTTGGTAAATATTACTTAAGAGATTTCACTGATGTCTTAAGTTCTATAGAATTTAAGAAGAAAAGAAAAATGGAGTCAGTTTGAGTGTTTTTCTATTTGGTTTAAACAAGCCTTGCTCAATGGAAATATGATGTGAGTCAGTTATGAAATCTACAGCTTTGTACAAGTTACAGGATACTTTGAACAGAATGGGGTGAAATTAATGTTATTTCGTCAATATAATGATGTCTATGTAAGGTATGATTTTAATGGGTATTTGATACAAAAATAACAAGATGAAAATCTGGTGCGTGCTTACTAGTATAGCACCTGTCAGCTTGGACAATCTGCCTGTCAAGGCAGCCAGAATCCCGGTAGCTTGGGGTGAAGTGCTCAGGGAGCTCAGTTCAAGGCCAACATCCGGTACTCAAGGCCAGAGGGCTCAGAGAAGTCCTCTACTCCTTCAGGTCAAACACACATGGACCCAAAAAGCCACGAGCAAAACAAAAACCAGCTGTGCTCCTCATATTATAAGGACAGCTTTAGTTCAAAGATCCAACAGAGGGGCTTAAATAACACCAAC
The DNA here is from genome assembly GCF_027580195.1 of Bos mutus. Classification (NCBI taxonomy): domain Eukaryota; kingdom Metazoa; phylum Chordata; class Mammalia; order Artiodactyla; family Bovidae; genus Bos; species Bos mutus. Next base: position 40,970,705 of record NC_091643.1, on the reverse strand, counting down.
AATAGTAGAGGTTGTGTTAGAGCTGCCCACGCAACCCTGCACATCCTGGAGAGGGACATCTGCTTGGGCTGCAGTGTGAACAGAGTAGTACGGGTAATGACAATAATAAACCATAAGCAAGCATGGTACTGGTATTTCACACACAGTCTCAATCAGCTCTCACAAGCACTAATTCACGGAAAAGAAGTGCACACGGAGAGTAATGAACATGTGCTTGGTAGTCGCTGGGTTCACCCAACCCCAGAAGTGAACCCAGCTCTGGCAGACACTGGTGTTTCAATAGTTTGCACTGCTCCACTTAAAGCTTTCCACAGTCAAGGGATTTTCACACAGGGATGAAGCTTCTCACTGGGACAACCTGTGGAGCATAAAGTCCTCTAATGCAAACCATTCCTCCTGCAAGAGAAAACGCCTTGATGCACATCTTTTTGTTGGGATTTTGTTTAAAGCACTGGATAATGATTACGCACGAAATGGATATTTCAAACCCCTTAAAATTCTCTGTGCACAGAAATGATCGATTTTGGGGCTAATTTTTAAATCACGAAGTAGCACCTGCAGACTTGTCATCATAAGCAACTGCTTTATGAAGAGCTAAAGTCTCCGTGACTCGCGCCGCATACACGATGAGACCGCAGTGATGGCCTGGAACTCCCTGGAAGCCAGGATCCTTCATCCCGAAGCACGTGTGGAAGGACCCTGCAGCGCCATCCACGTCAGACAGTCACAGAGGAGAGTGGCGTCGCGTGACCACACAGAGCCCTCCACCACCTGCTCTTGTCATCCGGTGACATATGATAATAGTGCATCAGAAGCAGGACTCCAGGAGCACACGTCGGCACGTGGAGCAAAAGGAGTGACTCGTCTAATCTTCATAAATCCTGAGTCTCGAGAGTAACATTCTCATCAAATTTCTGCAAACCATGGCCTGAGAATTGCAGTACAAGTAGCACTGATGGAAATATCAGCGAACAAGATATGGGAGAGAGGGAGAAAGCAGAAAAGAAGGAAGGGAATGGGAGGGGAGCAGAGAAAAAGGGAAGGAGGAAGCAGAGGAGGGGAGGAGCAGAGTTCTTTACTGTTAGCGCCACCTGGGGAGACCCTTTACCGAGGGGTGGACTACACCAAATAGGTTGCAATAGAACTAAACAGAGTAGGGTAAAAATAAAGTGGGGGCAGAAAAAAAAATCTTCATTTTTACCATATTAAAATCCTGTTCCAGGCAATATGCATCACAGAAAGATGGGGGGGGGTGGGGAACTATCAAGAAAACAATTTTCTATAGAAAAGCCCCAACAAGGACTAAATAAAATTGATCTGTGTTGAGTAGAGTGGTTTAGACAAAATATATCCATGCTATATTGAAACTTCAAGTTACCCAATGGTCAGAAAGAAACAATTTTCCTCCAATACACCAGGGATGACGGAGTTGGAGAAAGTACTTTAGCATAATAAGATCTAAATATGCAAGTATGTGCTTTCTTCTGGATCACTTGGCTAAATAATGAAATTCAGTATCCAGAGAGAATAAGAATAAAACAAAACAGAATAAGATAGATTGGGTAACCAGAAACATTTTAATTGATTTATCCATCATTTCTGCAAAACTTGTGCACTAATTATTCTACCTCTAATTTCAGCCTATAGAAATAACTTTTATTTTGATCTGAGGAAACTCATTTCACCTGCAGTACTATTCAGATTTACATTGCTCTCACTTTCTTTTTAAGCCTGATTTCTCTCGCACATATAGTAGGAAATCTCAGCTTTCAACGATCTGTCATTTCTCTCCAGCTTTTATAACTTAATGCTTTTGATTTATGTCTAAGTTTTCAACATTTTTTTCCTAGTCAGAAAATTCTTTGAATATTACATGAAAGTTTTCTATCATCTCCTACAACATAAATACATGTATAAAATTATACAACATTTTCTTAACAGTTCAGATGGTTCATGCTCACTTCTCCCCACCACTCAATCACCCCATGGCTCATAAATTCAGAGTTGGAAACTTAAAAAAATTTTTTTTTCAAATTTTTTGCCTCTAAATTAATTTTCCTTTTCAAAGACATCAGAAGTATTTATTAGAGTTCTGACATGTTACTTACTTTTTATGTCAGAAAGATGTCATGCAGGGTGACACTTCCAAAAATACCCAGTTGATGAGGGACTCAGCATTCTTGGCTAGGATGCTATACAGGTTCACTAAGGGACCATCCCAGAGCATCACTGCAAAATGGAACACTCTGTCCTGAACAAACCTTGCACCCTGGAGCAATCCAGTAGGAATCGAGTATACTTCTACCTCCACTTTTACAAATAGGATTATAAGGACATAAAGGACAAAACTCTGTCAAAGTATCCTCTAACACCTTTGCTTTGCTCTGGTTTAGTTTCTACAGGTTAATGACTCTGGAAAGAAAGATTTCACTGGCTGATGTTATTCTTTGCTTTGTTTCTTCATTAGATTGTTTCTAATACAAATTGGTTAAAAAAAAAGTTAATAGGAGATTCTGGTGACTAAAGAAAGCATTTAATTCTAGGGGAAAAAACGATGTCCCTTGAGCATAGTTTATTGATGCTGACCACATTCAAACAAGAGCAATGAAATTTCGCTTTATGCGAAATGAAAGCAAGTCTGTTGAATCCAAGCTGAGGACAACAGATAGAAACTCTCCCTCCTTCTCCAACTACCATTCATTTAAACCACTGGAGGTGGTTCTGGAAGGCCCCTTCAGTCTCTGGGAGGTCTGTGTCGGGTTTCCTTTCACTTCTGAGACCGGGCAGCACTCACGCCTGCCCAGCTGACAGTGGAGCTCTCCCTGGCGCATGGCTGTCTTCCTAGGACAGCTGGGCTCCCTTCTCATCCTTCAGAGCACCAGGAGCCTGGACAAGGAGCTTGCCAGCTGAACGTGTTTGCCACAAAGTAAATGAAAGCAGGGGCAGTGCGCTGTAATTCTAGAGTTATGAGAGTCTTAATAAATGATGCGCCAGATGAGGGATAAATCACTGTCCTCCGACCAACTCTTTTGGCAGCCTATTACAATCCTCACGGATCATGACAGCAACCAGCAGTCGCTGTAAATGATGGTGATGATTAGTTTTCAAAAGGACTTCCATTCAGAGGACAGGGGTGTTGAAACACTGACGCCCTCACATGTCTGGGTGCCAAACAGAGTCTGTGTTCGTGACACCGGCTTTGGTCTATTTCAGCTGCTACAAGAAAATGCCACAGATTAGGGGACTTAAGCATGGCTAGAAGATGACTGTCCGCACACCAGAGGACCACCTCACCAGGAACCAATGACGCCGGCACCCTGACCTTGGATTCCCCCCCAACCCCAACCTCTGGAAATGTGAGAAAACATGGGTCTGTTGTTTGAGACTCCAGTCTCTGATACTTTCTTATAGCTACTTGAACTGACTAATACAACATCCTATAATGCAGCCTGCAATTAAAAAAAAAAAATCCCCGCACATTTGGGTATGTTTAGTCGGACACGACTGAAGCAACTTAGCAGCAGCAGCATGTGTAGAAAATGTCCTGGAAGACCCACAGAAACACTGGCATTGTGTGGAGAGGTTTAAAATAAAGGGAGAATTTTATTCTATATACTTCTGCTATTTCAACTGCCATGATTAGTTTTTTAAACAAGTATTTACATACGTAATATCAAAGTACGGAATACCATCTATTCAACTACTGCAGAAGTGCTGGCCCTGTCTGTCCAGCTGCTGATCTCTTTGCTCTTCCGCTTTAGGTCTCACAACTGCCCTTTGACCCTTCACACCCAGCAGAGGAAGGAAAGGGAACCCAGTTGTCTTCAAACTCTCCTGTTTAGTATCCTCAGGCCGCAGAGGAGGCTGGTGCTGGTGGGCATGAAGCGTGAAATGGCCCGTGGTTTCATGGAGGCCTTCCATATTTGTTTGCCCCAAAATGTGCGCAATAATATCGCTTTTCATGAGCTGTCATGGGCAAAGTACACATGAAATGTGAGAATGTTCTCGCCAGTTTATTTCTTCAAGGCACTAGTTTAATATCCCAGGCACACAGCAGAGGCTCAATTCCTTACGGGAATCTGCGTGTCGATGTGCTTTTAATGACAAGTTTGCACACCCAGCCTGCCGCTCAAGGGTCCAAGGGTTCCTGGGCTATATTTGGTTCTTGTGACTCTGGTAGTTCTCAGTATAGGACAAGTAATTAGAATCTTGACAGATTTGCTAATAAAAATGAAGGAAGCATCTAAAGTGGAATCCATCTTTTATCCTTTTTAAAAATAGAACTAAATCATATGCATAAATATCTAGTTTTGAAAAAAATGGGGGAGGTGGGGGGAGTAGAAGTGGGAATTCTGAAAGAATCAAGCCAAGATTTTCTACTTAAAAAGTAGGAGTGGTTTTGTTTCTGACACATTTCAGTCTAGCATTAAATGACAGCAAGGGTAAGGCAGTATCAAATTGAATAAACATATGATAAAACTATAGTATATAGTCACTTTCTATTTTAATTTAATTTTTGAATAAAAATGTTAGCTTTGAGAAAAACAAAAACCTTTCAATTTCTCTGAATTTTTACCCTTGTTTCACAAGGAATTTAAACTGCTATGTAGCCTTTTAACTGCAAAATTATGACTCACACTACCCAACTTTATATTAAAGAACTATTGACTTTGAAAGTTCATTTAATAGTGGATATATATATATATATATATATATATATATATATACACTGCTCTATTAAAATGACTTTTAATTATTAAAGTGAAACAAAGTGAAAGTTGCTCAGTCGTGTCTCTTTGGGATCCCATAGACTCTTTAGGCTCCTCTGTCAATAGAATTCTTCAGGCAAGAATACTGGAGTGGGTAGCCTTACCCTTCTCTAGGGGATCTTCCTGACCCAGGAATCGAACAAGGGTCTCTTGCATTGCAGGTGAATTCTTTACCAGCTGAGCTACAGAACACTTAAAATGTGTTGTTTCAATTTTCTGGGGCTGTAAATGTTCCTGTTCAATAATTTTCTAAAAACAGATTAATAAGTTATAGATGTAGACAAAATATTTTGCAATATAGGATATCAGGAAAGCCTGTCATAGCATTTTGCTAATTCAGTCATTTTTCTGAAATACAGACTTGATTAAAGTTATGGTGCTTTTTAATACCTTGCCTGATCCTGTTTCAACTACTTGGTGGGAGAACTGTGTTGGTTTGACTTATGTTTTTTGACTTCTTCTGGTTGCCTAAGGATTTACTCGCCATGAGGCAATTTCCATTTCAAGTCCTAGGGCATTTTCTAGCCAAGAGGAGGAAGGAATTGCTGTTTGTTTAATTCATGCTATCTGCCAATCTGTGCACCTTAGTAATCATCGAGGATGCTCATCACCACCCAAAAAAGCAGTGAGAAATGGCTTCAATATAAAAGTGAAGAAACCAAGACACAGAGGAAGTAAACTGTCTAAACCAGGATCAGGAATCACCAGCCGGGCTCCAGTGTCTACCGTCTGTCCTTCTCTATCCAAAGACTCTGATGACACAGCATGTTTGGCAGAATCTAGGATCCTCTGCATCATGCAGGCTAACGAGCCTCGTAGCCCCAGATCTGCTCTGGTGACACATGAACAGGGAGGTCTGGGGGCTGCAGCCAGGCAGGTTCCATGAGGACATCTAGGAACCGTTCCAGAACCAGTTTCCCAGAAACGCAGGACCTTCTGGTTGCTGTGACTGAACACTGCTGTCTGTCATCAGATGGCCACATGGTTTAATTTCTCCCACCTCTGCAATGGGGTGAGGAAGATCCCATGGAGAAGGAAATGGCTACCCACTCCAGCATTTTAGGAGCTTCCCTGGTGATTCAGAAGTAAAGAATCTGCCTGCAATGGAGGAGGTCTGGGTTTGATCCCTGGATCTGGAAGGAAATGGCTGCTCACTCCAGTATTCTTGCCTGGAGAATTCCATGGACAAAGGAGACTGGTGGGCTAAAGTCCCTGAGGTCACCAAGAGTCAGACACAATTGAGCAACTAACACTTTCACTTTCTGTAACAGGGTTCACAGAGACAAGAAACATGGTTCAACTAAAGAAAAGCAACTTCTAAAGAAACAAATGACTGTAAACCCTACTAAGGATACAGGTATATATTAAATTCTCACATTACACAAACCATACAATGGCTAGACCTCTAGGGTTATAATCAGTGAAGAGTAAGAACTGCCACTGAGTTTTGAGTGCTGAGAAACCCCCAACAGAGATAGATTTTATCTGTGCTTACTTATTCACAGGATTGATACTCTGATGATGCTGAGACTGTAAAGCAGAAACACAATCTATCAGTTCACAAAATAGAAAGATGGAGAAAGGACATTAAGGCAGCCTCCTGACTGAGACATTCCTCTTATTTTGCTACACATATATCCTAGAGAAAACTCTAACATGAAAAGATACATGCACCCCAGTACTCAGAGCAGCACTATTCACAATAGCCAAGACATGGAAGCACTCTAAGTGCTTCATCAACAGATGAATGAATAAAGAAGAAGTAGTACATCTAAACAATGGAATGCTGCTGCTGCCAAATCGCCTCAGTCATGTCTGACTCTGTGCAACCCCATAGACGGCAGCCCACCAGGCTCCCCCGTCCCTGGGATTCTCCAGGCAAGAACACTGGAGTGGGTTGCCATTTCCTTCTCCAATGCATGAAAGTGAAAAGTGAAAGTGAAGTCGCTCAGTTGTGTCCGACTCCTAGCGACCCCATGGACTGCAGCCCACCAGGCCCCTCCATCCATGGGATTTTCCAGGCAAGAGTACTGGAGTGGGGTGCCATTGCCTTCTCTGACAATGGAATACTACTTGGCCATAAAAAGAATAAAAGGCTGCCATTTGCAGCAACATGGATGCACCTAGAGATTATCATATTAAGTGAAGTAAGTCAGACAGAGAAAGATAAATACCATATGATATCATTTACATGTGGTATCTGAAAACAAGATAGAAATGAACTTATTTACAAATGAAAACTAGACTCACATATAGCAAACAAACTTATGGTCACCAGAGGGGAAAGTGGGGGGAGGGATAAATTAAGGGTTTGGGATTAACAGATACATATTATTATACATAAAACAGACAACCAACAAGGACCTACTCTGTTGCACAGGGAACTATGCTCAATATTTTGCAATCACCAATGGGAAAAAAATCTGAAAAACAGTATATGTATGTATATATTATATATAATTGAAAAAAAAAATGAAACGCATTCTGTACACCTGAAACTAACACAACAGTGTAAATCAACCACATTTCAATTAAAAAAAAAGAAAGCTTTCCTTAGAGATGAGTTTCAAGTAAACCACAGACACATAGTGTAAAGCCTATCACCAGACACAATTTCTAGCTAGTACCTGGAGGAGATGTTTCTACATAACAGCCTCAGAAAGATTCAGATTCAAAGACAAAAATGAACAAAAAAGAAATGATAGGACTTTTACCAAGCTGTGCTACATAGTTCACTAGACTTATATGTCTCTCTGAATATACTTCATCTTGGGATTCAAAAATATTGCTGGGGGTAAATGAGTGCTGTTTGTCTTATGAGGTGGGGTATATATTTTTTTCCTTTCTGATTATTATTGAAATGCAAACAGGCAACACTTTTAAAGTTCAAAAATACAACTTTAATTTATATTGTTTTGTTTTATTTGAAAAAGTAATATTATTGCCCATCAGAATTTACCATGTTTATGCTATATTCTGTATGGATGTACTAATGCTAAGAAGAAAAAAAAAAAAAGAAACCTGTTCAAACTGCAGCACAATTGCACTCATCTCACATGCTAGCAAAGTAATGCTCAAAATTCTCCAAGCCAGGCTTCAAAAGTACTTGAACCATGAACTTCCAGATGTTCAAGTTGGATTTAGAAAAGGCAGAGGACCAAGAGATCAAATTGCCAACATCTGTTGGATCATTGAAAAAGCAAGACAGTTCCAGAAAAACATTTACTTTTGCTTTACTGACTATGCCAAAGCCTTTGACTATGTGGATCACAAAAAAAAAAAAAAAAAAACCAGAAAATTCTTAAAGAGATGGGAATACCAGACCATCTAACCTGCCTCCTGAGAAATCTGTATGCACATGAAGAACAACAGCTAGAACTGGACATGAAACAATGGACTGGTTCCAAATTGGGAAAGGAGTACATCAAGGCTGTATATTGTCACCCTGATTATTCAAGTTATATGCAGAGCACATCATGAGAAATGCTGGGCTAGATGAAGCACAAGCTGGAATCAAAATTGCTGGGAGAAATATCAGCAATCTCAGATATACAGATGACACCAACCTTATGGCAGAAAGTGAATAAGAAATAAAGAGCCTCTTGATGAAAGTGAAAGAGGAGAGTGAAAAAGTTGGCCTAAAACTCAACATCTTAGAAAACTAAGATTATGACATTCAGTCCCATCACTTCATGGCAAATAGACGGGAAAACAGTGGAAACAGTGGCAGACTTTATTTTTGGGGGTTCCAAAATCATGGTGACTGCAGCCATGAAATTAAAAGACACTTGCTCCTTGGAAGAAAAGTTAATGACCAACCTAGACAGCATGTTAAAAAGCAGAGCCATTACTTTGCCCACAAAGGTCCATGTAGTTAAAGCTATGGTTTTTCCAGTGGTCAGGTATGGATGTGAGAGTTGGACTATAAAGAAAACTGAGCACTGAAGAACTGATGTTTTTGAACTGTGATGTTGGAGAAGACTCTCGAGAGTCTCTTGGACTGCGAGGAGATCCAACCAGTCCATCTTAAAGGAAATCAGTCCAACCAGTCCAGGCCTAAAGGAAATCAGGCCTGAATATTCATTGGAAGGACTGATGCTGAAGCTGAAACTCCAATCCTTTGGACACCTGATGTGAAGAACTGACTTATTTGAAAAGACTCTGATGCTGGGAAAGATTGAAGACAGGAAAAGAAGGGGATGACAGAGGATGAGATGGTTGAATGGCATCACCAACTCGATGGACATGAGTTTGAATACACTCCAGGAGTTGATGATGGACAGGGAGGCCTGGTACAGTCCATGGGGTCGCAGAGTCAGACATGCCTAAGTGGCTGAACTGAATTGAACTGAACTTTGAACGTGTAAAGGCAAAGAGATGAGATAAAATAGAAAACTAAGTTCAAATGAAAAACTATCTCAGGCATTTTTACTATTTAAAAGTTTATACCTACCTAGAGGGCATGTGAATGCTGAAGAAAAGCATTAAAGATAAATTCTTGATTTATTAATAATAATGATGATGATGAAAATATTATTGGCTCTTTGGACAGTTTTATTCTCCATAGTGTCACAGAGTGAAATAGACAACACACACACACTCATTCACATACAGGGACAATTAAAGGAAAAGGAGTGGAAGGCATTTCATGCAAGATGCTGAGTGACAGATGTTGCAGGAAACAGGCCTGCGGAGGGAGTCACAGGAAGCCCAGCGGGGCTGGCTGAGGCCTCGGAGCCCCCAGCGCGGGCAGCCTGTGCCAAGGGGTCACAGACAGGGCACCTCGTCTGCAAAGTGAAGGTTTCATCAGTTCTAGAAATTATGATTTCACACGCATCTCTCTTCAGCTAGACTCAAAACAAACAAGTCCGTCTTCATACGGAAAAAGAGTGTTTTTCCATACCGGAAGTGGAAAGGGGGATTAATCCTGCACTTCCCTCCCCCGGGCGGGAGGACATGGGACAGTCCAACCTTCGCGGATGGCCACCGAGGTTTCCCTGCGTGAAGAGACTCACGAGGACCCCGACTGTGTCTCAGATACAGAACCGTCAGCCTTCTCCAGCCCTTGGGAAGTGCCCATGTCCAGATCTAGACCCTGGTGCACTCCCCTGGCTGGGTGCCAGCGCTCAAGGCCACGTTCCCGTCACCCAGGACGTGCTGGATTCCCAGCGAAGAGCACGTGGGTTCCTCAGCACACCTGCTGGGCACCCTTTCCCGGGGAACCCTGATCCACCCCCTGGAGGGGCGGCGTGGGTCCCGGTGTGATGGCGGCACTGGAGGCAGCCTCTCCCAGATGTAGCACAGAGACCCCTGCTTCTGCTCTCGTCCGTCAGTGCAGGTAGTACTGGTCCTCTGAGATGTCTTCTATTTTGCTTTTCTCCTTCTTGTTATTAGACTTTCAGTGTTTGTTAATCATCAGTCATATACCTCCTTTTCCTGGAGGCTGCTCCTTTTCCTCTGAGAAAGCAACCTACAAGCAAACAAACGTCCCACCCTTTCATGTAGAAATGTGCAGTACTGCCCTGCCTTTAACATCTGGATTCTGCAAGGTGACCCGACCGGAGATGCCCACCCGAGAAAGTCACAAGTACTTGTTCTCCAAGTGGGAACCCAGGAACTGCAGCTTGACACCACCTGGGATGATGTAGTGGTGGTGGGGTTTTAGTCCCTAAGTCATGTCCAACCCTTGTGACCCCATGGACTATAGCCCGCCTGGCTCCTCTGTCCATTGGACTCTCCAGGCAAGGATATTGGAGTGGGTTGCCATTCCGTTCTCCAGGGGATCCTGCCAACCCAGGAAATGAACCCTGGTATTCTGCATTGCAGGCAGATGATGCAGGGATGATGTTGTTAGCACTGCCAATTCCTGGGCCCCCTGCCCAGACCTCCTAGAAGAAACTTCTGGAGGTGAAGTCGTCAACCAGTGTCTTCACCAGCTGACTTGCATGTGCATGCACATTAGAAACTACAGGAATAAAGAAGGAAAGAAAGTAAAGTCACTCAGTCATGTCTGACTCTTTGCAACCCTGTGGACTGTAGCCCTCCAGGCTCCTCCATCCATGGGATTCTCCAGGCAAGAATACTGGAGTGAGTTTCCACTCCCTTCTCCAGGGGATCTTCCCAACCCAGGGATTGATCCCAGGTCTCCTGCATTGCAGGCAAATGCTTTACCCTCTGAGTCACCAGGGAAGCCCATAGGTATAAAGATCTGTGCATAATCTGGCTTTGGAAATGGGAGTTCAAGAGAGTGACTAAACTTTCAGGCACAACACTTAGTGATGCCTTTTACTGTGAACAGATCCAATTACCTGATCCCCCCGGAAACACAATTTCCTGATTCATCTTTCAGGCTGTCACACAACACTGGAGAATCTTAGAGTTCCTGGTGAGGCTGGGTGGCTGCCCCATCGGGTGGGGTTCCAACACACACCCTCAAGGGAAGTTCCTAGTCCCTTGTCAGCCCCACTGGCCTCGGGACCTCCCCGAAGTTCCTCAGATTTTGTGTTCTAGGCTTCTTTCCATCCCACTAGTTCGCACAACTCCCTTCCTCCTTTTTCTTTCAGCTTTAACCACCTGGTGAAAATCTGCAACGTTGATATACAACCAACCACCATTTCTGAAATGACAGTTTTCCAAGCACTGTTGGGGGAAAAGTTATAAACATAACCTCAAGTGCAGCCTTATCTCCCCCCTGAAACCCTTCAGTTTTTCTAGTCGACTCTTCCCTGCTCCTCACAGAAGTATTCAAATGTCCACTTTCCCACACCACACTGACTATCATAAATAGTCTGAGTAGCAGAAACGTCTGTAACTTTTACTGACAGTAATTATGTTAAGATATACTAAACATTTGCTGTGCCGGCTACTATATCTTTATGGGTAATCATGCCATTTGACCCTCACTATCATTTTACGAAGAGGGATTATTTTTTTTTCTTCTTCTCATTTTATAGATAAAGAAAGTGAGGCACTTTTAGGAAGTGGGAGAAACAGGCCTTGAGTGAAGGCAACTGAGCTCCAGAACCTGAACAATTAAATACTGTCCTATCCTACAAAGCAATGTGGGCCCCGAGATGCCACAGCTGTGGGGAAGCATCGGGTCAGAAGGGGGTATTTCCTGAACAAGTGCCCTTTTCAATACTCTTGGGATGGTTTGTGATGCCTCATGACTCGTGGGCACTCCCTGTGGTGATTCCCCAAAGGCAGCCCCAAGCCCTGGCGGATGAGCCCTCTGAGCCCGGCGCTCTGGGGCAGAGCTAGCTGCCTGCAGACATGGCCTTGGATGCTGAAGTCGTTTCTGCTTATGTGGGAATGAGACCCCTGAAAAATACTCTGAGGAGACCCTCCTAAATGGACACTGGATCATTTAAACAGGAGCCTTAGTCTTCGAGGAGGAAAAAAGAGTGCTTCAGGAACAAAAGCCTGTGTAGAAAGATTTCATCTTGATCTGAGTTAGGAATGGTACAGAGCTGAACACTAAATAGCTTTATAGATTTTAATTGAAAAAAAAAAAAAAAACTCCTTCCACAATCCTCTCTATTTTCCAGCCTCAGAGGCAAGGCACTTCCTTGCTAAGCTGCTTCTTTTAGTGTCTGTCCCCAGATTTTCAAAGACCAGGTAGGTGAGTACTTGGTTTCTCCACTTGAGGTGTCAGCTCCCCACCATGGAAATGCTGTTTTCACTCCTTCAGAACAGCATCACACACAGGCATGTGCACACACACACTCTCTCCCTCTGCCCGCTGATGCCCCTGGTACACGCTGCACATGGAGAGTTGTGCGAGGGTCAGGGTTCCTGGTATCACTGTGCTCAAGGATCCACGCTGTGCACCATGTGTCATGATGCTTCTTTCTGTGCAGTTCACTGCTTTCTCTAAACTCAGTAACTCTCTTGTTTTGCTGTGGATTCCTTACTCCTCCTTGATTCACCCCTAAAATATTCTTCTGTTTTCTGCAACTCCTGTTCAATGGTTCAATCTCATATTCGTCCATTTTTGAACATACCCAGAGGGATGGTATGGGGAGGGAGGAGGGAGGAGGGTTCAGGATGGGGAACACATGTATACCTGTGGCGGATTCATTTTGATATTTGGCAAAACTAATACAATTATGTAAAGTTTAAAAATAAAATAAAATTTTAAAAAATGCAAAATTTTTAAATTATGTGTGGTGATAAGTAAGACCCTTTGTACTGTGAAAGCTAGTCACTTAGTCGTGTCGGACTCTGTGACCCCCATGCACTGTAGCCCACCAGGCTCCTCTGTCCATGGAATTCTCCAGGCAGGAATACTGGAGTGGGTTGCCATTTCCTTCTCCAGGGGATATTTCCAACCCAGGGATCGAACCCAGGTCTCCCGCATTGTGGTTGGACTTTTTACCAACTGAGCCACCAGGGAAGCCATTTGTGCTATAGCAAATATCATCAAAAGGTTATAATCCATTTCAGCAAAATTGTTGGCATCAATCCCTAAGCTAAATGAATTATTTCATTTTGACAGCTCATGACATTTGATTAGCATTCCACTGAGACTTGGAATGTCCATAGTCGTATCATCATGTTTTAGTCAAAATGTTAGCTGAGGTAAGTATTGATTTCTACCAATGGTTCAGAAAGGCACAGAATAGAGTGCAAAGAAGTAATTTATAGGCAGACACAGATATAAACATCTAGACATATACACGTGGGATATAGCTCATCATGGAATATGAATTATATTTCTACAAGATTATATCCTGTTAACCAAAACTACAGAATGTGGTGAATGCCAATGGTATTATTAAGAAGAGACTAGGACAGAAACTATGACATGAGTTTGAGTGAACTCCGGGAGTTGGTGATGGACAGGGAGGCCTGGCGTGCTGTGATTCGTGGGGTCACAAAGAGTCAGACAGGACTGAGCCACTGAACTGAACTGATGTTGCTTCAAAAATTCAGGTAATACTGGAATGAGTATAAATAATAGTAGGCTTATTAGCATTACAAGGAATTCCTATAACAGAAGAAAGTAACACTTTACATATATAATCCTCACCTTTGTGGTATGCTTGTAACATACATTCACATAAATGCTGCAATTAAACCAACTCATTTTTTGTCTCCAATCAGCTGGTATAGAGGACCATCCCAGCTTGCTAGCACTGTTCATTTTTTCTCATCCTCATCATGGGTAAGGAAGACACACATTAGCAGCAATATGTGTAAATGTATTCTCTGTACCAAACACCGTGCCAGAAATGCAAAGAAGAAAACTAAAATCTCCAGCAAAGTACAGAAATAAATATGTAACAGGACTGTGACATCAAAATCTATTAACTGCAATATTCCATATGGTTTAATAGGATGGGCTATTGTTTAGTACTTGGTAGAAGATATTTCTTTTACAATTTGATGAAAATATCTATCATCTTCATGATCAGTATTATACATAAGGAGAGCTAAACTTTTGTCAGAAATCTTATAAAAGAAGCTATCCAGGGGAATAGAATAAAATCTCGGCCTTTACATTTTCTGGTGATGTCATCACAGTGAATGAACGAACATTTTAAAGTTTTAGTTTTCTTATACATAAAATAAGGGAAATGATACCTAATCATAATTCCTTCAGATAAGTGATTAATATAAGATAATACTTGCTATATAGTTGGTATATAATAAATACATAAAAGGGAAGAGGGATGGAAGGATATTATTGGGGCAAAGTAAATATATTTTTAAAAAATTCAAACATATAAAAAAGAAAACATTTTAGAAAAGGCCAGAAAAAAACAGTTAATGACAACTTGGAGATTAAAAATAAATATTAAATGTGAATAAACTAGTTTTAATTGCTGAAAGAGTGAGAGATAAATTGTTTGTACTGACAATAGTTTGAAAATCTTCTTGGTGATAAGTAAATAAATACAAATATTTTGCTTGCTAGACTGGGTAATAATATACTTTATTCACAGGTTATCCTGTTAACCAGTAGCTGCTTATACCAGAAAGAGAAACTAGTTAATGATAGTAACTAAAATATAGACAATAACCAATTTTATTAAATATACCTATGATTAGAGATTAGTATATTTTTATCTAATAAGGAAAGTGTTCATGGAAATGAACACTATTGAGCTATTTTGGGATAAAAACTTTAAAATACAATTTTCTGCATTGCACTAGTCTTAATGAATGGTTCTAAATCAAATACTGTGGGAGGCAAAGCCATTCTCTATTCAATGTAGACTTTTAAAATTCTTGGTCAAAACCAAATCAGAATTTTAAGTGGTACTTTGTGGAAACATCTAATTGTCACAGCAAACACGTAACAGAAACTTTTCCCCAGATCTCTGAAAATGTGAGGCTCCATCTACTGCTTTCTTAAATTAGTATATGCACCCAAAAAAGCTATGGAAATGCAAAAATTAGTCAAAAAAGTAGAGAGGAACTTTTGAACATTACTTGTTATACTACAATTAAAAATAAAAATCAGAGACACATAGGAATGATTTTTATAGCTCAGATCTCATCAGAATCTTGATCTGTTAGTGTTCATGAAATGTCCGTCTTGAGGAGGAAGAAAACTGCCACCCTGCCTGTAAGCTGACTGGACCATCACTTGAGATGAGTAAGGTATAAGCAATTCCCAGCAAACACGCCCTTTAAGCAACGCATTCATGGCATGAGCTATTTTCTAGACAGGTCATCTATATATATTAGCAAACCAAGTAAGTAGGTAACAGCATTCACTAAAGCAACAGTAAAGTGGTGGTGGTTTAAACGCTAAGTTGTGTCCAACTCTTTGCAACCCCATGGACAGTAGCCTGCCAGGCTTCTCTGTCCATGGGATTTTCCAGGCAAGAATACTGGATTGGATTGCCATTTGGTCTTAAATGACTATCAGTAAGATCATTTAGATCACCTTTAATTTACAATGCTTCAAAAGATACAAATTGCAGGGGACTGTGCAAAGACACGGAGAAGGCGATAGCACCCCACTCCAGTACTCTTGCCTGAAAAATCCCATGGATGGAGGAGCCTGGAAGGCTGCAGTCCATGGGGTCGTGAAGAGTCAGACACGACTACGCGACTTCACTTTCACTTTTCACTTTCATGCATTGGAGGAGGAAATGGCAACCCACCCCAGTGTTCTTGCCTGGAGAATCCCAGGGACGGTGGGGCCTGGTGGGCTGCCGTTTGTGGGGTCGCACAGAGTCGGACACGACTGAAGCGACTTAGCAGCAGCAGTAGCAGTGCAAAGACAAACATATTTCCATAAAAACCATGAGCCGGGATTTTCCTTTCTCTGCCTTCATTCTCTCACAGTGTACCCTGGAGCTTTCAGAGGTCATGCACCACCATATGTTCCCATCAATTTGATGACTGTCATAATGTGTGTGTGTGCACACGTGCACCAGTTCTTCGCGTTTTATCTCTAGCATTCTGCAGTACTCAATATTTTTTAAGATCTTAGATATACTCTTGTATCAAAAGTTTAATAAGTGCTGGCCTTGATTTGTGATCAGTTATTTCATGGAAGAGAAACCTAAAATAGAATGCAGTCATCACCACTCTTTCTCCCCAAGAACTAGATGGGAACATGGATCAAACACCCAGACTACTGCAATAAGCCAAGAATTAATGAGGCTGTAACGATAAGCCAGTCGGCAGTGCTATTTTTACCCTGTGCCATGACGGCTTTGAGGAGTCATGCCATCATCCAGACTCTCCACTTATTTTGAAGAAGTTTTGAGAAAATGAAACAAAATAGCCTGTCCGTAACAGATGCCACAATGGGTTACACATTTCCTCCCCGTAACAGCATGACTCTAATCTTGTCTGGACAGATTCTCCTTTAAATAACTCTCGGGGAAGCCTCTTTTCTGGTGAGTCAGGATGAAGTGTAAAAGATATGTGGTCCAACTCTAAAGAAAATAAAACGTAACAGGCTAACCTTCCCAAGCCACTCAGACTTGGTGAAATGAGAGTGAAGGACCCTTAGCCTAAATAGATCCAAGAAGAATAGAAAAGAGACCAAAAGTTATTTTTTGTGTTTAGTAATAAAATCAAATCTATTGTCAAAACAGGGATTGTAACAAAGGTGGTTATTAGGAAAGATTATATCTACCTTCCTTTAGAATATTTCTTGGTAGGGCTTCATTTTCCATTTGTATTTGTTTCTCTTTGATGGATGCAAAATGAGATGACATTGGGATTGCTTGGGTCATAAGGAATAAAAATGAAGAAAGAAGCAAATATTATGAAATCACCTTCTTATCCATTGCCTCAATTTAAGTTCATCCTGATGATAAACTTCTTACAGATCAATAAAATCACTGGTCATACTGATCCTAAGAGTGTATTGCACAATGCTGTATTTTACATAAAGGTATTTACATTTCCCAAGGATCCTGTGAGTGCTCTAATCAACATTTCTTCTTCACACTGTGTCCCAAACTCACTTAATTTGATGATTTTACCTTTGATGCCTCACATTATTTATTGATTTTTGTTTTTCAACCTTGAAAGACGAGCGCATGTTCTACCCCCAACTCTGTCATGAACCAAGTGACAGCAAAGCTGTTTCAGAACCAGGCATTTCAAGCTGATCTTCATACAAGCCAGCAGAAAAGTTAACACTGGAACCTGACTCCTGATACTGGTCTTTCTGTGTCATCACAGCCTAGAATCTAGAATCTGAGTCTTACAGATGTGTTTTATTAATAAAGAAATATAATCCTTAGGGAATAGATGTCCCCTTGAGTTTCCATCCTACCGAATGAAAATGTATGAAATCTTAAGAGACATATGTTGCAGACATCAATGGTTATTTTATTTAAAGAAGAATTCCCCTGGAACAGATAGCAGACCCCTCAAAAAGTAAAGAGCAACAAACTTTAAAATTGATAGTTTAAAGAATTCTTTGTTTTTCTAAAACTAAAGTATAATGAACTCTCTGTTTCTTAATCTCCAGGACCAAGTGAATTGAAGGGGAAATAAGAAATCAACAGTCCTCTTTAGTGGGCAGAATCCTGTATAAATATTGTCTCTTATCTAAGTGGATTTTGCTCCCCCTGAGACAAATCCTATATAGAAAAAAAAAGGTCATTATATTGTGAATTAATATTTGGTCAATAGAAATAATCTAATCCAGTTCAACAAATGGATTTCAACAAATAGTTTTAAATGCTCACATGTAGTTTTCACTGTGCTATGAGTTAACCAGAGTCCACTGAACAAGAAAAGTCATGAAATAAATGCTTTAGTGTGAGAGTCAGACATTAAGCAATCGAAAACAAAGCAGAAGCGATCTTTACAGATCATAAAACAGCTATAGTTAAAAAGTCTGTGGGGCTGTGAACCCCGGGTTCATCACCTACCAGCTGTGTAGGCGATGTGCCGTCAAGCGTGTTACCCACCTTCTCTGAGCTTCAGCTGGCTCTGAACATCCGCGCTGGGCTGAAGACTCACTTGGAAGTGTCTGGCTCATCAGAAGAGCCATAGGTGCTACCTATTGTCATACTCACTTGTAATTTCAAGTTTAATGAAGATGTGTAGACATGGCAGGAGATGCCACAGTGACTGCTGAACGCCTTTCCACGTGAAAGGTCCGGTGCAAAGAGCTGAAGGCACAGGAACGAACCGAACGTGAGAACGGCCCACGAGGACATGAGGGTCCGGGGGGAACCAGCGGGAACGGGTAACCCGCGAGCACCGAGGGAGGGAGGAAGGGTCCCTGCACTGGGATTCTGGTAGCTTCCTGAGCAGGTATGAGGCGGCGGCGAACAGGGGAAGGGCGTGCAAGACGGGGGCAGAAGCAGAGGGATGCAAAGCAGTGTGTGTGCAAACTTGGAGATGACAGGTGTGCTAGGAGCCCAGAGTGCAGGGAGGGAAGAGCCCCACAGGACAGGACCGCAGTCATGGAGACATCTGAAGGCCGGCCTCCGCAGGGGGAACGTGGGCAGAACTGCATTTAAGGCAGGCTGCCCGCAGCCACAGCACAGGGAGGAGAGCTTCTTTCACACCAGAGGGGCATCTCTCCTTCTGAGCAGGGAAGGAAGGCAGTCAGCAGATATAAAAGAAGATGGAGTTGTACGGACAGGGGTCCAGGGAGAGAGTTCTGTTTCAGGGAGAAACAGTTCTCCCTGACCTGGTGTGCCGAGCAGAAAGGATGACATGTTTGATGGTGCAGGTTAAGAGAAAGGGGCTTCTTAAGAGGCTTGAGGACAGACCTCAACACCTGGACTTTTGCTGTTTGGACAGGACAGGAGAGGGAAGAATTCCAGGACACCTGGCTTCCTGGATGTAGACGCAGCAGACCTCAGGACTGACCAAGAAAGAGAGCTTTTCTAGACACATGAGAGGCAATGACAAAGGAAGTCCAGGGAGCTGGGGGGTGGGGGTGAGGACCGGAGGAGCTCAGGACTCGCGGGAGACCGAGGCAGCTGGGAACAGGGACCCTGAGTGGTCAGAAGTGAGAAGCGGACGCTCTGAGGGTGTAAAAGAGAGGGGCATCTCAGAGCAGCACCCAGAGATCAGAGTCCCAGGACTCAGACTTATGCATTTGTTTAGCAATATTTATTCAGTGTTTCATAAGACTTAGAATGAGGCCTCATCAACATATACGATACTGTGGCCAACAACTGTTACCTTTGAATGCTCATAGTTAGTGGACAGGAGCAACCACACCTAGGCAAGAGGTCATGGACTTTAAGTGCCAGAGGTGCACTGGGATTCTAGAATCTCTAATGGTAGAACTTATACCTCTGCACTGTCTGGCCTCAAGAAAGGCTAACTGAGAAAGGTATCTGAGCTGAGATGTGGAGAGAGTTTAGGATGTAACTAACTAAAAGGAAAGAGCAGTGATACTGTTTCCACCAGAACACAGGCGAGGATGGCCCGAGGGCAGGGAGGACGTCATCTGGGGACACCTCAGCTCCCTGAGAGCTGGGGTCCTTCGTCCAGTAATCATGAAAAGTCACTGGAGGATTTTGAAGAAAGCCAAGACAGGGTGATAACTGGGTTCTGAAATCATCAGCTGTCAGCACCGTGGACCCAGGGTGGTAGGAAGACGAGTCTGTATGCTGGGGACTAGTTAGACGAGGCTGGTGCAACTGTCAGGGCAAGAAGTCTGAGTAGGAGGGATGGGGAAGCAGATGCTGAGATAGGACTTTGATAAAGTGAGGAGGACCTGGAGGTGGAAGGCAGGGAGCAAAGGAACCTCAGAGGAAGTCAGTGCATCTCCAGCTCAGCACCTGTGGGCACAGCCCTGACTTTCCTCGGGTGGAGGCCACTCTCAGAGCACCCAGGCCCTGTGGTGCAGGGCCATGAGGGAGGTTGGAATGGGTGAAAGTTGAGATGCCTTTAATTAGCTGAATTCCAGGTGCCAAGTAGGATTATACATTCAGCAGCTGCACTTATGGCTGTAGAATTCTGGCTGAATGGGAGACTGTAACTGAACGAACATGGATGTGGAGGTTTGAAGAACAGTCCAATAGCAATTGTTTAAAGCTAAAAGAAAAAAAAAGTATACGATTGACTGGAAATCTGATATCTACTGGGTAAGCAGGAAGTTATCTTGAAATGATGAGATGAGATAGGACAATCAGAGATAAGATGAATTTAGAATAGTTTACCATGTTGAAAAAAAAAAAATTGGGTAAAGAAAAAGAGACCAAGATTACCAAATGCTGTTGGTCACTCAAGTTGTATGAAGACTGGGGAATGTCACTAGGGTCTCCAGGACCTTATACTTTGGTCACCAGTCTCTCATCAATCCAAGGACCACCCACCCCCAGCTCTTTTACCCCACTCTGACCCTCTCTTTATCCCCCACACATCCCCACTTTGGGGGGTTGGTGTCCCCGTTACACAGGATTGTACTTATCACATAAATGGGTATTCTTTGGAAGTGTGGCTTTTCCCAAAATAAGTATGTTTTCATTGATGTGGGGACCTTTACTTTTTTTTTTAATCCCCAGGTCATGTTAACATTTAGATCAGGGACTGCATCAACATTTGGCTAATGGAAGGAAAATAGAATAGGATAGAAAGTAAGTGACAGAAAACAGAGTGGTCAAGAGGGAGGAAGAATGAGTTTACTAGAGTAGGGATCGGAGAAGGCAATGGCACCACACTCCAGTACTTTTGCCTGGAAAATCCCATGGACAGAGGAGCCTGGTAGGCTGCAGTCCATGGGGTCGCTAGAGTCGGACACGACTGAGCGACTTCACTTTGACTTTTCACTTTCATGCATTGGAGAAGGAAATGGCAACCCACTCCAGTGTTCTTGCCTGGAGAATCCCAGGGATGGGGAAGCCTGGTGGGCTGCCATCTATGGGGTCACACAGAGTTGGACACGACTAAAGCGACTTAGCAGCAGCAGCAGCAGCAGAGTAGGGATTTTTACTGTGAAAACAGAGTAGAACCTACACAGAAGAATACATACTAAGGGTGTGCATGTACAACATGATAAGTGTAACCAACACTGCTGTATGTTACATAAGACACTTGTTATAAGGATAAATCCTGGCATTCTCACCACAAGGGGAAAGTGTCATTTCTTTAATTTTGTATCCATATTAGATGATGGATGCTCACTAAACTTACTGTATTAATCATCTCACAATGTATGTAAATCAAATCACTGTGTTTTATACCTTCAACTTATACAGTGCGGCGTGTCAATTAATCTCAATAAACCTGGAATAAAAAATTAAAGAAGCAGAAGGGAAGAATTTCTGTCTGCAGATCCAATGGGGCTTCTCCCCTCCAAGTACCTTGACTTCCTCTCCCATCTTAGCCACTCTCCTTGCAGTGGTTTTGTTTACTTCTGCCGGTAGGGGTCACGGTGTTCCCTCTTCTACTTTAACTGTTAAATCCTACTGAGGAGGCATTTGAGAGATTGCCAGTGGCCTGATACATTCAACAGAGCTAACTGTTAGCAAAGACTTAAAAGATATTAAAAGAAAAAAAAATAGTGATATCTCAGTAAATGGGAAAAAAAAAGATGAACACGTTTAGACAGAAAAAAAGATTTATGCAATATCCCTTACCAAAACATTTATCTTATCTATTTAGTCCTAACAAACTGCCAAAAATCCCCAGTAACTGAGAAATTTCACAGATATCACTTCGATATTTCCTTCCATACAGTTCCAAGGAATAGTGTGACATGCCTCTCACTGTTTTCAAAATTATTTC
Organism: Bos mutus; assembly: GCF_027580195.1. Taxonomy (NCBI): domain Eukaryota; kingdom Metazoa; phylum Chordata; class Mammalia; order Artiodactyla; family Bovidae; genus Bos; species Bos mutus. The sequence goes on along the minus strand of NC_091643.1, from coordinate 40,948,758 downwards.
CAGACTGAAAACCTCGTCCAACAAGCCCAGGATGCTTCATGTTCACTGCAAACACTGATGGATGAGTTGGATCCCCAACTCCGGGCCTCTCCATAGAGTGGGGAAACTACAAATGGAAAGCTGAAAGTTAGGGGGAAATGAAACTGCTGTTCTGCAGAGCAGTCAGCTTATTAAGCTCTCCAAGAATATTGAGAAGCCTAAGAAGGATTTGGCTAAACTAAAGAAGTACAATGATACTCATCATTTACAAAACACTTCCCAGTTTCTAAAGTGCTTTGTGTACAATATGCCATTGGTGCTTCACAGTAATCTTGTGAGCTATGGTTTATGTTTCAACAGATACACAAATGAAGCAGTTAAGAGACATGTACAAACTTTATAGCATGAGCAATTCTCATAAGGAACAGAGCTGAAATTATTCCTCCCCGACATTTTTATCTTATTTCACAAGCTCTTTTAAATCTCTCAGATGTCTAACCTTCTTCAGAAATTGCTTAAAAATAAATCTGGGCAGGTGATTCAGATTTTATGACTCTCCAATTAAAAACACATACAGCAATTCAGCCCATGCTGTTGACAATACAAATGAGTGAAACTTATGATCAACTCTGTTTTACAATGCCTAAACTTAAAATATGATTCAGCATTTATCAGAATTAAAATCATCATTTAGATACAGATGGTGCCAATCAGACGAAGAGGAAGTAAAAAGTAATGATGACTTTTCAGAATGTGATATTTGGTTCACTACCCAAAATAACAGCATGGTGTTACTCTGTTTACAACTTAGGGCATTAAAACTTTCTGCACTGACACAGTCCAGAAAACAAAACAAAATAGCTCCAATGGAGCATTCCTTAAGGACAGAACCAACATTTGTTAGCAGATACCCACATAGGAAAAACACATGTAAAAAAGACAGTGAAAAATTCCTTATAAGATAATTACCAAATTAAAACAATGATTTTTCCTAATTAATCACGTTACAATGATGCCTGATCACTAATAGAACCAGATTCTTTTTCCTACAATGTTTAATTTTCCCCAGAGAATGTGCTATCTTATGCACCTTGACTCTCAACTCCATGAAGTCCTGATATTCATCTGCAAAGCAACTACCAGAAGCCTCAGAGAGACAACCATTTTCCCCCGGTCAATATTTCCGTTTACTACTACAACAGAACTAGTTTCTCTCTGCTCCTCTGAGATTAATCTGCCTCCTTGTTTGCTGAATTCCTAAGCTAGCACAGAGGTAGCTGTCCCTAGGTAGATTCCAAGTTTAGCAACATTTTCAGACAGTAAAATTACCACTTTTATTATAAGGGAGAAAAGGATTTTTTTCAAATGGCTCTCTTAGTGGCACTTGCTCTGCAGTTAATTCAACAAGAGGAGGAGACGAGTAGCTTTGGCTCTTCTTAGTAAATTAGACCATGGAGCATCCCTGGTGGTCAGACCTCCTGGGTGCAAGATGACACTGAGCCTGCCAGTCACCTGATTAATGCAAAAGAGGCTTAAGCAAAGCCTTCCGTTTATTATAAATAAACGCCTAACATGGGAGGATGAGCTATTTTAAAAACTGCAATGCTGTCTCTAATATGATCATTTCCTAATATGATTACTAGTGAGGGAAGGATAAAAACTAATAAGAGACATGATTTTGAGGTCATAGGTTGAAGTATTTTTATCGCAAACAGAAAAATAATCAGATGCATGAACATTTTTAAAGTGATTGAAAAGAGTTCTCAAATCAGGAAATAATATTAAATTCCACCTCAATTAAAAAGAAAATTAATACACTGCACTAAGGGTAAGTCCTATAACATCTTCATCTATCAACTGGGAGGCCATGCAGAAAAGTGAAACCCTGAGATAGAGACAGATGGATTATGGTGAGTTTTCAAATGCTGGTTCTGAGAAGGGTCCATCTATAGACAACAAAGCTCAGAATCAGTGCTGTGTGGTCAGCCCTTCTCTTTCCACTGGCCTCAGGCACTTCCCTCCCCCCACCCTTTGGGTTACAGCAGTAGCTTCAATTTGCAGGACTGGTCATTATTTCTAGTTCTTCGAATTTAATACATGAACTGATGAAAGTGTTCTCATCTTTATGCTACAAACTAGGTGAGTCTAGTCAAAGCTGTGGTTTTTCCAGTAGTCATGGACACATGTGAGAGTTGGACCATAAAGAAGGCAGAGCACTGAAGAATTAATGCTTTTGAATTGGGTGCTGAAGAAGAGTCTTGAGAGTCCCTTGGACAGCAAAGAGATCAAACCAGTCCATCCTAAAGGAAACCAACCCTGAATATTCATTGGAAGGACAGATGCTGAAGCTCCAAAACTGTGGCCACCTGATATGAAGAGCCAGCTCATTGGAAAAGACCCTGATGCTGGGGAAGATTGAGGTCAGGAGGAGAGTGGGCAACAGAAGATAAGAGGGTTGGATGGGATCGTCAACTCAGTGGACACAGTTTTGAGCAAACTCTAGGAGATAGTGAAGGACAGGGAAGGCTGGTGTGCTGCAGTCCATGGGGTCACAAAGAGTTGGACACGACTGAGTGACTGAATAACAATAGCAAGGTGAGTCAGGTGGAGGCCGGATCTACAATATCCCTGGTAAATTGATTTTATCCCAAGAGAGATTCAATGAGGCTCATAGGTAAAGTTGGTTAAACCGATGGAGACATTGATATGATGTTCACAGTTTACATTTTACAGCTGTAAGTTTGGGTATAATACAGCTCTCCTCAGCCCTGACTGGTTGTGAACACCAGTGGGATTCTGAGGCTGTCTGACCCACTGAGAGACAGGCTTGCATTTTAAATTCTGTCTTCTTGTTCTGTCACTCTTGGGTCATCTTGTGCCTTTTCAACTTAATTTTATGGCCTACAATTATAACCTATTTTTCTTTCTGTTTCACCAATAAAAATCTCAAGATTTGAGTGAGCTTCTTCTCAACTGGTGCATAAGTTTATAGTTTCAAATTTTATTCACCCTTATTCTCTCCCCAAGAGTTGGAGAGTTAGTTTAGTTGAAAGTTAAGTCGTGTCCAACTTTTTGTGACCCAATGGACTGTAGCCCACCAGGCTCCTCCATCCATGGGATTCTCCAGGCAAGAATACTGGAGTGGGTTGCCATTTCCTTCTCCAGATGATCTTCTTGACCCAGGGATCGAACCCAGGTCTCCCACATTAGAGGCAGATGCTTTAACCTCTGAGCCTCCAGGGAAGCCATTAGGTTAGATTCTCTAATTTGTTACCTGCCTTGTTCCAAACAATTCACTGTTAAGCAATAAGAGAGATTTTTTCTTTAAAGCCTTTTGGCGCTCCCCGGGCACTTCTGTTATGAAATATTCCAAGCTCCATGGTGCCCTGACTCTTTGGAGGTTTACATGGAAGCAGAGGAACTGAGGATCTTCTTACTGACCTTCAGTAACTGTTCTAGAGGCAAGAGATCTTTGGGATCTCTTATTCACAAGGTCTCACACTAAACTATTAATGCATTATTAAGTGCTGACAATGAACACAGACAGTTTTGTGCTGAGTTGGATATCCATGGCTCAAGTGAGTTTACCTGGAACCTACACAGTTAGACAGTTAACGTTCTCTGCTAGCTCATCAGTGACTCTATCATTTTGATGTATCTAACGTCATCAAAATCATCTAACAAATAAAAGACAAACTGCTGCTCACATAAATTAACAATCTGGGTAAGTCAAGGACTGACCACATGAGAATCACACCAAATCTAAATGGACCATCTCCGAAGCCACACACACAAACACAACACGAGAGACTTGGCTGGTCCGTGATTGTGACTGGCTGGTGGACTTAGGACCCTGCATGATTTTTCTTGTAGCCTCATCATCTCTTAGAGACTGTGCTCCAGGACACATGGGGAGAGTGTGCCATGGCAAGGAGCACCTGTGGAAGGGGTGGTGGCTAGCTGTGTGTGTCACCCTGACTGGGTCACAGGAGGTTCAGATTAGATATCATTTCTGGGTGTGTTTGAGGGGGTTTCTGGTGAAATGAGCATTCGAATCAGTGGACTCAGGAAGGTAGACCACTCTCCCCAGTGCGGGCAGGCATCATCTCAAGTGCTGAGCAAAACAAGAGAGGAAGCAGGAGGCATATTCCCACTCTTCCCCTGTCTCACTGTTGGTACCGGGACTGCTCATCTTGCCCTCTGCCTTCAGTCCTCCTGTGTCCCCAGCCTTTGGACTTGGGACTTGATGACACCACAGCCTTCCTGGGCTCCAGCTTGCAGATGGCAGATGGGGAAATTCTCAGCCTCCATCCATATGCAGCGGATTCCTCACTTTACACATCCACACACACACACACACATGCCATACTGGTTCCAGTTCTCTGGGGACCCCTAACTATCCCACATGGTGTGGCAGATCTGTACAGAGAAATCAGGTCCCAAAACCATAGGTTCCATGCTTATGCTCATTACTCCTATCTGTGACCTTTATGGTGAGATGGAGTTGATAGCTTACAGTGAACCATGTTGGATCCATGATTTCTGAAGGAGAAGATTTAGCTTTGGGACCAGGGACCAGGCTTGATTACTCAAGATTTTTGCAGAATTATATTAAAGTATGAAAAGGGAAAGAGAATGCTTCTGAAATACACATCAGATGTGTGCTCCACTCATTAGTCTTAGAAAAGGGAGTTATATACTTTGAAAATGGGTTAGTACAATAAATCAAAAGAATGTCTCAAGGTTGTAAAGATCTTACTAGACCCACTTTCTATGCAAAGAAATAGAGGAAAACAACAGAATGGGAAAGACTAGAGATCTCTTCAAGAAAATTAGAGATACCAACAGAACATTTCATGCAAAGATGGTCTCGATAAAGGACAGAAATGGTATGGACCTAACAGAAGCAGAAGATATTAAGAAGAGATGGCAAGAATACACAGAAGAACTGTACAAAAAAGATCTTCACGACCCAGATAATCACGATGGTGTGATCACTGACCTAGAGCCAGACATCCTGGAATGTGAAGTCAAGTGGGCCTTAGAAAGCATCACTACAAACAAAGCTAGTGGAGGTGATGGAATTCCAGTTGAGCTATTTCAAGTCCTGAAAGATGATGCTGTGAAAGTGCTGAACTCAATATGCGGGCAAATTTGGAAAACTCAGCAGTGGCCACAGGACTAGAAAAGGTCAGTTTTCATTCCAATCCCAAAGAAAGGCAATGCCAAAGAATGCTCAAACTACCGCACAATTGCACTCATCTCACACGCTAGTAAAGTAATGCTCAAAATTCTCCAAGCCAGGCTTCAGCAATATGTGAACCGTGAACTTCCTGATGTTCAAGCCGGTTTTAGAAAAGGCAGAGGAACCAGAGATCTAATTGCCAACATCCGCTGGGTCATGGAAAAAGCAAGAGAGTTCCAGAAAGACATCTATTTCTGCTTTATTGACTATGCCAAAGCCTTTGACTGTGTGGATCACAATAAACTGTGGAAAATTCTGAAAGAGATGGGAATACCAGACCACCTGATCTGCCTCTTGAGAAATTTGTATGCAGGTCAGGAAGCAACAGTTAGAACTGGACATGGAACAACAGACTGGTTCCAAATAGGAAAAGGAGTACGTCAAGGCTGTATATTGTCACCCTGCTTATTTAACTTATATGTAGAGTACATCATGAGAAATGCTGGGCTGGAAGAAGCACAAGCTAAAATCAAGATTGCCAGGAGAAATATCAATAACCTCAGATATGCAGATGACACCACCCTTATGGCAGAAAGTGAAGAGGAACTAAAAAGCCTCTTGGTGAAAGTGAAAGTGGAGAGTGAAAATGTTGGCTTAAAGCTCAACATTCAGAAAACAAAGATCATGGCATCTGGTCCCATCACTTCATGCCAAATAGATGGGGAAACAGTGGAAACAGTGTCAGACTTTATTTTGGGGGGCTCCAAAATCACTGCAGATGGTGACTGCAGCCATGAAATTAAAAGACACTTACTCCTTGGAAGGAAAGTTATGACCAACCTAGATAGCATATTCAAAAGCAGAGACATTCCTTTGCCCACAAAGGTCCGTCTAGTCAAGGATATGGTTTTTCCAGTGGTCATGTATGGATGTGAGAGCTGGACTGTGAAGAAGGCTGAGCACCAAAGAATTGATGCTTTTGAACTGTGGTGTTGGAGAAGACTCTTGAGAGTCCCTTGGACTGCAAAGAGATCCAACCAGTCCATTCTGAAGGAAATCAGCCCTGGGATTTCTTTGGAAGGAATGATGCTAAAGCTGAAACTCCAGTACTTTGGCCACATCATGCGTAGTGTTGACTCTTTGGAAAAGACTCTGATGCTGGGAGGGATTGGGAGCAGGAGAAGAAGGGGACGGCAGAAGATGAGATGGCTAGATGGCATCACTGACTCAATGGACATGAGTCTCAGTGAACTCCGGGAGTTGGTGATGGACAGAGAGGCCTGGCGTGCTGCAGTTCATGGGGTCGCAAAGAGTGAGACACAACTGAGCGACTGAACTGAACTGAACTGAGACCCACTTTCACAACTTACATTTTAAGATGACAGGATTAGAACTTAACAATAGAAAGATCTTACTAGACCCACTCTCATAATATACATTTTAAGATAACAGGATTGGTCAGAAGGTTTCCAGGAAGGAGAAAGTGTCCTCAAGCAGGATATATTGTTGTTATATAATCCTTAGTACAGAGTTTAAACTGAGTTGTTTATTGTGTAATTATCAGTTCCAGGCTTAAAGAAAACAAACAAAAAAATTGTTTTATGTGACTAAGGAATGTAGAGGGAAAAAAAGACATTTGTCATTTCCTCCTCCTTGAGAATTCCAGACCCCCTATCTCCTGTTCCAGAGCCCCAGACCCCTATCTCCTCAGAAACCCCAGAATTCCTATTAACCTGCCCAGGAACTGACTCTCTCAGAATCAGTGAGTATTTGGAGCCCATTGGGATTTCACTGGAGAAAGCAACAGGGATGGTACCTTTGACCACATGACCTGTGCTGGGTGATCACCTAAGGCCTGGGGGTGCAGACCATGTTGCCTTATGCAAAGATATTGCTTACCTCCCACTTCTGATTCACCTGTTGGAACTTTTCATCTCTCCTCTGTTGTCCTTTATTAAAATGCTTATTTAATATTAGCTTTTCATATTCCTAAAAGAATACATAGAGAAGTTCTCACAAATTCACTGAGAATTTTTTTTTTAAACCAAGGAAGTTTACATTCATATAAAGGTAACCTCTGATCTAATAAAAAGAATAATCTATCTTACGTAATAACTTCAACAGCTTTCAGCAAAGGTTAAAGTGTTATTTCTATACAAGTGCAAAGAAAAATGAATTTTCACATATATTGAAGGTGGTTACTCTATTTGGAATTCTTGTGCTGAAGAAGACTTTTGAGAGTCCCTTGGACAGCAAGGAGAGCAAACCAGTCAATCCCTAAAGGAGATCAACTCTGAATGAATATTCATTCTAAGGACTGATGCTGAAGCTGAAGCTCCAGTACTTTGGCCACATGATGCAAAGAGCCAACTCACTGGAAAAGACCCTGATGGTGGGAAAGACTGAGGGCAGGAGAAGGGGACAACAGAGGATGAGATGGTTGGATGGCATCACCAACTCAATGGACAGGAGTTTAAGCAAACTCCAGGAGACAGGCAAGGACAGGGAAGCCTGACGTACTGCAGTCCATGGGGTCACAACGAGACAGACATGACTGAGCAACTGAATAACAATTTGGAATCTTGACTGAAAATACTCAGAAAGCCACACTTTAATAGTGGCAAAATCTGCAGCTGCCACTCATTTATTACCCCTGCCTAGGTACAAATTTGGAGAAGGCAATGGCACCCCACTCCAGTACTCTTGCCTGGAAAATCCCATGGATGGAGGAGCCTGGTAGGCTGCAGTCCATGGGGTCGCTAAAAGTCAGACACGACTGAGAGACTTCACTTTCACTTTTCACTTTCATGCATTGGAGAAGGAAATGGCAACCCACTCCAAAGTTCTTGTCTGGAGAATCCCAGGGACAGGGGAGCCTGGTGGGCTGCCGTCTGTGGGGTCACACAGAGTCGGACACGACTGAAGTGATTTAGCAGCAGCAGCAGCAGGTCCAAATCAAAGCAAAGGAGAAAAGGAGAAAAGGGAAGATATACCCATTTGAAGGCAAATGAATAGCAAGGAGAGATAAGAAAGCCTTCCTGAGTGATCAGTGCAAAGAAATTAAGGAAAGCAGCAGAATGGGAAAGGCTAGAGATCTCTTCAAGAAAATTAGAGATACCAAGTGAACATTTCATGCAAAGTTGGGCTCAGTAAAGGACAGAAATCGTAGGGACCTAACAGAAGCAGAAGATATTAAGAAGAGGTAGCGAGAATACACAGAAGAACTATACAAAAAAGATCTTCACGACCCAGATAATTATGATGGTGTGATCACTCAACTAGAGCCAGACATCCTGGAATGTGAAGTCAAGTGGGCCTTAAGAAGCATCAGTATGAACAAAGCTAGTAGAGGTGATGGAATTCCAGTTGAGCTATTTCAAGTCCTGAAAGATGATGCTGTGAAAGTGCTGCACTCAATATGCCAGCAAATTTAGAAAACTCAGCAGTGGCCACAGGACTAGAAAAGGTCACTTTTCATTCCAATCCCAAAGAAAGGCAATGCCAAAGAATGCTCAAACTACTGCACAATTGCACTCATCTCACTTGCTAGTAAAGTAATGCTCAAAATTATTCAAGCCAGGTTTCAACAGTACATGAACAATGAACTTCCAGATGTTCAAGCTAGATTAGGAAAAGGCAGAGGAACCAGAAATCAAATTGCCAACATCCATTGGATCATGGAAAAAGCAAGAGAGTTCCAGAAAGACATCTATTTCTGCTTTATTGACTATGCCAAAGCCTTTGACTGTGTGGATCACAATAAACTGTGGAAAATTCTGAAAGAGATGGGAATACCAGACCACCTGATCTGCCTCTTGAGAAATTTGTATGCAGGTCAGGAAGCAAATAGTTAGAACTGGACATGGAACAACAGACTGGTTCCAAATAGGAAAAGGAGTACGCCAAGGCTGTATATTGTCACCCTGCTTATTTAACTTATATGTAGAGTACATCATGAGAAATGCTGGGCTGGAAGAAGCACAAGCTAAAATCAAGATTGCCAGGAGAAATATCAATAACCTCAGATATGCAGATGACACCACCCTTATGGCAGAAAGTGAAGAGGAACTAAAAAGCCTCTTGGTGAAAGTGAAAGTGGAGAGTGAAAATGTTGGCTTAAAGCTCAACATTCAGAAAACAAAGATCATGGCATCTGGTCCCATCACTTCATGCCAAATAGATGGGGAAACAGTGGAAACAGTGTCAGACTTTATTTTGGGGGTTCCAAAATCACTGCAGATGGTGACTGCAGCCATGAAATTAAAAGACACTTACTCCTTGGAAGGAAAGTTATGACCAACCTAGATAGCATATTCAAAAGCAGAGACATTCCTTTGCCCACAAAGGTCCGTCTAGTCAAGGATATGGTTTTTCCAGTGGTCATGTATGGATGTGAGAGCTGGACTGTGAAGAAGGCTGAGCACCAAAGAATTGATGCTTTTGAACTGTGGTGTTGGAGAAGACTCTTGAGAGTCCCTTGGACTGCAAAGAGATCCAACCAGTCCATTCTGAAGGAAATCAGCCCTGGGATTTCTTTGGAAGGAATGATGCTAAAGCTGAAACTCCAGTACTTTGGCCACATCATGCGTAGTGTTGACTCTTTGGAAAAGACTCTGATGCTGGGAGGGATTGGGAGCAGGAGAAGAAGGGGACGGCAGAAGATGAGATGGCTAGATGGCATCACTGACTCAATGGACATGAGTCTCAGTGAACTCCGGGAGTTGGTGATGGACAGAGAGGCCTGGCGTGCTGCAGTTCATGGGGTCGCAAAGAGTGAGACACAACTGAGCGACTGAACTGAACTGAACTGAGACCCACTTTCACAACTTACATTTTAAGATGACAGGATTAGAACTTAACAATAGAAAGATCTTACTAGACCCACTCTCATAATATACATTTTAAGATAACAGGATTGGTCAGAAGGTTTCCAGGAAGGAGAAAGTGTCCTCAAGCAGGATATATTGTTGTTATATAATCCTTAGTACAGAGTTTAAACTGAGTTGTTTATTGTGTAATTATCAGTTCCAGGCTTAAAGAAAACAAACAAAAAAAATTGTTTTATGTGACTAAGGAATGTAGAGGGAAAAAAAGACATTTGTCATTTCCTCCTCCTTGAGAATTCCAGACCCCCTATCTCCTGTTCCAGAGCCCCAGACCCCTATCTCCTCAGAAACCCCAGAATTCCTATTAACCTGCCCAGGAACTGACTCTCTCAGAATCAGTGAGTATTTGGAGCCCATTGGGATTTCACTGGAGAAAGCAACAGGGATGGTACCTTTGACCACATGACCTGTGCTGGGTGATCACCTAAGGCCTGGGGGTGCAGACCATGTTGCCTTATGCAAAGATATTGCTTACCTCCCACTTCTGATTCACCTGTTGGAACTTTTCATCTCTCCTCTGTTGTCCTTTATTAAAATGCTTATTTAATATTAGCTTTTCATATTCCTAAAAGAATACATAGAGAAGTTCTCACAAATTCACTGAGAATTTTTTTTTTAAACCAAGGAAGTTTACATTCATATAAAGGTAACCTCTGATCTAATAAAAGAATAATCTATCTTACGTAATAACTTCAACAGCTTTCAGCAAAGGTTAAAGTGTTATTTCTATACAAGTGCAAAGAAAATGAATTTTCACATATATTGAAGGTGGTTACTCTATTTGGAATTCTTGTGCTGAAGAAGACTTTTGAGAGTCCCTTGGACAGCAAGGAGAGCAAACCAGTCAATCCCTAAAGGAGATCAACTCTGAATGAATATTCATTCTAAGGACTGATGCTGAAGCTGAAGCTCCAGTACTTTGGCCACATGATGCAAAGAGCCAACTCACTGGAAAAGACCCTGATGGTGGGAAAGACTGAGGGCAGGAGAAGGGGACAACAGAGGATGAGATGGTTGGATGGCATCACCAACTCAATGGACAGGAGTTTAAGCAAACTCCAGGAGACAGGCAAGGACAGGGAAGCCTGACGTACTGCAGTCCATGGGGTCACAACGAGACAGACATGACTGAGCAACTGAATAACAATTTGGAATCTTGACTGAAAATACTCAGAAAGCCACACTTTAATAGTGGCAAAATCTGCAGCTGCCACTCATTTATTACCCCTGCCTAGGTATAAATTTGGAGAAGGCAATGGCACCCCACTCCAGTACTCTTGCCTGGAAAATCCCATGGATGGAGGAGCCTGGTAGGCTGCAGTCCATGGGGTCGCTAAAAGTCAGACACGACTGAGAGACTTCACTTTCACTTTTCACTTTCATGCATTGGAGAAGGAAATGGCAACCCACTCCAAAGTTCTTGTCTGGAGAATCCCAGGGACAGGGGAGCCTGGTGGGCTGCCGTCTGTGGGGTCACACAGAGTCGGACACGACTGAAGTGATTTAGCAGCAGCAGCAGCAGGTCCAAATCAAAGCAAAGGAGAAAAGGAGAAAAGGGAAGATATACCCATTTGAAGGCAAATGAATAGCAAGGAGAGATAAGAAAGCCTTCCTGAGTGATCAGTGCAAAGAAATTAAGGAAAGCAGCAGAATGGGAAAGGCTAGAGATCTCTTCAAGAAAATTAGAGATACCAAGTGAACATTTCATGCAAAGTTGGGCTCAGTAAAGGACAGAAATCGTAGGGACCTAACAGAAGCAGAAGATATTAAGAAGAGGTAGCGAGAATACACAGAAGAACTATACAAAAAAGATCTTCACGACCCAGATAATTATGATGGTGTGATCACTCAACTAGAGCCAGACATCCTGGAATGTGAAGTCAAGTGGGCCTTAAGAAGCATCAGTATGAACAAAGCTAGTAGAGGTGATGGAATTCCAGTTGAGCTATTTCAAGTCCTGAAAGATGATGCTGTGAAAGTGCTGCACTCAATATGCCAGCAAATTTAGAAAACTCAGCAGTGGCCACAGGACTAGAAAAGGTCACTTTTCATTCCAATCCCAAAGAAAGGCAATGCCCAAGAATGCTCAAACTACTGCACAATTGCACTCATCTCACTTGCTAGTAAAGTAATGCTCAAAATTATTCAAGCCAGGTTTCAACAGTACATGAACAATGAACTTCCAGATGTTCAAGCTAGATTAGGAAAAGCAGGGGAACCAGAAATCAAATTGCCAACATCCATTGGATCATCGAAAAAGCAAGAGAGTTCCAGAAAGACATCTATTTCAGCTTTATTGACTATGCCAAAGCCTTTGACTGTGTGGATTGCAACAAACTGTGGAATATTCTTCAAAAGATGGGAATACCAGACCATCTGACCTGCCTCTTGAGAAATCTGTATGCAGGTCAGGAAGCAACAGTTAGAACTGGACATGGAACAACAGACTGGTTCCAAATAGGAAAAGGAGTACATCAAGGCTGTATACTGTCACCCTGCTTATTTAACTTATATGCAGAGTGCATCATGAGAAACACTGGGCTGGAAGAAGCACAAGCTGGAATCAAGATTGCTGGGAGAAATATCAATAACCTCAGATATGCAGATGACACCACCCTTATGGCAGGAAGTGAAGAACTAAAGAGCCTCTTGATGAAAATGAAAGAGGAGAATGAAAATGTTGGCTTAAAACTCAACATTCAGAAAACTAAGATCATGGCATCTGGGCCCATCACTTCATGGGAAATAGATGGGGAAACAGTGGAAACAGTGGTAGATTTTGGGGGGGCTCCAAAATCACTGCAGATGGTGGCTGCACCCATGAAATAAAAAGACACTTGCTCCTTGGAAGAAAAGTTATGACCAATCTAGACAGCATATTAAAAAGCAGAGACGTTACTTAGCCAACTTTGTCTAAAAGCTATGGTTTTTCCAGTAGTCATGTATGGATGTGAGAGTTAGACTATAAAGAAAGCTGAGAGCCAAAGAATGGATGCTTTTGAACTGTGATGTTGGAGAAGACTCTTGAGAGTCCCTTGGACTGCAAGGAGATCCAAGTAGTCCATCCTAAAGGAAATCAGTCCTGAATACTCATTGGAAGGACTGATGTTGAAGCTGAAACTCCAATACTTTGGCCACGTGATACGAAGAAGTGACTCATTTGAAAAGACCCTGATGCTGGGAAAGATTGAAGGTGGGAGGAGAAGGGGACGACAATGGATGAGATGGTTGGATGGCATTACCGATTCAGTAGTCATGAGTTTGAGTGGACTCCTGGGTGATGGGCAAGGAGGCCTGGCATGCTGTAGTCCATGGGGTCGCAAAGTGTCAGACACGACTGAGCGACTGAACTGAACTGATCTGAGGTCCAAATCAGAACCCAAGTTAGAAACTTGCCTAGACGGGTGAACACCTGGTCCCTTTGGTTGCAGAGGTGCCCCTGCAGGTACCCTGAGGACGCGAGCAGGATGAGCTCCTTTAGAGGCAGAAAGAGAGCAGTGCTGCCTGTGTTTCCACACAAAGCCTTCCTCACCACCTCCAGGGAGAGAACCCAGGGAGCCAGCAGGGCTTGGCTGGGCGCTCAGCAACTGGCTGAGGGCAGGTTACCTGAGAACTTGCTGTTACAGTGGCCACTGACTGACTCACTCCCTTTGTAAGTGAGAAGTGTGAAGATTGCTCTCTAACCCCACCTCTGGCTGCTCTAGTGACACTGATCCACCTCCTGGGGTTCCATTCAGACCCTAAGCTCTGAACAACAGTGGGATCTGTGCTTGGTAAACAGAGTGCCACCCCTCGCAGGAAAGTCAGGAAAGACTAATGGATCTGTATAAATCCCTTTTGTGCTGTGTCTAAAAGGCAGTTGTGCTGTGAGTAAGGAAGCAAATTAACATCTTTAAGGACGTGTCCTTGGAAGATGGTGCACAATGATGCAGAAACTAGGGTGTGTGCTGGAGAGTGAGCCAGAGGAGGCCTGAGGCGCCTGACCTCAGTGACGGGCTCCCCACCATCCACGGGGGTCCCACCCTCCCCACTATATGACTTACCCCAACCTGGGGACCCTTGTCTTCACTGAGGATGTCACCACCTCCCTCACCTTCTTGCTGGGAAATCATCTCTGAACTTCCCAGCTAGGGATACTCTGACTCTTCCTGCAGCTCACTGGTGGTACTCCCTGCCCGGCTCCCACTGGAAGAAACAGGGACCTTCCCTCTCCTCATGACAGGCTTGGGGTAAGTTTAGAGTCTGTGATCAGGGCTCAGGGCCCCAGCTAAGAGCATTAATCACAACAGGAGGGAGACAGATTTCCTCCTTCTCTTCTTAAAAGAGTAATGGAAAAATAGCAACCTTCTGAAGAATGTGTGTCCTGGCTGAAACAAACACAGAAGCAAAACAACACTGACTGAGATTTCCATCTTTTTCCTTGTCTTTTGGCTCGTTGGGTAAGGTCATGCAGTGGCTAGTTTCTGGGTGAGGCTGCTGGGCTTTGCAACGTTAGGATCAGAATCAGGATTAAGAAGAAGATGGAAAAAAAAAAGTGCCCTATGAAAAGATGGCATGAATCTGTGCATTTTGTACACACAGAGGAGATGGAAAGAGAGAAGGACAAACAAGATAACTTGAGCAATATGGCTGATAAATGGTGAAGACTTTCCTGGTGTGAGAAATGCCTAAAAAGCACAGTGAGAGCAATACTTGGCGTCATTTTCTCCCCTGTGCTTTAATTACACTCTGCAACTTGCAAACTTTCACTGAAAGTCTTCCAGAGGCAACTACCTTATGTTGGAGACAGTTTGGGAGCAGTGAGGGAAGAGAAACTGCATCCCATCTGAGGAGAAGTATGATGGGACCCTGCAGCTGCAGTTGGGGCGTCAGCCCAGAGGAAGGGCCAATATCCCCTCACTCAGCAGCAATTGCCGGGACCCCAGCTGCCCAAGAGGAGCACAGGAAGTTGACACCTGTAAGCAGAAGGGCCACCCCAAATTCTCCTTGCTATGTCACCCCTTCCTACAATGCCCATTAGAAATACTGTGACACATACTATACAAGCTCAAGTATCCTGACTCCTTTGGGACTACACACATTCAAGAATAATGTGCCATGTGTAGAGCTATCTACTGAAACTAGAAGAAAAAAAAGAAAAACACTTAACAGTTAGAGATGAACCGCAATTAGATTGCTAGATCCTGGTGACCAAGAAACATATTCTAAAAAATAAGACATAAAGAGAAAAATTTGAGACATATAATAGTAAGAAGATATTGAGTCTTGTGCATCTAGTTTAGCAAGCACTTTTCTATTCAGCATATTGTCCAAAGACGTTTACAGTTGCTACACTTCAGTGCATAGTTCTACTATGTAGTTAAATCAACACAGGGAGAGAGGAGGGTATATTGCACTTGTATTTCCAAACTTCCCATGCTGAGTGATGTGGAGTTTCACTTACTTATAATCATGACTTGTGGAACCATTATCTTAATTATGGTAGATAAATCGATCTACAGTAGATAGATCTACACATGGCACATTATTCTTGAATGTGTGTAGAACCATTATCTTAATATGCATTTTGTAAATGAAGACAATCTAAGTGACTTGTTCAAGTTCACACAGCAAGTGTGAAGTGAAAGTCCCTCAGTCGTGTCTGACTCTTTGCCACCCCATGGACTGCAGCCTGCCAGGATCCTCTGGCCATGAAATTTTCCAGGCAAGAATACTGGAATGGCTTGCCATGCCCTCCTCCAGGGGATCTCCCCAACCCAGGGATCAAACCTAGGTCTCCTGCATTGCTGGCAGACTCGTTAGTGTCTCAGTCACTAGAGACTAAGCCATTATCAAAGAAATCTGATAGAGGCTGCCACAGAAACCAAAGGCTCCGTCAGTGAACTTCAAGTGGAAAAAAAGTTCGCTCATTAGGAAAGCAAAACCCTGGGACTACCCAGCCAGTGCAGTAGTAAGACTCCACACTCCCACTGCAGGGGGCACAGCTTGGATCCCTGGTTGGGGAACTAAGATCCCACATGCTTTGCAGCTCACTCATCCAAAAAAATAAAAGACAAAAACAAAACATTTGCTAATATAGACAAAGGACATTAAAATTTTCCCAAATGCTTAATATTCATGTTACCTTAATTGACATATGTATAGTGAAAATTAACTGAAGAAATCACACAGCAAAAATAGTAGCAAAACTCTATAGATTAGTCTTCTTTGTTGGCTTTCTGGTCCTGTGATCTTCTCCAGCCTACATTTTCCCCGAAATGCTTATTTTCCATGCAGAAAATCCATTATCTACTTAAACAGGACCTTAATGAACCTGGCTTCCATAGGTCTATCTATTATACTGTACACATACATTAACTACTTGAAGCAGAGAATCCCATCCCTGTCTTGGCTATGACAGGCTTTCTTAGCAGATGCTAACTGGATACACAAGCAGTTAGAATGCTTCCTGGTTCTGGTTTTGCAGGTGGATATTTTAGTGGAATCAATGTGTTTGGTTTTGTAACGTCATTAGACTTTGCTGCAAATTTCTGTATCAAAAAGTTATTTTCCCAACATCCAAATTCATATAGTTACTATATTAAACTTTTCATAAAAATTGATTAGTCAGTTAACTTATGGAGTGGCAGATAAGACATCTTTATCTTCTGAGGAGTAAAATGTACCATGTGCTTCCAAAACTTTTCCCACTCTGTAAGTCAAACCATTATGCTGTACACCTTAAACTTATACAGTGATGCATGTCAATTATATCTCAATAAAAATAGGAAAAAAATCCCAACTTCAGATGAAGAACACTGTATGATACCCATCAATAAGTAATATAGTCAAAAAAGAAAACAAATCTACTTCAAGTTATAATTCAACCTTGTATGTTGCATATTTAAGGAATTATGTAAACATATAAAGATACTTCTGCACTAATTAATATATATATATATGTATGTACACTTCTTGAATGTATATAGTAATATTTACATATAATGAGAGTGCATATGTGTACAAAGAAAGAGAGAGAAACTAATGTCAAATTAGAGTTTAGATTATCCCTCCGAAGTTCATTTTATCCTATCCTCAAAATCTCAGAAGAGATTTCTCTCCATTTTTCTGATGTGGTAAAGCAAATAAGCATGATCCTATGACCTCTGACTCTGCGCTGCACTCAGTCATGTGCGACTCTTTGCGACCCCATGGACGGTAGCCCACCTGGCTCGTCTGTCCATGGGATTCTCCAGGCAAGAACGCTGGAGTGGGTTGCCACGTCCTCCTCCAGGGGATCTTCCCGATCCAGGGATCAAATCCGAGACTCTGGCAACTCCTGCATTGGCAGGCAGTTCTACCACTAGGGCCTCCAACACCACCCTACCACTCTTTTCTGAAAGGGGTCATGTTTCCTTTCTGATTTGTAATTAAAAGGAAACAGCCCTGAAGGAGGACCACATACTCTGAATCCTGGCTATGATCAATGTGATGAGATTACAAATACAGAGACTCAAGCTTCTGCTGCTAAGTCACCACATCCCTGAAGGGTGGCCACATGCCTGCCAGGCTTCCTTCCATCCTCAGTACTTGTGTCCACGTGAGCAGTTCAGCCTGGCTAGTCCCGGGGCTGATCTCACCTGGAATGCTGCTCGGCTCTATGACCTCCCTCTCGGTTCTGTAAGGAAACAGGACAAAGCTGCTGCATGCTCTAAGGTCCCCAAATGCGTCCAACCTGTCATGTGTGACTGGGGCTTGCAAGCCTAGCCAGTGGTTTGGGTTCTGCAGCTCTTTCGGTCTCCCTCATATTTTTGCTCAAAACTGCTGAAGGGCAGAGCTCCACTGGTCCCTCCAGGTCAGTTGTCTCTCAGCAATCGTGGATGAGGCTGTGTCCCTTCCCGCTGAGCCTGCAAGGTCCCGTGTGCACCGTGCCAGGCAGCTGACATCCTCTGCTGTGTCATGAAGTGGCCACTTGGAATCCCCCTTTCCACCAACCCCACAGTCTCATAGATCGAAGGAACTGGGCTCTGAACAGAGTTGCCGAGTGACAATCCTGCAGTCTTCAAACCTTTGTCAGTGAATCTCAGTTTTTGTAAAATGTTCCCTCTGAAGTCAGACCTGACTGGATGTCAGAGGCCAGTGAGGAACCACAGCGACACAGGCTTCCTGACTCAGAGGAACACGCTGTCATCTCCAAAGCCCACAGCTAACCCCAGCAAAGGAGGGGCTGGTGGTGCTGCCTTCAGAGTGCTCGTGCGTCAGGGAACAGCAGATTACTGAAAAGGCAGGACCCAGCGAGAGCTTCCCATCCTGAGTCTCCAAATCTTTTCAGCTTTCCCAGTACTTTTCGTATCGCTTCAGTGGCTAATAAAAAAGGTACAGGGGACCTTGAAGTAAAGCAGAGTGGAGAGTCTGGTTTCCCTGTTTGGGGCTGCTGAGGGGGAGATGGGGGATTTTTCACCACTTCGTGAAACTTCTACCTCAGACCTTGTATCTCTTCAGGAGGAAGAAGGGCAAGGTCAGTGGAAGCAAACAATCAGACAATTGCCAGGGAACAATTGTGTTTAGAAGGTGAGTAACCTCCCCTTCTACTTCCAGCTTCTTGTTTAAGTTGAAAGGATAGAGTACAAGGTGGTCCTTATTTTGTGAGAGTTTACAAGTCTATTGTATAAACTGAAGACAGATGTATCTGGAAGATCCCGGTTTGTTGCCTCAAAGAACTGAAAGTGGCATCTATGGATAGGAGATGGTTTGATGGAGGTTCAGAAGCCCTGAGATGAGACAGAGGAGGAGGAACCGCAAAGCATGCAGGTGTCTGCTGAGCCCGGGGAAGATGCCTTTGCCCGAGAGGGTCCAAGTCAGAAGAAGCTGACCGACCAGCCACGTGACTGAGTTCTGGCACTCAGTCACCAGTCACCTGAGGATCTCCCTTCTGTAAAGGATGATAGAGAAGATGTGTGCAGACCCACTTCATGTCACCCTAACAACACACGCAAGACATCAACACTGTTTCCACAGAGAAGATAAAGGAAGCATGAAAGTTTGGCCAAGAGGCACCGTCATAGGTAAATGAAGGTTCTGATTCACCAGCTCTGCTCGGACACATCATATTCAGTACATATCTGTGACATGACAGTCCCCTAAATTCACAGCTCCTGGAGATAATACAGGAGTTTGTGCATGTTAGATGTTGAGTGAACTGCACTCATGTTACTTTAGTAACACAACTGAGTGTTTGTGTAGCAAAAAAACCAATTATCACCTAACACGCATGTAGCATTTGCACTCTGAAGAGTATTTTGCAGGCTTCATCTCATGGAATCCTCACAACAGTTAACAAGATCGAATCACTCTTACCCCCACATTACAGATGAAGCAACAGAGGTGCTGACTGATTCAATAACTGGGCAGTGTCTCCCTTTCTACAGTTAGTAATGGAGCCAAATAGCTGGGGTCAAGTGAAAGGTTTTTTTTTTTTTTTTTTTTTTTAATAGTAATAGGGTGGAGCCCAAGTTCTGGATCAGAGCGTCCAGAATTGCGTTTTAGTTTTCTCGCCTTGGAATCCAGCCTTTCTGCCCCCTGAGGCCACACAGTTCAATGGTCACTCTGCCTCTGGGCCTCTGTCCCAGATAACGTTCTGTGTGTGTGTTCAGTCACTCTGTCGTGCCCAACTCTTCTCAACTCCATGGACTATAGCCTGCCAGGCTCCTCTGCCCATGACTTTTCCAGGCAAGAATACTGGTGAGGGTTGCCATTTCCATCTTTAGGGGATCTTCCTGACCCAGGGATTGAACTTATGTGTCTTGCCTCTCCTGCACTGGCAGGTAGGTTCTTTACCACTAGCACCACTCTGGTTCAATCAACAGATTCCACTATCTCATTATAAATCACAACTAGCCTCTGTCTGGCAGGAAAGTTGGTTGGGAAGTGAAACCGTGATTAATAACTATTTTCTTCTGGTTAATAAGAGGAAAATTCTGGTCTTAAATACAAAGTTTAAATGCTTAAACAATATTAAATCACAAGCTCCTTTTTATAATGAATATTTTTTTCTCTCCATAATGTCAGGCATTTTGCAGATAAAGAAAAGATTTTCCACTGTTGGCTGGATAATTTGATAATACACTTTCCACATAACGAGGGATTTTCAGCTCATTTCTAATCAAGAGAGCATTACTTTATCCAGTCACAATAGAAACTCTTATGTCAGCTTTTGCCAATGATCACGCAGATCTTTATACTTAAAGATCCCCCCGTGATAGCATACAAGGCTGCAATTAAATGGAATCTTCTTAAACAGGGGGAAACAGTGCAGTTCTATAAGTCCCTGTCCCCAGCGACTGAAGGGTCATCCGTTGTAGGACGCATGCCCCAGGGGCTCCAAGATCTTACATCTTTCCCACTGAGCCACCCAAGTCTGCTATTTATCAAAGAAACCTAATGAAGTTAGGGACCCATTGGCCTAGTTCCTCGGATGAGCTCCAGAGACTCCTGCACAAACGGAATTGGAATGGAGCTGGCTGGCGTTTATCAGAGCGTGATGATCACCTGACAGTCGTATCAGACTCCCTGTGGCTCACACACCCAGAGGCCGTTCACTGAGCAGGGGCTGGCAGGGAGCGGAGAGGGAGGGCCCTGTGGTGCCCCAGGAGTGCGGGCAGGATCTCTGCTGTGACTGGCACTTCAGTTATGATGACAAAGTTGATGTGCTTTGGGAACGCACTGCCTGTTTCAAAGAAGGCAACAAAAGGCTTTGCAAAGCCTACCTTCTCTCCGGTTACGATAAACCACCAATGTGCAAGGCAAGTGGTGAGCACACACAGTCTCTATGCAGCTCTCTCTGCCGTGTGTGGGCAAGAAAGGACGAAAATCACATTTTCACTCACTCTGTGTTTGAGCATTTTTCGACACATAAAAACACTATAGGAAATGCCCCGAAGGATAAGACAATGAGTATCAGGTTGAGCATCCTCTGGGGTGTGCAATCTGGTGTTTTCATGTCCTTTTCACTTGGGAGGTTCACAGATTTTTTAAAATCTCATCCAAACTCTGTACCTTGTCAGCATGTAATAAAAGGTTCCTGCCATTTGATTGACTCATTTCAAAGTTAAGAAAAGAGTTCCATCAATGCCTCTAAAACCCTCCACTAGGGACAGGTGCTAGAAATGATGGGAAATGTTCAGCAGTGTTTGCTACTCAGTGCTACCCTGTAAATGCCCGCGTGTGGTTCCCACTGCACACTTAGGGTGTCTGTCACAGACGCTTGTGCAGATTTAAGTGGGCACAGGTGACCGTGTTGAGCTCTGGAAGTCACGGAGATCATACAATACTTCAGAGAGGGGCCCAGAAGAATGGGTGCCGCCACAGGGCAGCTCTGATCTGAGCTTCAGTTTCACATAAAATGGAGTTGATGGGTCTTACCACTCAAGACGCTTGTAAGGAGTATACAGTCTCATCTATTTAGCAACATGCAGCTTTTGGGTGTGCTGTGGGTGAATCCCAGACAGTCTTAACCAAGTGGAGGTGGTCAGACCACTGAGGGGCACCTCCTGCACTCAAGAACCCTCTAGGCAGGGACAAGGGTCAGCCAAGTACTGCCACTGGGCTGAATCCCATTGGCCAGGTTTGCCCAACTCTTGAGAGTGGTTTTTACATTTCTAAACGGTTGGAAAAAACACAAAAACATCAGAAGCAGAATGATACGTTGTGACATGTGATTATATGAAAATTAAATGTCCATGTCCATGAACAAAGTTTAAAGGTGCCCCAGCGAGGTCATGTGATGACGTCTCCGCCACACCTGTGGAGCCGAGAAACAGGGTGGAGTGATGGGGCCGCCAAGGATACACAGAATCTAGGGCCAGGAACCAAGGGCACCGAGGGCAGTGGGAAGGTTGGAAGGAAAAACGTTCTTGAGACCACACTAACCCCAAAGACAGAGCCTGCTCTGCCAGGACAGAGTTTGGTGTTTTGCAGGGGAGGCAGGGCAGGAAGGGAGGAAGAGAGAACTGTTTCCCACCGCCTGGTGCCTGTAGTCAGGGGCAGTGAGCCCGCCCTGAGGTCCTGGGACCCTCTGCGATGCTGGGGTTATATCCTTGCTGAAACACCGGAGGGCCTTGTCCTTCCTGCCTTGTGTTTCAGAGGAGATTCCTACTGGGATGTCAATCCGATACAGTTTTGAAACACAGGATAGAGGTTAAGACTGAGGAATGCTTACTATGGGCTCCTTCCTGCATCTCACTCAGCCCCATTGGCCACCAGAGAAGGGAGACACTCTTCATGTCTGCAGGCATTGACGAGCCGCAGAACATTACATAACCTTCCCTGTGTATATAACTGACAAGAGACAGAATTAGGGCTGAAATTCAGGTCTCTCTGATCAGAAAAAGATGGGTTTTTAGCCACAAAATTGGAAGAAGTCTTGGAGGTAAACTTGTCATTCCTTCTTAATTTTTTTAGAAAAGGAAATTGAAACCAAAAAATAAAAAGTTAAACGCTGGCTCAAGGTCAGGCAGTTTTGGGCTCAAAGAGAAAGGACAGAACTTGAGCTGAATAAGTTCATGCAGTGTGTTACTACGATTCTATCCAGTCCCTTAGGGATCACCAAATGGCATCTTTAAAAAGAAAAAGTGAGGTACAGTTGCTTTACAATGCTATGTTAATTTCAAGTGTAAAGCAAAGTGAGGCAACTACACACACACGTGCCTATTACACACATACACACAGGTATTCTTTTCAGATGCTTTTGTACCTCAAATGGTACCTTTTGATACATACTTAAATTTAAAATGTCCGAAACTGGCATATGCTCCTTCTCACTGAAACAACAGCAATAAAAATGACTTCCACTGAGCCGATAAAATCTGCAGTGTACTATAAGGAAAACACGACTGACATCATTTTTACTGATGCTGAAATCAGTAGGAAGCCATGACAGTTTTTAGCTGCAATGAAACAAACACATTTTATTTGTTTTTACCTATTTCTTATGAAATGTATTACTGCATGTTTTCTTTCCTGTAGAAATTAATCCTCTGACCTTTATGTTTAAAAACTGTATAATGGCTTGCTAACTCAAGACTCCATCAGTTTCTATCTCTTGCATTTAAATATTCAGTAACTATAGTACACCATGTGCCTCTAAAAGTAATTTCTTTATGGAGGCATTGTGCATTTTGACTATCCATTATATATATGAATACGGCTTTGCTCAACTAAGCAATTTTCTTTAATGTCAACCTTGATGAACAAGTAAGCATTAAGGCAACATTTGAACACTAAAGTAATACATGGGTAAACAAATCTAAATAAACTAAGCCAAGGAAGGCATCATAATTAGTTTCAGTGCCTGCTTTGAGTAAATTTTCTTCCAAAATTCCATATGTGTTCTTTAATTGTTACTTTACCAGAATTCATCTAAGAAGCATCCTGCAATTAGCTATAACAGATTTTCCAATACTAAAGTTTGGTAGATAAAATTCAGCAGAGTTTAATGGATTTATATGAATACAAAAGAAATTTTATTTTTTAAGTCAATTTTGACCTGCTAATGTTTTCAGAGTTCTCTTTACAAGTCTTTGAGACTGTAGTATAGTTTATAAGACATTAATAAATGAAATTCAAGGTAATATCAAGACTTGAAAAAATATAATCCAAATTGATGAATGGTTTTGATTCTCAAGATCTGATAAAATTAACATTTGGATATTTTAAATTTATTTTACCCAAGTTACTTTGATCTTTATCCTTCCAAATAACTTTGATTTTATGAAATATTATTTAAAACTACATAAGTTTGGTGTCATTTAAATCAAGATAAACTAATCTCTTTTAAAGTAAATGTTTTCATGAAATAAATTTCATGGAAAAAATTTAAAAACAAAATGTAGCATAAAATGGTAAATATTTTTAACTTGTGTTGATCATCAGGACTAATTAGTACAACTAATATTACTAAGCTCAGCAGTTTGGGGAACATTTTGGGGGAAGGAAGAGTGTTGAAGCAGAGCTGAGTATGGGAAAATTTAAAAAAGAACATTAGTAAGTATGTAATTTCTTTCTTGTTTCCTTTATAAATGTTCTATCAGTAACCGACCTATTATTATGTGAATTTAAAAGAACTTTAAATTGTATTATACTATAAGCTACATTTTGGAGAAGGCAATGGCACCCCACTCCAGTACTCTTGCCTGGAAAATCCCATGGAAGGAGGAGCCTGGAAGGCTGTAGTCCATGGGGTCGCTGAGGGTCGGACACGACTGAGCGACTTCACCTTCCCTTTTCACTTTCATGTATTGGAGGAGGAAATGGCAACCCACTCCAGTGTTCTTGCCTGGAGAATCCCAGGGATAGGGGAGCCTGGTGGGCTGCCGTCTATGGGGTCACACAGAGTCGGACACGACTGAAATGACTTAGCATAAGCTATATTTTAAAATTTAAGTATTCAAATTATTATATAACTTTTAGAAATGAGTATAGCAATTTTAGAGGGAAAAAAACTTTTAAGAAATAACTGAAGCATTTGATATGTTTGAGAGAAGTTAGAAAAACAGTTTTGTACAAAATGGGTTTTTGTCAATGCATAAAAGTAGAAGGGATGGAACACAGAAAATGTATTCATGAAACCACAGAAGTCTTAAACTGCACCCAATGGGCTGAGAACACACAGATATTCAGGTGGGTGATTCAGCCGGAGACCCCTGCGGGCAGAGCATGACCTCTGAAAGAGCAGCTCCCTGAGAGCCTATCCAAGAAATAAATCTCTACCTTGATCTTCCATAACCCCCACTAATCTGTGCAAAGCCCTAAGCCCTAATCTAAATATAAAATTACACACACATATGAGATACTGTAAGATGTTACAGAAAACCCAGAAGAACCTTTTGGCAAACCCAATATTTACTGAACGTGTAAACTGTAATTGTTATTTGTGCAAGTTGTTGATTTTTGCACTTATTATTGAAACAAACTTTGTAATTCTATTATTACGCACACCTTCATACCCACTGTCTCTACTTCATTCGTGTGTACCTCGTTTACTAACTAGATTTCAAATATTTATTGCATTCCTAATGATGATGTCATAGGGCAGTGCTATCTATCAGAAATATAACACAAGCTCCTTATTATTTTAAATTTGAGGCTGTCTCATTGGAAAGTAAATGCAACAATGACAAGTGAAGTTAACTTTAATAACATTTTATTTAACCTAGTGTATCCAAAATATGATTGCTGCATTATGTTATCAATATAAAAAGTCTACACTCTCATGCTTGGCACAAGGACCTTTCATAGATTGGACACCACCAACCTCCCCACCGTCATCTTTTACTTCTTTCCTCTCTGTTTACTGGGACTTTGTACCATGTGCTTCTCTTCACACAGTGCTGAGTTCTCTACACAGCTTTCCCCTTGTGCTGTTGGCTTCAGTTAGATCACATGTTCATCCTTTTCAGAACCGTGCCAAACTGACCCTCTGTTGCCCAGGTCAACTACGCTGCCACCCATGAAGGCTTCGTACCTTGTCCACTTAACAGCACTTACTGAAAGTCAAGTTTGTTCACTCTTTCCCAGGTGTAGGGGTGAAGACAGTGAAAAAGAAACCCCCTGCCCTCCTTGGACTTAATTTCTCTCCAAAGTCCATAATATAAAAAGATTCTGACACACCAACCACTTTTTATTATGGGTTTTAGCCACTTTATGCATGACTTAGCCTCACTTCTGAATGAAGAGATCAGTTAGAACAGATTTTTGTCTGATCAATCTTTCTACCATGAAGTTACCTCAGTGGGCACATATCAACTGTTCAATAAATATTGGATAGAGACAAAAACATCAGTGATAATTACACAATTATTTAAAGAAACTTCCCAACAGATTTTACTAAATCAAGCTTCCAACTTGCTTATTCTTTCCTATGCAAATAAATTGGTAGAATATTTACAGCCAAGTTTTTTGTTTGTTCCTGATATTTATGTGTTGAGTTTCTGAAATTTCCATCTCTTTATTTTATCCCCTTTTTCTTTGGCTCACAATCCAATTTGCTTGAGTAACTTCATTCATAAGGCAAATCAACTAAATCTCAGTTTAATAAAAAATGCTCATTATGTATGATTCTCTCATTACTGACATCAAATACTTGAATGCAATTGTCTGCATGTTTTTACATAAATTATGTTTCATGAAATACATTAGATTTTGTGTCCCTTCCTGCATAATGTAATAATCAACATCCTTCATTTGAATATCATAGTTTAATACCACCAAAGAAGTAGATAATATTTTCAAATAAAAGCAAAAGCAATGTGTTATGCTTAAAATATCACCTCTCAGGAGCAGATTTATCAAGAGCAGTTCATCATGCAAATCATTTTAGTCAGTGAGCAGCTATGGTTTGAAAGGATGAGTACAAAGGATATGCATGTCCTTTTAATAAGAAAGATGCTGTTCTATTTAATATGGAACACTGGGCAAAGGTAATAGAGGCTATATCAGCCTCTTCTACAGGAATGGTGGGAATGTTCTATATATACTGGGCAGTGCAGTAGCTGCTGGGCACACAGGCTTGTCAACACCTGAAAGATAATTAATGTGACTGAGAAATTTTAAATTAAATTTAAATCTAAATAATCAATGTGTCCAGTGGTTTCCATATTGGACAGCATAGTGTAACTTAGACACCACATTATAACATATATGTTATATATATGTTATGCATATCTCAAGGCATTTTCAAGAAAAAGGCTTAAGGATCAGCAATTCTCCCTAGAGCACTTGTGCTGTGGCTATGGTAAGAAGTGGAGATCTATATATAAGAAGCCCGTAAGGGGACAAGCATCTAAGGTGCCCATGGAACCCCCTGGTGCCCCAGCCTTGATATTCATGAGGTTCTCTAATCTCCTCCCCTGAAGTGTGGGCTGGGCCAAGGACCTCATTTCTACTAACTAGGATATGGCCAACATGATGAAAATCAC
Source organism: Bos mutus (assembly GCF_027580195.1). NCBI lineage: Eukaryota > Metazoa > Chordata > Mammalia > Artiodactyla > Bovidae > Bos > Bos mutus. The sequence continues at coordinate 40,921,756 of NC_091643.1, read as the reverse complement.
TTTCAAGATTCACTTCAGTTCAGTCACTCAGTCGTGTCTGACACTTTGTGACCCCATGAACCACAGCACACCAGGCCTCCCTGTCCATCACCAACTCCCAGAGTTTACCCAAACTCATGTCCATTGAGTCGGTGATGCCATCCAACCATCTCATCCTCCGTCATCCCCTTCTACCCCCTCTCTCAATCTTTCCTAGCATCAGGGTCTTTTCAAATGAGTCAACTCTTCACATGAGGTGGCCAAAGTATTGGCGTTTCAGCTTCAACATCACTCCTTCCAATGAACACCCAGGACTGATCTCCTTTAGGATGGACTGGTTGGATCTCCTTGCAGTCCAAGGGACTCTCAAGAGTCTTCTCCAACACCACATTCAAAAGCATCAATTCTTTAGTGCTCAGCTTTCTTTATACTCCAACTCTCTCATCCATACATGACTACTGGAAAAACAACAGTCTTGACTAGACAGAACTTTGTTGACAAAGTAATGTCTGCTTTTTAATATGCTGTCTAGATTGGTCATAACTTTCCTTCAAAGGAGCAAGCGTCTTTTAATTTCATGGCTGCAATCACCATCTGCAATGATTTTGGAGCCCAGAAACATAAAATCTGCCACTGTTTCCACTGTTTCCCCATCTATTTCCGATAAAGTGATGGGACCGGATGCCATGGTCTTCGTTTTCTGAATGTTGAGCTTTAAGCCAACTTTTTCACTCTCCTCTTTCACTTTCATCAAGAGGTTCTTTAGTTTTTCTTCACGTTCTGCCATAAGGGTGGTGTCATCTGCATATCTGAGGTTCTTGATATTTCTCTGAGCAATCTTGATTCCAGCTTGTGCTTCTTCCAGCCCAGCGTTTCTCATGATGTGCTCTGCATATAAGTTAAATAAGCAGGGTGACAATATACAACCTTGACATACTCCTTTTCCTGTTTGGAACCAGTCTGTTGTTCCATGTCTAGTTCTGACTACTGATTCCTGACCTGCATACAAATTTCTCAAGAGGCAGATCAGGTGGTCTGGTATTCCCATCTCTTTCAGAATTTTCCACAGCTTATTGTGATCCACACAGTCAAAGGCTTTGGCATAGTCAATAAAGCAGAAATAGATGTTTTTCTGGAACTCTCTTGCTTTTTCCCTGATCCAGCGGATGTTGGCAATTTGATCTCTGATTCCTCTGCCTTTTCTAATACCAACTTCAACATCTGGAAGTTCACGGTTCATGTATTGCTAAAGCCTGGCTTGGAGAATTTTGAGCATTACTTTACTAGCCTGTGAGATGACTGCAATTGTGCAGTAGTTTGAGCATTCTTTGGCATTGCCTTTCTTTGGGATTGGAATGAAAAGTGACCTTTTCCAGTCCTGTGGCCACTGCTGAGCTTTCCAAATTTGCTGGCATATTGAGTGCAACACTTTCACAGCATCATCTTTCAGGATTTGAATAGCTCAACTAGAATTCCATCACCTCCATAGCTTTGTTCATAGTGATGCTTCCTAAGGCCCACTTGACTTCACATTCCAGGATGTCTGGCTCTAGCTGAGTGATCACACCATTGTGATTATCTGGGGCATGGAGATCTTTTTTGTACAGTTCTTCTGTGTATTCTTGCCACCTCTTCTTATTATCTTCTGCTTCTGTTAGGTCCCTACCATTTCTGTCCTTTATTGAATGTTCCCTTTCAAGATTAGGTTGTTTAAAAACAAAACACAATAACAACAACAACAAAATACTATGGTTTCCACTTCTCTCTTGCATCAGTTGCCCTGTGTGTGTGTTAGTCACTCCTTAGCGACTCCGTGGACTACAACTCACAAGGCTTCTCTGTCCATGGAATTCTTCAGGCAAGAATACTTGAGTCAGTTGCCATTCCTTTCTCCAGGTGATCTTCCCCACCCAGGGATTTAACCAGGGTCTCCTGCATGCAGGCAGATTCTGCACCATCTGAGCTACAGGGGAATCCCAGTTGCCTCGGGAGAAGTCAACTGCTCTGGTATGACACAACCCTTTGTAGATGCCCAGCTGTGGGAGCCTGGATCCCACCTTCCCCCTTCCTCAAGTTCAGACTGCAGTCCTGGTGACAGGCTATGCAGATTCCTGAGGGCCCCTGAGCCAGAGGGACTGGTAAAGAAAAATCAGTGACACTTCTGAAAGCTCAGTAAGACTTTCCCTGGGGGGTGGCAGGGGCCATCAGCACAGGTACAGGAAACACTGCAATGTGATTTTATAGTGAGGGTGGGAAGAGGTTGGGCTCAACTCTGAAGACAGTGCCAGCAGGCTGGAATCTACGGCAGTGCAGGGTGGGGGTCAGGGGACAGAAAGTCACTAAGAGAAAACATCAGGGGCAGGTGCTCTGGGTAGAATGACTTCAGCAGGATTGTCACCAAGTGCAGGCCAGGTGGCCAGCCATCACCTGGGCAGGTGGGGGATGAGGCGCCCAACCAGATAACTGAAGGTGATCAGATATCCAGGATAGGGGCACCAATGGGCCAACGGGCCTGGGAGAAGGTCCAGGAGCCTGACTGGAGTTCAGTGGATCAAAGAATGGTACTCAGCAGCCAGCTCCGCTACATTTAGGTTCCTGACCTAAAGAAACTACAAGATAATATGTCTTTACTGTTTTCAAACTGTTGCTGTGTTTTAGGGTAACTGCTTGTTGTTGCTGCTCACTTGCTGACTCATGTCTGACTCTTTGCAATCCCATGGACTGGAGCATGCAATGCTTTCCATCTCCTGGAGCTTGCTCAAACTCATGTCCACTGAGTCAGTGATGCTATCCAACCATCTCTCATCCTCTGGTGGTCCCTTTGCCTCCTGCTTTCAGTTTTTCCCAGCATCAGGGTGTTTTCCAATGAGTTGGCTCTTCACATCAGGTGGCCAAAGTATTGTAGCTTTGGCCTCAGCATCCAATTAATATTCAGGATTGATTTCCTTTAGGATTGACTGGTTTGTTCTCCTTGCAGTCTTGCAGAGTCTCCTTGCTCTCCTTGAAGACTCTCAAGAGTCTTCAACACCACGGTTCAAAAGCATCAGTTTTTTGGTGCTCAGCCTTCTTTATGAGATCTACAGTGGAGGTGGTAAGTATTCTGTGCAACAAACAAATGGCTGCTATACTTAGCAAATAAAACCACAGAGCAATCGGTTACATTTGAATTTCACAAAAACAGTTAATAAATTCTTAGTACAAGTATGTCCCTTGCACTATTTGGGACACACAACACCCCCCCCAAAAAAAAACCACGCTCTTTGTCTGAAATTTAAACTTACGTGGGAATTGTATGTTGTATCTGATAAACCTCAACAAATATTCAGTACTCAGAGCATGATCTCTGCCCTTGAAGTGTGGCTTAACAGAGGGAGAGCCAGATGCACAGAAACACAGGTTTAATTTAATGTGGGCAGGATTGAAATAGAGATGAGAAGGGGACATTACCAGAGCACAGAAGTGGGGTTCTAAGTTCAATCCAGAGAGAAAGGTGAGTGTTCTTGGTACAAGAAAAAAAATGTTAGCCTCTTGGGGTTTGCAAAATAGGAGGAAGACAAACTTACCACAGAGATAACAATGAGACTCCACACCAAAGCTTCACTGAAGATATAACCTTCTTGAAATCTAGACAAGCTGAATGCCATTTTTTAGAGTCAAAATTATGTTACGTATAGTGGGGGAATTTCTGAATTTCTCAAATGATTCAGGACTCTTATCAGACATTTTTTTTCATTATGACAAAAAGAATCAGCTGGGTTTAATTTTTTTTTTTTTTTCATGAAATTCATTTACTCCCATAACTGAAAAGCCAGTGGTAAGACTGGCTTGAAGGACAATCTGACCATGTTGTGGGCCTTCCCTTCTTCTTGGAGTCTCCATCTAGTTTCTCGTGATTTCAAAATGGCAGCTACTCTTCTAGACCTCAGGACACTTGGCTCAGAGGATCACAGAGCATCTTCATTCTCAACCCCAGACTTGAAGACCCTGGGCCTCACAATGAGCAGAAGCATAGCAGGGTATGTGTCTACTCCCGGACCGATCACAGAGGCCAATCACCTAAGCCATGGCTTAGGCACAGATCATATGCACAGTCCTGAACCAAACAGTGTCAAGGGGCAGGGCTGAGGGCAGTGCAAAACCTGGGCCCAGAGGTGAACCATCTGAGCCTATGAAAGGATCAGAGCTGAAGGGAAGAGAGGCCCAGAAGTGCCCACCACAGAGGGCCCCTGTGGACCCCGGCCCCGAGCCTCTGCCCACACTGTCTGCCTTGAAAGCTAGGTGTGCAAGATGAAAAGAAGCAATTCTGACCCAAGAATCCAGGCAGAAAAGCTCATCATTTTTACATATTGTCAACCACAGGGCAAAGGAATTAATGGTCCTGTTCTTCTCCACTGAAATGAAGTCCCGGAGAGTAGGTCACGTGCCTAAGGTCTCAGACCTAAAGTCAGAAGTAAAGAAGAAACTTCTTCAGGTACCATGTATCCAAAGTCCAGAGAAAAAAAGACACTTCTATCCAGGGGGCACCGCTTCTCGTATCTGTGCCTTTCTTATCGTGTACATAATGGATTTTGAAGGTTATTATATCTTTGAGAACCTATGGGTAGATACAGATATAAGGAATTTAAAAATTCCCCTCCTTTCAAAAAAGATGCTCTTATGTTCTACATGGAACTTGGCCAGTTTATATGATTCCTGAAGCCCCTTTCATAATAGTTAGGAGTAATTCTAAGTCAGATTGTAGGAATGGAATGAAGTAGGCCCAGGCTAACATGCTCAGAGGAAGGAGGGACCAGAGAAGTGAGCAGGCTGCTGGAAGGGAAGGGAAAGGAGTAGGGGGAGTGGGAGACAGACACTGTCCAAATGTTTGGGTGCCAAACAAACCACATGCTCAAAAACTACTCAGATAAGATACTGACAGCAGCGAACACGAGAAACCTCAGACACGCTCTGACGTTCTTACAGATCTGATGTCCATTCCTTAATTTAATACTGAGGTCCTTTAAATTATTATTGATGGCTCCTTGAGATACTAATTGAATTAGAATCACTTATCTCACTCTTCTCCATTTAAGTTATTATATTCCTTTTTAAGTGAACCCTGGGTGTCTTTCACTGACTTTTACTTTCAGAGATAAATTCTGCCAAGAATAATATTATCTGAGGACTAGTGTAAGACCTTGACCATCAAGAAAGATCACTGCTGAAAAGTGATTTTTAATTACTTCTTACCGAGGAGGATTTAGCTCAAGTCACAAAGGTGATATCACAATGTCAGCCAATTAAATAAAACCATTTATGTTTAATTGCCTCCACAGCATGGCCACATTCTTAGGAAAGTGACTCTCCTATTGTTTGGGTTAAAGTTATCTTTGCCACTTTCTCCTGAGGACTTTTTAACAGTGCGAGCTGGAGTTTGATCTTCCTGCTCCTTACTGGGGATCCATTTTACTTTTATGTGGAATACATTCAGTTAACTAACAACTATCCTGAGATAACAAAATGTATCCAAGCTACAAATAAATATTGTCCATAAAATGATGCAGAGACAGTTGATAGAAATCCAATAAATAAATACGAGCACTATAAAAACAACACTCATATTTGTTTGGGAGGCATATTAGGAGGCTAAATATTATAAAATCATCAGATAATTATCACAGAATTATTTATGACAGCAAAGCCTTGAAATCAGACAAATCTAATATTAATGAAAAAGCAATTCAGTTATTAGCACCTTTATCAAAGGGAAGAATTTTCTAATCAAAGGTTGTGTTACATGGAAAAATAATTGTGAAAAGTATTAAGTGAATGAGGGCAATGTATCATTCAATTGAAGTATAATTCCACTTAAGTGATTTATATCCTTGTCCATTCTGGGATCTTGACAGCCCCATTTTAAACTTGTTTACAGCTATTAAACAAAGAAATCATTTAGTAGTGAGGAGGGAACTTTGAAAGAATTGAATTGCAGAAAATTGCCTTTTAAAATTATTATTTTAGGGACTTGCTTGGTGATCCAGTGGCTAAGACTCCCAATGCAGGGGGCCGGGGTTCGATCCCTAGTCCAAGAACCAGAGCCCATATGCCACAACTACAGATTCCACATGCTGAAACTAAGACCCTGCCCAACCAAGTAAATAAATAAATGTATTAAGAAAAGAAGAAAAATATGTATTTTTTAAAGATGAATAAACAAGTAAATAGCGATTTATTTTTAAAAACCAATTTTCTTAGACAGGATGTATGGACAGCATGCCTGCAACCTTGGGATCATCCCTGTGGAACCTTGAAAAGCCACGAGTGACCATGTAGAGTGAGAAGACTCTCAGTGCCCGAGACAGTGCTGGGTACATGACGGGGCAGGGGTATCAATAATGCTGGCTGCTGATAAGAGGGCAAATTCTGCAGCGATCTACACTGTCATGTTCCTCGCTGCCCCTAAAAAACTACATCTGGAGACATTAATTGTAATTTCTAAAAACTGAGTAAAACTATATAAAAAAAAAATCTAACCATGAAAGAACCATGAAATGGCAGAAATGCCATAATATAATAAATCTATGTTGTGCCTAGTCATGTCTGACTCTTTGCGACCCTAAGGACTGTAGCCCACCAGGTTCTTCTGTCCATGGGATTCTTTTGGCAAGAATACTGGAAACTGTTAGTCAGTCAGTCATGTCCAACTCTTGTGACCCCATGGACTGTAGCCTGCCAGGCTCCTCTGTCCATGGAATCCTCCAAGCAAGAATACTGGAATGGGTTTCAGTTTCTTACTCCAGGGGATCTTCCTGACTCAGGGATTGAACACGTGTCTCTTGCATTAGCAGGCAGATTCTTTACCACCAGTGTCACCATGCCAGCATGACAGAAAAGTATAATCCCAAGGTGACAGGGGTTCGAACCCTGAGTCGGGAAGATCCCCTGAAAGAAGAAATGTCAACCCACTCCAGTATTCTTGCCTGAAGCATCCCATGGACAGAGGAGCCTGGCAAGTTGCAATCCATAAGGTCACAAAGAGTCGAACGTGACTGAAATGACATCGCATGGCATGGCAAGATGAGACTGGGTGTTCCCTCAATACTCACCTCTCCAGCATGCCCACATGGAGGCTACCCCACACAGAGTCAATGTCTACCTCCTTAACAGTAGGTTTAGCCCACTAGTTAGTGACAAACACTTGAACATTTGCTTATGGCTCTTTCCATCTTCAATAATCTTGACTGTATTCAGAGGAGGAGAAAAAACTGGCCTCTGCTGGAAGAGCCATGGGGGCCAAATCTTCCAATCATATTTATAAACATAGCTCAGCATCACCTCACGAAACACAGTCTTCAAGCCATGTTAGCTGGCTCGGAATGCTGGCCTTGCAACTTGTGATCTTTGTGATATTGGGCAAGTTATTCAACCTCTCTGAACCTAGGTCTCCTCATCTTAATACACACACAGTACTATACACAAAATAGGGAATCAACAAGGTCCTGCTGCATGGCACAGGAGACTCTAAGATGAGATAATAAGAGTTCTAGCACATGTTTATTGTGGAAATAAATACCATAGCACTCTTAAAGTACTCAGAAAGGCAGTTATAAGTAGTAAACATTACACATTATATGTTTGATAACAGTTTTATAAATAGCATACACAATACAATTTTAAGGACACACTCAGTTTAGGGACACAGAAAAGAATTACAGTTTTAAGGACAGTCTATCCATTTAGGGATACAGAAAACAATCATTTTGCTAATTCAAACTGAAATACAGAGAAATACCTTTCCTAATCTTCTCCTTAGAAAGTGATCAAAAATGTTCTATCTCCCAAGATTCTAATTTATGAAACTGCAACAATTATTCAATGCCCAATATAATTGAGTTACACAAATAGGAACATAAATGCCTGACAAATGACTAATCTGAGAGAACATACTCAGATCTGTTTGTAAACGAATTGCTGTTGTTGTTCACTTGCTCAGTCATGTCCAACTCTTTGTGACCCCATGGACTGCAGCACGCCAGACTTCCCCGTCCATCACCATCTCCCAGAGCTTGCTCAAACTCATCTCCATCAAGTCAGTGATGCCATCCAATCATCTTGTCCTCCACTGTCTTCTCCTCCTTCCTTCAATCTTTCCCAGCATCAGGGTCTTTTCCAATGAGTCAGTTCTTCACATCAGGTGGCCAAAGTATTGGAGTTTCAGCTTCAGCATCAGTCCTTCCAATGAATATTCAGAATTGATTTCCTTTAGGATTTATTGGTTTGATCTCCTAGCTGTCCAAGGGACCATCGAGAGTCTTTTCCAGGACCACAGTTCAAAAGCAGCAGTTCTCTAGCGTTTAGCCTTCTTTATGGTCCAACTCTGACATCCATACATGACCACTGGAAAAACCAGAGCTTTAACTATATGGACCTTTGTGGGCAAAGTAATGTCTCTGCTTTTTAATATGCTGTCTAGGTTTGTCATAGCTTTTCTTTCAAGGAGCAAGCATCTTTTAATTTTGTGGCTGCAGTCACCATATGCAGTGATTTTGGAGTCCAAGAAAATAAAGTTTGTCACTATTTCTATTGCTTTCCCATCTATTTGCTATGAAGTGATGCGAAAAGGAAAGTTGTGACCAACCTAGATAGCATATTAAAAAACAGATATATTACTTTGCCAACAAAGGTCCGTGTAGTCAAGGCTATGGTTTTTCCAGTGGTCATGTATGGATGTGAGATTTGGACTGTGAAGAAAGCTGAGTGCCAAAGAATTGATGCTTTTGAACTGTGGTGTTGGAGAAGACTCTTGCGAGTCCCTTGGACTGCAAGGAGATCCAACCAGTCCATCCTAAAGGAGATCAGTCCTGGGTGTTCACTGGAAGGACTGGTGCTGAGGCTGAAACTCCAATACTTTGGCCACCTCATGCGAAGAGTTGACTCGTTGGAAAAGACCCTGATTGGGGGCAGGAGAAAAAGGGGGCAACAGAGGATGAGATGGCTGGATGGCATCACCGACTCGATGCACATGAGTTTGGGTGAACTCTGGGAGTTGGTGATGGACGGGGAGGCCTGGAGTGCTGCAGTTCATGGGGTCACAAAGAGTCGGACATGACTGAGCGACTGAACTGAACTGAACTGATGGGACTGGATGCCATGATCTTCATTTTTTGAATGTTGAGTTTTAAGCCAGCTTTTTTACTCACCTTTTTCACCTTCATCAAGAAGCTCTTTAGTTCCTCTTTGATCTTTAGTTCCTCCTCTTTGTAAATGAATAAAATGATTCAAAAGTAGCCCCTCCCAAGTGAAAACCTGTAAGATGAGCAAGAGGCCCAGTTCTGGGAGTCAAAAGTCCGCATCTGGTGCCCTAAACAACAGTTCAGATATCAGAGTGACTTCCTCAGGTTCTTTGGGTTCTAAGATTACTGCTGTACTATTTACAAAGTAGGAGATGATCAAATAGGGGTCAAGAGTCTCCCAGCACTTCCAACTTCAGGTCTGAACTGGAGCACGGTCATCATCCTTAACAATGACTCACATATTTTATTATCATTTTATCATAAATCACTGTAGGCAGGTACTGCCCAGTAGAGATGGACGCTTCAGGTGCAGAGGACAGGGAGAAAGAGAGGACTCTTCTGTGCAGGGCAGGGCTGGGTTCTCCCCCACATGGCCCCAGGTATAGAGCTGAAGGAACAGCGAGGTTTCTGGAGCACAGAACATCCTGGAACACTATGAGCCCAGAGTGGCTGAGCTGACTTTTCCACCTTACGGGAACAGACAGGAAACCACACAGTTACAGGAGAGGGGCCCAGGCTCACAACAGACGTGTTTCATGTCATGTCACTTGGGTGGAGGCCTACCCTTGGCCTGATCCCAGTGCTGCACAGAGTCAGGGAGGTAGCGAGGCCAGCACAGCCTTGAGCCCTGGGAACAGGGGTTTGGGGGTCCCCAAGCCCAGGAGTCCCTTTGTAAAACGGAGATGCTACAAAGTGAAAATCAGAGGATGAAATGCAACTATGCACCATGAAAGCTCTTAACTTTCCAGCCCTGTACAACACAGGATGAGGACTGGAGCATCACCTCATGTCAGGCACGACCCACTCCTGCCTTCCAGCTGCTGGGTGCAGCCCCAGTCTTCTACTGCCTTGGTTCCATTCCAAGATGAATTAAATCAGTAAATTCACTTTGCGTTAAGAATAAACATTTTTTTTTTTCTGCCACAGCCTCACTGTAACTCTTTTAACATTGATTGTTTGCTCACAACAGGAAAACGGGCTTTCTCAGGTCACTTCAAATTTTAAGAATTCTGTGATGTTTCCTTCTCTTTTAAATATACTGAGATTAGTTGTAGCATGGAATATAAGGTTTTGATTTTTTTCTGGATTCACCACATTCTGGGACATCTGAAACTTGTTCAGAGAAAAAGTGAAAGTCACTCAGTTGTGTCCAACTCTTTGTGACTCCAAGGACTATACAGTACATGGGATTCTCCAGGCCAGAATACTGGAGTGGGTAGCCTTTCCCTTCTCCAGGGGATCTTTTTACCAGCTGAGCCACAGGTAAGGTAATACTATATTTAGATCCATGTGTGACCATGTTAGAGAATTAAACATGACTTTTAAAGAATATTTAGCACTCCGCCCCCATCCACAGCAATGAGAGGAAATAGCAGGATGCGGCTCATTTTTAGTGAAAGTGTTAGTCACTCAGTCATGTCCTTCTCTTTCCTTAGTCCGTCTGGCTCCTCTGTCCATGGGATTTTCCAGGCAATAATACTGGAGTGGGTCACAATTCCCTTCTCCGGGAGATCTTCCTGACCCAGGGATTGAACTTGGGTCTTCAGCATTGAAGGCAGATTCTTTACCATCTGAGCCACCAGAGAACCCTGGCCCCTTTTAAATGACAAATCTAAGCACTGAGTAGCTTTCAGGAAGTAAGCTGTAGTCAGTGTAAATTAAGGAACCACAATTTACTTCTCACAGATAAATATAATTCACTAAATAGTCCAATAAGAAAGCATGATTCTCCCACCTCCACCTCCAAAATAACAGTCTCAGGGGATTTGCTAACACTGCTTCACAGGGAGTCTTACATTTTTACTTTTGATTTTATATTTTTATTTTCTCAGTGTGTGGCCACGTGGTAACCATGTCAGTGGGCTCTTGCTAATTAGATACTAAATAGTTTATATTACAGTAGTCGACAGTACTGTGTGTGGCTTACTTTCCTTCCATTTTTATCTCCTCTGAAGACAAAGATTAAAGAAAGAAAAAAGAAAAAAACATAAAAATGCACAAATGTCTTCCTAGGCTCAAAGGTGATTTAAAGCAAATTGAAATGAGATTGCTGGCAATATTCACAGCATTTAATTAAAAATACTTAAGTTATAAGACATATACCACATTAATCCTAAAATATTTAAATAGCACATAATTCTTTTACAAATGATTTTGGCAGTAAAGGACTCTTTAATTTATGTGGAACTTGACTCTGATGACCCAGAAAGGAGGCAGCCAGACATTTCAGAGGCCACTCATGTCCCAGACTTCCATCCATGCTGAGCAGGGCTCTTACTGCTCTGAAGGTTTTCTGTCCCCAGATGAAAGGGAATAGAAATTGAGCTGTTTCAACTCAGTCTGCAAAACAGCCAACATTATGCAGGCTGTTAGCATATTACCTTAGATCTGCTTTTGCAAACACAAGTTTTGAAATAAAGTATGAGGGACTTTATTTTGGACAATGGTCTTGACACGGATCATGGTTAGGGTTTTGACAGTTTGTTTGCACAGAGTTTCCTTGAGGCTGCTTTTAATAATTCAGGTAAAATCAGGTGAAAACTGTGAATCAACTGCCTGTACATTTCAGTGTGCATTTAAGATTCTACGGGGAGATCCCTGTCATTCATCCAACAGGGGAAAGAAAACCTTCTTTTAAAAACAGGTGTTTTTTAACTTTTTGGTTGTTCATCAACAAGAGAGAAAGTTAATAAAGCTATAATTAATCACTGACTTCTAAATAAGGCCTACAAAGAAAAAAAAAAAATACATGCTTCCATTTGGAAGGGAGATGAAAGGACTCCCAAGAGACGGATTTTGGGGGGAAAAGGAGGAAGACTGGGGACAGCTGAACTGTCCAAGTGTTTGCTATTAGATCTGATGGAGGCCAGGGTCCGTGTTTTTGATGATACACTTGATGAAGCGCATGGAGCGTCGAATGTACAACCACTGGGTTGCTGCCCATGTGGCTCAAACCTACATGAGGAGGGCGGGTTGCCCGATCCACAGTGGCCTGGAATGTGAACAGAAATCACCTTTTATGGCCATCCCACCTGGAGTACCAAGTGTTTTTTTTTTTTTTTTTTTAACTGTTAGTGTTAAATTGCCTAATAAAGAAAATTCATGAGATAATTTCAGATCATTGAGGCAATCCTTTGTGACCCAGATTTTCAAGTCACCTCTCTTGAGATGGGGGGGCAGGTGCACACACACGTGTCCTGGCAGACACACTTGTGCTGACATGCTGGTCCCCAGAGGTGCGGGCCCACTTGCCACATCTGCACAGAATCTCTGAGCATTTTACCTTCAGAACTAACTCAAATTACTTAAGTAACTCAAGATGAAGCCCTGTGCCACCGTGAATAATTATAATGCTATTAATAGTGATATAATACCAATAAAATCTACAAGCTTCCAACTTTAGCTAAATCATTTTAAAAAAGACACATCAAGGACTAGTAAAATGTATTTCTGTGATTTAGAAAAATCACTATTTCTGCTAAGAAGAGTTGCTGACTTGATACCTTTATATTAATGCTGCACTGACATTTCAGTAATCACTGACCTTGGTATCATGCATGACATTGTCTTCATTGAGCAGTTTTTGAGAAACAGTGAAGCCTATCTCCCCGTGGGTATGTTTGTATTCACTGAAGCAAACAACTTCCAGAAATGGACATGGGACAACAGACTGGTTCCAAATAGGAAAAGGAGAACATCAAGACTGTATATTGTCACCCTGCTTATTTAACTTATATGCAGGGTACATCATGAGAAATGCTGGGCTGGAAGAAGCACAAGCTAGAATCAAGATTGCCAGGAGAAATGTCAATAACCTCAGATATGCAGATGACACCACTCTTATGGCAGAAAGTAAAGAAGAACTAAAGAGCCCTTGATGAAAGTGAAAGAGGAGAGTGAAAAAGTTGGCTTAAAGCTCAACATTCAGAAAACGAAGATCATGGCATCCGGTCCCATCACTTCATGCCAAATAGATGGGGAAACCATGGAAACAGTGGCTGACTTTATTTTTCTGGGCACCAAAATCACTGAAGATGGTGATTGCAGCCATGAAAAGAAAAGATGCTTGCTCCTTGGAAGGAAAGTTATGACCAATCTAGACAGCATATTCAAAAGCAGAGACATTACTTTGCCAACAAAGGTCTGTCTAGTCAAGGCTATTGTTTTTCCAGTGGTCATGTATGGATGTGAGAGTTGGACTATAAAGAAAGCTGAGTGCCGAAAAATGGATGCTTTTGAACTGTGGTGTTGGAGAAGACTCTTGAGAGTCCCTTGGACTGCAAGGAGATCCAATCAGTCCATCCTAAAAGAGATCAGTGCTGGGTGTTCATTGGAGGGACTGATGTTGAAGCTGAAACTCCAATACTTTGGCCACCTGATGAGAAGAGCTGACTCATTTGAAAAGACCCTGATGCTGGAAAAGACTGAAGGCAGGAAGAGAAGGGGATGACAGAGGATGAGATGGTTGAATGGCATCACCGACACAATGGACATGGGTTTCGGTGGACTCCGGGAGTTGGTGATGGACAGGGAGGCCTGGCGTGCTGCGGTTCATGGGGTCACAGATCAGACACGACTGAGCGACTGAATTGAACTGAACTGAAGCAAACAACTGCCTTCCCCACACAGACATCCTCGTACCAATGTCCTTGATCCTTACGTATAACGAGATGCATTATCACAGAATAAGTAAATGTCTAACAGTTATTTTTTTGTACCCTAATTAATTCTTTCAACATTGAAGAAAAATACCGTGATAAATCATGAAAATTAAGCTGGCACATAAAGAAAAATTTAATCAGGTTGCCAGATATTAAGGTAGGAGCCATTAAAAGAGCATAGCTTATTAAAATTGTAAAGTTTAACTGGCATGTGATGGCCTTGAATTGGTTCTAAATTCTTGAAAAATTTCAACAAACACTTCTTTTTGCTTTTCTAAATAAAAGAATGGATGTATAATGTCATGACTCACAATAGAGGCTCTGAGGTGGTTCCAACTTTATTGAAAACTGGTCTCCACTATTCCTGATAGTTCAGCCTTGGCGCAAGTCAACTTCCCTGGACTTTAGTTTCTCCACCTGTGAAAAGTCAGCTCCTCTGCACAGTGGCTGTGACATTTAAATACACATTAATATGATTGCCTAGAATAATGAGAAATCAACACCAACAGAACACTGTGTCAGAGATAAGTAAAATAATATAGACTTCCCCAGTGTCTCAGACGGTAAGGAATCTGCCTGCAGTGCAGGAGTTCCAGATTCCATCCCTGGATTGAGAAGATCCCTGGGGGAAGGGAGTGGCAGCCCACTCTAGCCGACCCATTGGAAAAGACCTTGATGCTGGGAAAGACTGAGGGCAGAAGGAGAAGGTGGTGACAGAGGATGAGGTGGTTGGATGGCATCACCATCTCAAAAGACATGAGTTTGAGCAAACTCCAGGAGATAGTGAAGGACAGGGAAGCCTGGTGTGCTGCAGTCCATGGGGTCACAAAGGATTGGACATGATTTACTGACTGAACAACAACAAAATAACACAGAAATACAAATGAAAAACTAAAATTTTACTTAGAAATGTAAGCTTTTTTAACTGATCTGGACTCAGATGATCTATTCCTATGTTTATACTGTCACAGAACAGTAGTCCAGAGAAATTTAAAACTGACATTAGTTAGTGGTTTAACCAGACTGGTAGCTTTGACTTCATAATAACAGAGAATTCTTACCACAACTTGTTAACAAACAATAGGAAAACCACCAAAACCCAATAAAAGCAGGTAACTAAACACACAAGGCAAAAATAAAAGCATGTTTAATGAAAGAGCTTGTCATTTAATGTATGTGTATGGACAGGTTCCCAAAGCATTACCTGAATTACACCCAGAAAGTGCTGGTATCTCATCCATGAATCACTGTGCCTTGGCTGCTTAAGTCATACATTGAAAGAAAACTACAAGGTAAATTGAAAGAAAATGAAAAGCCATATGAAAAATTCATCAGGTTGATTTCAGGTCCGCCTACCTTTGCAAAATACACGCTCTCCTTTGACCTAAAGACAGAAAGCCCACTTTATTTGAATGACAATTCATTTTCCTTTGTATTTAAGGCTGATTTGAACCCCATGTTCTATCAAAGGATCAGGGCTGTGAATCAGCAAAATCAACCGTGAGTCTCCAGACCTCAGAACATCAAAATTGGACAACAATTCACAGAAGAGCAAAGAAAAGGCGCATTAGCTCGATTCAACTTCCTTAAACCATCTGCATGACAGTGAAAGCTCCCAGGAGCTGTCCCGAAGGGCTCTGGGGGGGATGAGCAAGCTTCCTGCTGCATCTAATTCTCTCACAACCCAAGTACCATATCCATAATTTCATCTCGAGTGCCAGAGACAAGGCACAACAAGGAAGTATGTGTGTTTTAAATATGAGATGTGTTCACTCCAGGGAAACACCTGGCACTTTGCAAAAGCAGAATGAATGACTTTAAAGATGATATGTGAGATAGCAAAGACTGCTGAGTGTCATCTGGATGGGGTGAGCTGATATAAATGATCAGGATGACTGTCTGGATGGGCCCTTCAATGCATGGTTTCATATGATACTGGATGAAACGGTCCCTGGAAACTTTAGAAGGAGCTCTGATCAGCGATCCTGGGGTGTCAGTTTTGCTCTCCCCGTTGCCCTCTGTCCCGAGTTGCCCCTGCAAGATTCTCGGGATGTCAGGTGGTTTGAGATAACCCACTGACCTTGGAGCAAAGGGGATTTTAGGATGAATTATCCAGTCAGTGGGTGTTTTACTCAGCACCAGCTTTGCACTGTGGCAAGTACATGATGGGGATATTTGCTTGGGGTTGAATTTAAGATGTGAAATCTGTAGATTTGGATATTACAAACCATCCCAGTGTAGCAGTCACCAATTTGTAGGTGTAATGAACAGAATGCTTATACACCCTTAATCCCTATGGTGAAATCAAAACCCAGATGTGATGGTATTAGGATGGCCCCAGGAAGCACCTGGGTCATGAAGGTGGAGACCCCATGGAAAAGACGAGCTCCCTTGGGAAAGAGACCCCACACAGCTCCCTTCCTTCCTTCTGCATCCTGAGGATACGAGTCTGTGGTTTGTGACCCACAGGTGGGCTCCCACCAGAACCAGAACCCAACCATGCTGGTCTCGGAGCTCCAGCCTCTAGAGCTGGAGGGAATATGTTTTTGTTATAGACTACTCACTCTGGTGTCTTGTTAGAGCAGCTTGATTTGACAAGCACGATCAGGTATAAAGGATCATGTATTTCCTGCCTTTGAAATACATGGTATTTTTCTGCCTTCCACCATTTGAACACGCAGGAGACTTCCACGTGTTTTCAGGCTCAAACTCACACAATCCACAGTGTGTGCTGCTAATTTCAATGTATCCAGGATCAAATTAAATACTTGGGCACCCAGTTGTGTGGGTTGTATATATCTGTATACTCACATCTACTGTGTGTCCAAGGGTGGAAGGAATGGGCCTGTGGCAGGGGTCTTGCTGGTACCCCTAAGATCTCCTAAGAGCTCTGATTGAGGAGGCCCAAGACCAATGAGGCCATGGAGAAGGGAAGATGGAAGGACGCAGTGCTTTCCCACACTAGAGCATACGGTGATGCGGACAGAGGGGCCACAGGGCTGGGAGGGACCAGTCCCCGTGGTGTCCCCAGAGGCCCGTTGTTCAGACGTCTGTCACACCAAGAAGTGCAGCCTTCTCTGTGTGCAGAAGGGGGACATCCATCACCAGCACGAGGGCTGCAGCCTCACCCCTGAACACACAGGTGACTCAGCGCAGCGGAGGCAAGCTTGTTTGTGGTGGGCAGTGGGTAACAGGGTGAGCCCTCCCTCCTCAGCCTTCTACCTCTTCCCCAGCCCTCAGCAGTGGAAGTGAAGAGGGGAGCAGGTGATCAGAAGAGAAACCAAGGCTGCTTCCAGGGTCAGCTTCCAGGATTCCGGACACACAGCCCAGCAGGTATGTGTTTCGCGGGGAGAAGACGCGGTACCGGCCAACGATACAATGAGCATCTTCCCCAGAGTGAGAGCTTTCAGGAAGTGAGCAGGACTTACACATCAGGGACCCGGATGGGGTGGTGGTGAAGGACACTCCAGCAGGGAGAGAGGCTGCAGACAGGAAACAGGTCGCAGCAGTGGCAAGGTTACAAAATCACAGAGACACCTCAGATAAACTGCTCACACAGATAAGCAGGGGACAAGGGAAAACACAAAGCTGAATGCCAGAAAACAGGAATACAGGCACACTTTAGTTTCTTCTTTTCAAATTAATTTCTACAAATACTGTATATTCATTTTTTACTATGGCTGTGATTTTTAAGCTGTTATATAAAAAATATAGTTGCTTAAATACAGGAAAAAATGCTATCATTACTGCTCTTCTAAATGCTAATATAGACCAAAAAGATCACTCATTTTACCTGGTTATGATAAAAACTGTACAACAAATAAAATGCTGTCCTTCAAGTTTATATATTCGATATCTCACATTAACTACTAAATTTTATCCAGCAATTCACTTTGCTACTTCTAATACTGAAATAGACAGAAGTGTAGAAATTATAATTATGGAATAAATTTTCCACCAAGTTACTAATATAGAATGGGGCTTAGAAACTTGGGAAGAACCGCAGACCTAATTCCACATGTTGGTATGACTCACAGATTGGCCCTGAAATGACCGGCACACCCATCGCCCTGTACAATGTCTCTTGTAAATGGAGACACAGCCTTAATTGGAAAGATGGCTTGTCTCTCCCTTAATGGACAGCAATTATCATGTTAATGGTGCCAAGAGGCATCTAACAAAACATTTTTATTATAATTTTAATGGCACAGCATACAAGTATGACATTTTCTTTCCTCTTTGGCATTTCCCTCTCCCATTCCTCATTGGAGGGGGTTGGTGATAGGGACTCATGAGTTTAGGGTTATAGGATTGTATTCACATTGCGGATGGACTATGTCTGTCTGTGGTTAAGCACAATATGACTTTGCCAAATAAGAAAAGCACAGCTCTTTTTCCTATACTGATAAACTACTCTTTCAAGAAAGTATGGAAGGAATTTCTCAGGTACTTTGACTTTAACATAGTTGAGTCTTAAGAACATGGCTGCACGGGGGAATGTCTGGAGCCCCAAAGAGTTTATAAATTCCACTGTATTTCAACATAATAATTTTTTTTGCCATATATATGTTTGTGTGCGTTGAGAAATATTATTCTGAGAAAGAGCTCATAGACTTTACTAGAACAGCCAAGTTCACAGCACAAAGTGGTTCATAGTGCTTCTAAACAGACATTAAAAAATATCCTATTTCCCCTCCTTTTATTTTAATTAAGACTTTCTCACCTTGCTTCTATTCAGATTTTGTGGACCTATGTGTGTGTGTGTGTGTGTGTGTGTGTGTGTGTCTGCTCTGTTCAGAGCTCTTGTGCATTTCCTCTTGTAATCTTTTTCCAAAGGATCAAAGTGTACTTTCATGAAATCCCCATTACAATAAGATCTGTTCTGGCAAATAGGCACCCCTGGGCATGCTGGGGTGTGGCTGGGGGGTGGGGAGAGCACATGTTTAGAAGCCAGTGGAGCTGGCCTCAAAGCCCAACTCCTACACACAATTTCGCAATGAGAACTTGGGAAAGACATTTGATCTCCTGAGTTGCAGTTCTCATTGGTAAATGCTCACAGTGTTTGCATGAGACTTCACACAGGAAGCACTTAGCATACCACTCACCGTGAACCTACTTCCAGGTATATTCAGTTCAGTCCCTCAGTGGATGTATTAAGGGAGGGGGGGGGCGGGGGGGGGATGTTGGCGAATGCACTGGCGTCAAAATTACACTTGAGGTTATATTTAACCTAATGTGTGAAAATTCTAAATTCACACATTTTCTGCATGAGTAATTGACATGTAAACAATTCTATACTTTTTATTAGTTTGAGACTTGGATCTGAAGTTTGCTTCCAAAATGTGTGGCTGCTTTAATGTAGACAGGCAGCATTTTACAGTGGAAAGGAAAATGGAAATGGGGTTGTTTTGAGTAGACAAGTTATATGACTCTACTGAATCTCTGATTACTGAAAAATATCAAATTAAAATGGCAAATAGGAATATGTTCAGAAGGGTCAACTGTCATTTAAATATCCCTTACTCTCAGTATCATATCTTCACTACTACATAACAAGCTACTGGAGGAGAGAGAATTCAATTCACCTTGATTCATCTGCAAAGCCCCACACTGTCCTTGGAATAAATCAGTTATTCAGTCCATGTTCAATGCACGAGGTGAGACAGGGAAGTTTGGGATGAATGTTACTGATTCAGTGCTATTTCTAGGGATCACATCCTTTGAGCTTCTTAAAATATTTTCAAAAATTCAAGACTCAAGTACCACACTCGGTTTGGATGGAAAATTGGATGAGTTTTTGTAAGTCTGCACCAAAGAACAAAAAGAAATTTCTTCTTTATAGTGACTTACTTGAGAAAAATTTACGTACTCAGCACCAGATAAGACAAACTTTATGACCAAGGAATGGCTACTCAACCAATATGGGGGAAAATGAGCTGAATGAAAAATGGTGACAATGAAAATTTCAAGCGCTGTGGACATAATGAAAATTGTCTTGATCTGTGGTTGCCGAGGCTGGGGGCGGGGGTAGGGGCAGAGGGTGGATTGGGAGTTTGGGACCAGGAAATGCAAACTATTATAAAGCAAGGTGCAACTGTATAGCACAGGGAACTATATTTAATATCCTATGATAAACTAATGAAAAAGAATGTGTGTGTATATGTGTGTATGTATATATAACGGAATCACTTTTCTGTACAGCAGAAATTAATACACTGTAAATCAACTGTTAAAAAAAAAAACTAACTTGTCATGAAATCTTGAACAATGAATCTGTTTACCTAAAAATCATTATAATTTTTTCCTGATAATAATTTATTATAAGTTATTACATCAACTCTAGTGTTCTTGCCTGGAGAATCCCAGGAACAGGGAGCCTCATGGGCTGCCATCTATGGGGTCGCACAGAGTCAGACACAACTGAAGCAACTTAGCAGCAGCAGCATAATATCTCAGTGAGTTTTGCTTCCTTTATTGCCATCTGAAATAGCAAATGTTGCTCTTTAATTACCTGAACAAAATGGAACTTAACACCATACTTACCATGCCAAAACTCTGGCTATAATTCCAAAAGAATTCCTCCACTTAATCTATGCATAATTCCCTTCTGATCACAATGCATCACATTTTGGTTTCCTCTGGTCATAGTAACATGCAATAAAAGCACTGAATTTTTTTTAAGTGCACTATTAAAAAACACAGGGAAATCACAGTTTGCATATAAAATGCAAACTGGAATCAAAAGGAAAATCCGATATATCTGGAGAAAACTGTAATTTGAAAAGATACATGCACCCCAGTGTTCATAGCAGCACTATTCACAATAGCCAAGTCATGGAAGCAGCCACTGACAGGTGAATGGATGAAGGTGTGGTACATATACACAACGGAATACCACTTATCCATAAGAAGAATGAAATTTCATATCATTTGCTACAACACGGATGAACATGGGTACTAAGTGAAGTCTGACAGAGAAAGACAAATATCATATGATATCACTTAACTGTGGAATCTAAGATATGATCCAAATGAACTTATTTATAAAACAGAAAGACTCAGACATAGAGAGAAAAAAAAAAAAACTTATGGTTACTAAAGGGGAAGAGAGGAGGAATAAATTAGCAGTTTGGGATTAACTGTGCTACTGTGTAGCACAAGGATCTATATCCAATATCCTGCAATGAATCATAACAAAATAATATTAAAACATGTATTTGTGTATATATATGTATATAATTCTGAACTCTGAATATTCATTGTTGAACTCTGAATATTCATTGTAAGGACTGATGCTAAAGCTCCACTATTTTGAGCACCTGATGCAAAGAGCCAACTCATTGGAAAAGATCCTGATGCTGGGAAAGACTGAAGGCATAATGAGAAGGGAGTGTCAGAGGAAAGCATCTCTAAGTCAATGGACATGAATTTTAGCAAATTTCAGGAGATAGTGGAGTACAGAGGATCTTGGAGTGCTGCAGCCCATGAGGTCACAAAGAGTTGGACACAACTTAGCCATTGAACAACAATAAATTACATATATAATTTATACACACACACACACATATATGAATGGGATCACTTTGCTGTACATCTGAACCTGAAGCTAACACAACACTGTAAATTAACCATACTTCAATAACAACAACAACAACTGTTATATAAGGTGAAGTTTGGATAATAAACACATGAAAAGATGTTCAACATTGCTCATTATTAGAGAAAAGCAAATCAAAACTACAATGAAACATCAATGAGATCTCACCTCACACTGGTCAGAATGGCCATCATCACAGAAATCTGCAAATGGTAAATACTTGACAGGGTATGGATAAAAGGGAGCCCACTTGCACTGTTGGTGGGAGTATAAATTGATACAGCCACTATGGAAGACAGTATGGAGATTCCTTAAAAAAAAAACTAGGAATAAAATTACCATATGATACAACAATCCCACTACTGGGCATATACCATGAGAAAAACAGAACTGAAAAAGATGCATATACTCCAATGTTCACTTCAGCACTATTTACAATAGCTAGGATAGCTAGGACATGGAAACAACTTAGATGTCCATTGACAGATGAATGGATAAAGAAGTTGTGGTACATACATAAAATGGAATATTACTCAGCCATAAAAAGGAACACATTTGAGTCAGTTCTAACAAGGTGAACCTAGAGTCTATTATACAGAGGGAAGTATATCAGAAAGAGAAAAACAAATATATGAATGCACATATACGGAATCTAGCAAGACGGTATTGATGCACCTATTGGGCAGGGGAAGACAATGGGATGAAAGCAGAGAGTAGCATGGAAACATATATTACCATATGTAATTTGATGATTTGCTATATGACTCAGTGAGCTCAAACTGGGGCTCTGTGACAACCTAGGGGGATGGGATGGGATGGGAAGTGGGAGGGAAGTTCAAGAGGGAGGAGACATGTATGTACCTATGGCTGATTGATGTTGATGTATGGCAAGAACCAATACAATATTGTAGAACAATTATGGTTCAAATAAAATTTTTTTTTTCAATTTAGAAAAAGGTGAAGCTTTATTAAAGATATTTGGATTCCTGTTTTTTCTAATTCCCATATATAATTTCAGAGAAGGCAATGGCAACCCACTCCAGTACTCTTGCCTGGAAAATCCCATGGATGGAGGAGCCTGGTAGGCTGCAGTCCATGGGGTCGCTGAGGGTTGGACACGACTGAGCGACTTCACTTTCACTTTTCACTTTCATGCACTGGAGAAGGAAATGGCAACCCACTCCAGTGTTCTTGCCTGGAGAATCCCAGGGATGGGGAGCCTGGTGGGCTGCCATCTATTGGGGTCACACAGAGTCCGACACAACTGATGTGACTTAGCAGCAGTAGCAGCATACATAATTTTTGGGAAATCATTATTTTTTATTCATAATGCTTTCTTTTCACACCTGTAGGCTGACTGCATCAGACTCTGGCATCCTGAAATCAGAGAAAGACTAATTCAAACCTTGCCCACCAGCTTCTACTAGAGGACTCTGGACCCGTGACTAATTTCTCTGAGTGTAAGTGACTCCACATATAAATAATCATCTTTTGCAATTGATGATTGATCCAAGGATGAAGAGAAGTTACATGTGATCTAGTATCTGACACAAGATAAATACTGCCTTTTTTTTTCTTGAAAGTTAAACACACAAAGAAAAATGTGGAATACAATAAGCAACAACTGTAGAATAAACTGAAAGACAAAATACAAATGGGCCCTGATGAGCCCTTGACCATAATTTTCATTCCCATCATTTTCTCAAATTTTACATATATATATATATATACATATATATATGTATGTGTATATATATACACATATATATATATGTATATATATATAATTGAAGGACAAAGAAAGAAAAATAAATAAATAAACATTAGCACATACACAGAAATTTCAACATCTCTCCAGGGTGGTTTATGGACCCAATCTCCACTATGGCCAGTGGTCAAGCCTTTGAGGGCTTCCTGCAGAAAGCCTCACAGTTGTGCCTAATTGTCAGACATGACCATTACATATGGACATCATGGGGAGAATGACACATCTATTTGCCTTGCTTGGTAGCATTTATTTAAGCCAAACATAAAAACCATGGGACAGATGAAACCTTAATTTACATCTAGGTGATTGTACTCTGCAAAAGGAGTAATGAGGACATTTGAATGCCCAGCTCCTGTTGGTGAAGTCTCCTAATGCTTGCTCTCAATTTAAGTGCAAAGCTTTTTTTTTTTTTTTTCTCTCTCTCCACAGAAAACATTTCGATCAGGCATTTCTAGGGCTGGTGGGTTGACCAGCTGTCTTAGTCGGCATTATTACTTCTATAATGACACAGCAAAAGGAGATGGGATTGCTCCATGAATGATGTCTTTTCTTCACAAAATATAATAGTTGGGTTTTTATTCATTTTACTGAATGTGCTTTAGAAAATGAAGCATCTGCCTGTTTGCTTTTCAAGAGCTCAGTGACAATATGGCATTTTTAATGCCTTGCTCTATCTTTCTGCATTTTTTCTCCTTTCTGCATTTCATTCTTAAGTTTTGTCAGTAGAAGAATGGAGAGGTTACAGAAATATGTAAAATGTTTTATGGAATGAGCTATAGCTAGCTCTGAACATGGAAATAAGGGTGGCAGGAAGCAGAGGTCTGAAGACTTAAATCAGAGCCATAATATTCACGCTTCAGTTTCATCTTTAGTCATTTGTAAAGATGGGCTAGGACAGACAGACAAAGAACATACACAGATACATGCTATTGTAAAATAAATTTTCAAAGGATCTGCTAATACTTGGAACCTAATTAAAATTCACTGACAAGGAACTCTATATGTGTGGTATATCTGAACAACCCCAATTTCAAAATAGTCTTTGAGAACAATACCATCCTCTCAAACCTGATGTCAATTTGTGCAGTGATAAGAAGAAAACTTAGTTCTTAAGTTTTTGTTTCTGATTTCCAAGAATTAGAATTTTTTCCAGTTACAGGTTAGCAAACTAATAGAACATAACCTGATAATCTCTTTAAAAATTTGGACAGATATATATCCCACAATCTAACTCTAACATCACTTCCCTCAAGAATACCTGAGCTTGTCAACTATTTGAGATTGTAAGATGAACCATATTTAATTTTCCATAATATATTACACCACTTTTTAGAATGTAGTGGGAGTTTTTAAACCACTTATATTCTATAACTACAGGAAGATTCAATCTGATGGGCTAAATCACTTGATAAATACACAAGTAGGGTAGAAAAAACCCAAGCTATTTTATAAAAATTCCTTTCTTGTTTATTATAACAAAAGTGATGTGCCTTTGATTTTTTCATGACAATAATGTTAATATATAGTTTACTAGCAAATATCCTGAGATATGTTTAAAAACAAACATGGTTTGATATATACACTTTAATCTCAACTCTTGAGTATGATCTGTTCTTCAATAGACTATTTGGGGAAGAAATTCTTCATTTAAATCATTTCATATCACATTTCTCTTTGGCTAAATCCTAGGTTAAAAAATATTCATAATGTATTCATAATGACATACTTTTCCTGCTCATCTTTCATTTTTTTTTTTGAATCTTCTAAACTGTATTTGAAAATGACAAACATTCAGAACCAACAAAAATCTTCCTAGAGACAAGGCCCTGAGAGGAGTCTGTCCCCACTGTGTAAAGTTTTACATTAACTGTACAGAATGAAATTAGTAACCAGTAATCTTTGGCACTAGAATGGGTAACTCCTTAGTTGTTCATACAGTATCCAAACTGAACATTACATGACGTTAAACTGCTAGTTAACAGTTGAATTTTACATTTAAATTACCTTTAAGAGTTTGAAGTCCTAGCTAAGTTTTTCAGTATCAATACACTAATCATATCTAACAGTGCCTGAGGTAGAGACTTCTGTAAGAGATTTATTGAAGCTTGTTGAACCAGCAAAGACATTTGGCTATAATATGCTTCCAAGACCGGAAGTGTTTTTCTTCATCTTTCGTTTTAATAAAAAATAAGCCTCTTATTTTTTATTAAATCTTTATTAAATTTTATTAAATTTTTATTAAAAATAAGTTCTTTAAAAGTACTCTGTGTATTCTTAGTTACTCCAACACCTTAGAGTAAGGGTTAAGGGATTAAGATAAATTCCATTAAGCAAATTGGTTCAACAATGATGCTCTCCCTGGCTTGTGCTTTATCCTCTTGTATGGTCACAAAACTTACATTATCTGTTTGTTATGTGCCAGACTGCTGTTGTTCAGTTGCTTAGTCATGTCTCGCTCTTTGTGACCCCATGGACTGTAGCCTGTCAGGCTCTTCTTTCCATGGGATTCTCCAGGCAAGAGTACTGGAGTGGGTTCCCATTTTTTTCCTTCTCCAGGGCATATTCTCAACCCAAGGATCGAACCTACAGCTCCTGCACTGGCAGGTAGATTCTTTACCATCTGAGCCACCTGGGAAACCCCAATGTGTCAGATTATTTGCTTATAAAAAAAATGAGAACTCATTTTTTTTTATAACTCCACCAACCCAGTTGAGCTCTCCAACAACCTAGTTGAGTTAATCATTTTTATCCCATTTTATGGAGGAAGAAATTGGCAATGAGAATTTAAAGAAATTTTCAAGTGACAGGGCCTGTTATTGGTGGGGAGATGATCTAAACAGGAATGGATCCAGTCTGAAACCCATGTGTGGGACCAGGGCATGTTGCTAAATGGCTGCTGTGACTCATTTAAGAGATGTGACCACTATATCACCAAGGACCTACTGTACAGCCCAGTGAAATCTGCTCACTATGCTGTAATAACCTAAATGGGAAAAGATCTTGAGAAAGAATATATATATGTAGATGTACAACTGAATCACTTTGCTGTACAAACTAACCAATATTTTAAATCAACCATGGTCCAACATCAGTTCAATAAAAAAAAAAAAAAAAGATTAAAAATAAAAAGAAATACTAAAAAGTTCCTTTCACCAAATAACATATATTTAGGTCAGCTCATTGGTCACTGTGATATGAACGGATATTCTGTCCAGGAAGCAATAAATGCCTGTACTAGATACTTTCTTAGGTATCAACTGGTGATTCTTTATTGACAGCAGATTCTGACAAATAAAAATACAAAGATAGCAGATGAATTTTCTCTAATATTACCAGCTCTAGAAAGTAAGTCCTGAATCTTTCTGTAGGAAGATTTTTTCTGATTCTTTGGCTACTTACTGGTTTCTTTCCCCCAAGTTTCCATTCTCATGGACAGTCTACATATGACATTTTTATTTTCTGTTCTTTGAAGAATATACAGTTCTCCCCACCCCGGCTGTCAGTCTTTTCTGGATCTGTGCCCATTCTCTCCAATGTGAAGGACAGAAAGGTGAGTGCATAGGGCAAGCAACTCAGGGATAGAGGGAGAGCTCCAGCCAGTTTTCCCCGCTGTTATTTGTACCACATGCAAATATATTCAGAAAAAGTAGGATTTCAAAAAATTTTTGAGGGGAAAAATACCATTTAAAAACAGCTACCCACTTCAGTATTCTGGCCTGGAGAATTCCATGGACTGTATAGTCCATGGGGTTGCAAAGAGTTGGATACAACTGAGTGATTTTCACTCTTTCTTCAAAAAAAAAAAAAAAAAGGAAACATAGTCTACTAATGAACAAACATAGAACCTCAAATCATTACTTTTTGGAAAGAGTTACAAAATCATATGTTTACTGTGATAACCATCAGGTTAAAATAAAATTGAAAAATAAAAAAATAAAATAAAAGAGGATGGGGTACTTGTATGGTGTCCCAGTTCTTAGGAGTTCAGACTGATATGTGATTGCAGAAGCAAATTACTTGACTATCAAATTATCTCCCCAAATTCCAAAAACTAAATTTTACAAATTCAAAGAAATGGTTCTCTTCTCTTTAAAGATGCAAGGAACAAAATTTTATATCAATATGGGATAAAACATACATTTATAAAATTAGCACCATTTAAAAGTGCTTTCCTGGATATTATCATATATACCTTTTTCAAGCATGTATAAATATCTTTCAGATTCTTCACATTGGGATGAAGTAGATTATTAATCCAAGATCATTAAAGTGTTTCTAATTTTGTAAATGATCTTAAAAATTCTACAATTGGTAAATAAAATTTATATATGGAATGATAAATATAAAGGTAGAAGATAAGGTATATATAAAATGAATGTGAATAATAAACAAAAATTGTAAGAATTACTGTTACTCTCAAGTGATACAATTAAACTACATAATTATGGCTGATCTAAAACCATGGTGACATTAATTCCAGTGTCTGGCATTAGCAATTATCTGACTAGAAGGAAAATGAATTTAACAATTTAGATATTTTTCACACATCAAGAAAGATCTTTCAAAGTAAATAACATTTCCTCTTCAATCAACACTTTTGCAGTTATTTAAGAAGCTGCACTTTATCTACAATTTAAATTAGTTGATTTTGTTTTTTTGTATTCATTTAAAACTGTTGTCTAGCCATCTAGCCATTAATATTTCTTAAATGGAAAATCGTTAAACAATATTTTCATTCTGAGTGGCCTTTTTTTTTTTTGTATAGTGTTACATAAATTACTAGGCATTTACATGTTGGTCTTAAATGAAACCTCAGTTTTACAATGAATGTATTAATCAAAAATTAGTAGAGATAATGTAACATTTCATAATCTTTCTGATTAACCATTAAACTTGATAATGCTAAAAGCTAAAACAATTATGTAACAGATGCAATCTCAGGGCTGGTGATGTTATTTATAATTTGGTTCATATTTGAGAAGCCAGAGGTCATCAAGGAGCAAGAATCACAGTTATGTTCATATTAATTAATATTTCCATTCCTAGGGCTTTATCTTTTGATGATATTTATTATAGCATGAAATATTTAAGCAGAGAAAAGTAAAATCTAATATCTCAATAGAAGAACAGCTAAACATACAATAGTATAGTGAGGCAATTCAGTTTTGCTTATACTTAAAAACATAAAACAAATTTTATTATCTATTTAGTGTAATGTCAGCATACAAAAAGCCTATTCACATTATGATTTCATTGAAGCAAAACATCTATACATATGGGTGGAGACTTTCAACTAACAGAAATGAAAAAAGATACAGTAACAAGGCTTAGATATGTTTTCTTCCTTTCAAAAGTAAATGCTTTTGTTATAAAGGCTTTTGTAGTCAAATCCACATAAGACAAGAAGGAGGTGGGGGAAGAAAAGACAAAAAGATAGGAGAGAATTAGGTCTTATTTGAATCCTTTCCAGAAAATCAGTCCTCCAAGGAATTAAGTTGCTGGCTCTTATAATTACCTTGTTATTAAAACTCTATTATACTTTTTCTAGAAGATACTGTGGCTACTGACAGTTAATAATTGATGTTTCTATCCATTTGCTTCTGCAGTTTATTAACCCAAGATGAACCCTGAGAGCAGGTTATTTTTTTCTTTTTTTTTTACCTTCAACATCACACTGATTCGACTTGCTCTACTTTCTTATACCTACTGAAAAATAAATTTAAGGAAATGTATGTATAGTAATAGAACAGAGTTTATAATGTGGAGCAGAATGACATAAAACCAACTCTGGCAAAGATCATGATGAGTCAAGAAGTAACTAAATATATTCAGATTGGGGAAAAAAAAAATACTGGTAGAAATTTTGCCCTATGGAGATCAGAAAAAAAAAATCTAGAAATTGTCCTCTTGTTCAATGGTTAACTTCACCATCCAGGTTGGAGAACTCCAGTAACTTTAAGTATCCCTTCAAAACGCCCAGGGGTTGTGGATTCTCATACCGTTGTTTGCTGATGTGCCCTGTAGACTGATGGGTAAACACTTAACAACCCAGCATATACTACAAAGCAGAAAACCGTGAATGAAAACATATTTATTTGTACACTATGAACTAGCATGGAACCCAGCCTGCTTCCTTCGGAGTACTTTGACTTCTGCAACACAGATTATCCTGCCTGTCCAGTCTTCAGTCTTGCCCCCCAGTGGCGTGTAGTGTAAACACATGCTCAGATTTTCTACCTGAAAAATGAAAATCTTTCCTGGAGCACAAGGTTCCATCCAGAGACAGTTTCACCTCCCTCACATGCCTAAGACTTTCAAAGGGGTAAGTCTCTACATGATGTGAATGAAAGGGCCTCTCCCTGGTGCCCTTTGCTTGGTTCCTATCCTGCTTTGCAGGTTCTTCCCATCCATAAGGCACCTTCTCTCAGTCTTGTCAGTAAAGGGACATTCTAAACAGCAAATATGGCCCCTTTCCTTTAATGCTAGGATCTGTCTCCTTCCTTCACAGCTTTGGGATGAAGAGCAAACCTCTAATGAAGCCGTTCAAGGAACCACCCAGCCTGCCTCTCATCTCCATGGCCAGTCTCTTTTCTCAACACTTACTGGCTTGTACTCTCTTCTCCACTCACCCTGAAATGCCTGGATTATCTTCAGATTCAACAAAACAACCCCCAAAATGGGAAGCAGATCTAAGTAGACATTTTTCCAAAGACATACAGATGGTTAAAAAGCACATGAAAAGATGCTTGACATCACTAACTACTAGAGAAATGCAAATAAAAACTACAATGAGGGATAACCTCACACCTGTCAGAACTGTCATCACCAAAAACTCGACAAGCAATAAATGCTGGAGAGGGCGTGTGGAGAAGGGAATCCTCCTATTTCGTTGGTGGGAAGGTAAATTGGGGCAGCCACTATGGAGAACAGGAAGAACGTTCCTTAAAAAGACTTTTGCTCATTTTTATACTTTTTTGGGGAGAAGGCATATCCTTTCTCATAGCTTTCAACATCCAGTAATATGATGTGTTAAGTTGGAATTCCTGCTTTGAAAAATAAGATGTATGATGCTGCTGCTGCTGCTGCTAAGTCGCTTCAGTTGTGTCTGACTCTGTGCGACCCCATAGATGGCAGCCCACCAGGCTCCCCCGTCCCTGGGATTCTCCAAGCAAGAACACCGGAGTGGGTTGCCATTTCCTTCTCCAGTGCATGAAAGTGAAAAGTGAAAGTGAAGTTGCTCAGTCGTGTCCGACTATTAGCGACCCCATGGACTGCAGCCCACCAGGCTCTCTGTCCATGGGATTTTCCAGGCAAGAGTACTGAAGTATGATACTAACTTTCACCAATTCATACACATTTTTTCTTATTATTTATTGTGGACTCTTAAGAATCTCATTTTAAACAGAAAAGATGAAGCTTTTAACTGAACTGTAAACAGTTATTAATAAGCAAGATTTTCTTTCTGTTATTGTCTAATGTAAATACTTGTTCATCTTCCAATTTTATAAATGTACAGCTAGAAATGCAAATATCTGGTCAATTTTCTAAAAGGTTTAGAGTAAAATAAATCAATATCTAATTTAATAATATCCCATTCCTTTTTTTTTTTTTTTTAGTAGCCCAGAGAAAGTTTATCTGAAGAAAGCCAATTTTCCACTTCAGTTTGCTTGTTTGATTGCATCCTTAATTTATTTGTGTAACTTAAAGCAGTGCAGATCAGGAAATCTTTAACATATTGAATTACTAGAGATCTTTCAAATTCAATTAGTAAACAGCCTAGAGCTTATCTGCAGGGCCTCCAGACCATCACCATTATCAGTTTTGCAAAGGTACATGAACCTAATAAATGTTCCTCAACAATATTATAGTCCTTGTCCCCAGACAGTTTTTTCTGCATAGATGGTTGATTAAAAAATAAGACTGACCTAGACCTGTTTTAGACACCCCTAAGCAAGAAGAATCTGTACAGACAGGAAACAAACAAACAAACAAAAAAAACTACTACAAATCAAAGAAAACTTCTAAAAGTTTCAAAAAAATTTTTAAATATAAATGCATTTCCTTCCCTAAGAAGTCAATATCCATTCGTAACTGTTAATTATACCCTGAAAAATTACTTTCTGTTACTTAGGAATTGTGTATTGGCATCACTGAAAATGTTCTAGAAATAATACTCATTTCTTGGCCAACATAATTAAGCAAGTCAGATGTTTTAAAAAGTGAAAGAAAATCCAAAATGTTCATACCTTATCCTGTGCTCCTGTGTTTACCTCACTGTCATGACATAAACTTTGTATATGTATGGCTGATTCACTTTGATGTTCAAGCAGAAACTGATATGGTAGTGTAAAGCAACTACACTGCAGTAATTTTAAAAAGCCTTAAAAATTGTGTTGATGTATGGTAGGTATCAACACAATGCTGCTGCTGCTGCTGCTAAGTTGCATCAGTCATGTCTGACTCTGTGCGACCCCATAGACGGCAGCCCACTAGGCTCCCCCGTCCCTGGGATTCTCCAGGCAAGAACACTGGAGTGGGTTGCCATTTCCTTCTCCAATTCATGAAAGTGAAAAGTGAAAGCGAAGTCGCTCAGTCCTATCCGACTCTTAGCGACCCCATGGACTGCAGCCCACCAGGCTTCTCCGTCCATGGGATTTTCCAGGCAAGAGTACTGGAGTAGGGTGCCATCACCTTCTCCGATCAACACAATATTGTAAAGCAATTATCCTCCAACTAAAAAAAAAAACTATAATAATAAAGAAAATCTTAAAAATTCAAAGATAAATTTATAAATGAACTTATTTATGAAACAAAAACAGATTCACAGAAATAGAAAACCAATTTATGGCTACAAAAGGGAAGGGGATAGGAGACGGATAAATTAGGAGTTTGGGATTAGTGGATACAAACTACTATGTATAAAATAAACAACAAGGTCCTACTGTATAGCCCAGGGAACCATATTCAATATCCTCTAATAAACCTTAACAGAAAAAAATAAATGTGTGTGTATATATATATATGTATATATTTATAAACAATCATTTTGCACTGTATCAACCCTGTAAGTCTACTATAAATTAATTTTAAAAATTAAAATTAAAAAAATACGCTCAAATCTGTTTAACTTTCTCTACTGCCTGTGTCTTTTTGAAGTAATATACCTCATCTAGAATCATTTTACCTGAATCAAGGTCAGTGGTTTATTGTGTCATCAAATCAAACACACAACAGTTCGTGCATATGAGAAGGTCTCAGCCCCTTTTGACAATTTTACTGAATGCTTTCATGTGTTTATTTTTATCACTTGTACACTTTTGAGTGTTTAAAGGAACATTTAGCCAAGTCACACAAAGAAGCTTTGCTACACTGGTAAAACTCAATCCATAAACTGCTTCCTAAAAGAGGCACCCTCCTATTAAATTCTCTAAATACGAGAGGATACTTAATTCAGAAGAAAGATTTCAGGCATATTAAACATTATATATACTGACTTTCCAAGTAGAAAACTAACAAAAGCTTGACAAATGTAACCTTTCTCCACTATTTTCTTCACAAGCCTCTTATGCACCTCTAGACTTCACATGATATTTTTCAGTGAGATTTTTTGAGAGTTAAAAAACCTATCATGCTTTTATAATAAAAAATCTTATCTACAGAAAATATTCTTTAAATATCATCAATATTCTATCTAGGCACAAAGAAAAATAAAGTAAACAATATCCTTATTTTTAGAGATATTTTTAGCAGCACATTTCTGTTTTAAAATTGCAGTTGAAAATTGCATTTTTTACCATTGTAATATAATAGCAGATCTGATACATTTCTGTTCAATTATAAGAAACCGAGGGTGTTGTTAAAAGTATCTGCAAGCCGTGCTTTCAAAGAATAAATACAGGTCAGCATCCTTTATTGTACTCTGTAGACCTGCAGATACTTCCCTGTGTATGTAATTTCTTTCTTTCTTAGCTCTCTTCTTTTTTTCTTTTCATGCTTAGGTTTTCTCTAACTGATTTAAATGAAAACTATTCTAGAACCTTAGTCAAAACTAGAGACTGCATCCAAACACTTATCTACAAATAACTTCTTTAAAACCCCAATGAATTGGAAGCTTTTTAGTACAGAGAATCCCACTGACGTAGGAAAGCAGTACTTCTTTTCATGTTTATTACTTTACGTTCCTGGTATTCTGTTGTTGTTTAGTTGCTAAGTCCTGTCTGACTTTTTGTGACCCCAGGGACTGTAGACCACCAGGGTCTTCTGTCCATGGGATTTCTCAGGCGGGAATACAGAAGTGGGTTGCCATTTCCTCCTCCGGGGGATCTTCCCAACCCAGGGATGGAAACCAAGTCTCCTGCATTGGCAGTTGGATTCTTTACCACTGAGCCACCTGGAGGCCCTCCTGGTATTCTAGAAAATGATAAAAAACAAATTACTTCTCATTGATTATCCCTTCAGATGTGGAGGTAGGAGGGATTCTAGAGCTTATCTGGATTAGAGATTCTATAAACGGTGATATCAAAGAATGTCATTTTTTTTAATATAAAAAGTCAATCGGTGCTGGACATCATCAGCAGATTGTAGTTGTCTAAACAATAATACCATCTACTATTGGCATTGTTTCTTCAAAGAATGAAAACAAAACTCAGAACAAAAATAATTAGTTTTATATAAAAAAAAAAGTTTTAGAAGTACTGAAAATTTCACCTCATTATTCATATTCTCACAGGTTAGTCAACAAGTCCATCATCACCCTGGTACAGTTCATAGACAGCACTGGAGCATCTTTCCAGGTTAGCCCTAGCATACTGTAGAAACAGCAAAATAATCTAGTGACTGGGTCAGAAAGAAGACCCCTTGCTTCTGATTATCAATCAGGTGCATGCCTTTATATCACGCTGAAGACCCAATGTGACTTCTAACTCACATTGTCCTAAAATCTTTGTTTTCTTACTTCTGAAAGTGAGTTGAGGATATAAGACTCAATCTATGGTCACCTTCAGCTCCGTAATGTCTACACTGAAAAACAACAGATTTGTCATCCAGCAAGAGATTTGGAGAATCTCTGACTAGGATATAAACCCAATGGGGAGAAACCGGGCAGAGTGTGAATCATATTTCACTCGTGGGCTACATGCTGACTCTGAGCCAGTTGGGGCACTCAGTTCCACTGGAGGTTGACGAGGGTCCCCACCAGTTCTGCTCATCAGAACCCCACACACTAAGCCTCACACCCCAGGCAGGAACTCTGAGAAGTCTCAAGGGCCCAATACAAAGAAGCCCTTCATGTAGAACATAAATGATGTTCAAACCCATCTCAAATGCTGTTGGACAGGCCCATGAAAGGGTGATGATGCTCTGGGGTAAAATTTGCTGCTGCATTAATACAGAAACAATATATTCAGTGTCTGGGAATAAAACACTTAGGCCTCCCTACATGCAATTGAAAAGGAAAGTCAAATGCCAGCTTTCTGTTTTGAATGAGTTTTACAACTCAAAGTAGGGCTTTTGCTCAGCCCCAGTGATGAACACGGAAACGCTGTCCCCGCAGCGGTGAGACCCAGGCTCCTGTGCGACCACTCTGGGTGACGAGGAACACGTAGGGGAGACTGCATGCCCTGGGGCTGAGGTGGGATGGCAGGCCACAGACCCAGGGGGCTGGGAGAGGTGAGGACCGTGACCACTCTTACACCCTGGTTTTTGCTCCCAAAGATCAGGTGAGCTACACATAAACTGCCAGAGGTACTACATGGCAGGAGAGGCGAAAGAGGCCACTTTGATCTGGTGTCCGTCTCAGTGTGAAAGCTCCTTGAGTGTCCCGCCCATCAAAGAGAGAAGGTTAGGAGAGATGGGGACATGTCTCTTGGGGTCTGGAACAGCACAGGTGTCATTTAGAATACATCATTTGGGGTCATCTAATGAAGGATGCCCCCAAACCCTGGGAGAAGACAGTGCCATGTTCGGATCTGTTTATAAAAGATTACTCCAAAAATAATGTGCTATTCATCACCCACTCGTACCTGAAGGAGCAACAGCCACTTTTCCTTTTATTTTTTTAGCAAATTAATTCAACTTTCCTAGGAATTTCTTTTTCTCCCTCCACATATATTTTTTTTGTTCTTCTGCCAGTGGAATGTGATCATTTTGCAAAATACTTCATACATGTGAATATATATACTACTATAAGAACATGGTGTGCCATGTAAGTTAGCTAATACGTAAATTCTATCCACGGGACAAAACAACTGGGCATGAGAGTCAGACTGACAACCCTGAGTAATGCTCACTTAAGAACCACACATCACCGCTTTTACCATGCATTTTCCTTAAATTAGTGGCACAGATCTTTATCCAGACTTTTTTGTCTTCAATTTTCAGGCAATTTCTGGTCAACTTACAGGCAACAACTATCTTCATTCAAAAGCCAAAAGGTTAAAATAGCTACTGTTTATTTCTACATAAACTTTTAGAAACCTGTATTTAATGCATTCTTTACTGAGTATTTATTTAGCAGCTACTATGTTCCAAATGGTATACTAGGTATGCTACTAAACGTGCGGAAAATACAGGACCAGTTTATGCTCTCCTGGAGATAGTGGGGACACATGTTAAACAAGTAATTCTCATGTGATCTTTTATTCTATGAGACAAGTTCAGATATCACAGTAGCCATGTCACTCACCACCTAGACCAGGTCATGGAGTGAAGAATGGATTGGTGGAAAGGTTGGTTGGGAGCTTACTGAACCTAAAACCTAAAGGGTAAGGAAGCTGAGAGAAGAATGGGGAGTAGATCAAAAGTGCAAGATCATAAACAGACAAAATAAATTCAATGCCCATCCCTGAAATGAACCCAGGTATGTATGTTCTTGTTTTGTTTTTCTTGTTATTTCTTTTTTAATATATCTATAAACTAGGATAAGATCTCTAGAGCATAAGTTTCTTGAAGCCAAGTAATATATCTTCCAGAGAATTTCAAATTTTCATCCCACTTTCAAATGAGTGAGTGGATGCACACATTGTGATTTAGATGATACCATGTGACTATGGGCCACAGCGTATTGACCAGACAGTGTCATGCAAAGTACTGGAGACGAAGGCCAAGGTTCCGAGGACATCATCGCTGATGGACAGAAGAGAAAAAGGAGAATGATAAATATGTGACTTACAAAACTGTTCATTTATTCCCTAAATTTCATTCCACATTTCTTATTTCTTAGACTCCATTGCTTTATTTTATTTTGTTGTTTGTTTAACATATGCTTGGGGACTTTCCTGTGGCTCAGATGGTAAAGAATCTGCCTGCAATGCAGGAGACCCGGGTTCCATCCCTGGGTCTGGAAGATGCACTGGAGAAGGGAATGGCAACCCACTCCAGTATTCTTGCCTGGAGAATCCCATGGACAGAGGAGCCTGGTGGGCTACAGTCCATAGGGTCGCAAAGAGTCAGACACAACTGAATGACTAACATTACTAATATATCCTTATATGCTACAAAGGTCAATAGATAGTGATTAAACAAATGGACTGAAATGGAAATAAGCGTAGTTGTTTTTTAGAATTTTAGAAGTAAAGAGAGCCTCATTACAATCTTGAACAGACATTGTGTATAAATGTGTGTATGCATACATGTGTGATGTAATTGTGTGCATGCAGTTGTGTGTATATGCACACGTGTATGGCATATGTGTTTGTGTATAGTCGTGTGTGGATACACGTATCTTGTGTGCATGTGCATATATGTGAGTGTGTATATGCACATTCCTATATTTATGTGAATGTGTGTGAAAAAACTGTTAGTCACTCAGTCATGTTCGACTCTTTGTAACCCCATGGATTGTAGCCCACCAGGCTCCTCTGTCCATGGGATTTTCTAGGCAAGAATATTGGAGTGGGTTGCCATTTCCTGCTCCAGGGGATGTTCCCGACCCAGGGATCGAACCCACGTCTCCTGTGCCTCCTGCACTGCAAGCAGATTCTTTACCCACTGAGCCACTGTGAATGTGTGAATATGTATTTATATATGCATGTGTGTAATTATGTGTGTGTCTTTATGTTAATGCCTGCAGATGTTGGAAAAGATTGAAGGCAGAAGGAAAAGAGCATGACAGGGGATGAGATGGTTGGATGGCATCCTTGATTCAATGGACATGAACTTGGGCAAGCTCAGGGAGGTGGTGAAGAATAAGGAAGCCTGGTGTGCTGTAGTCCATGGGATCGTGAAGAATTGGACATGACTTGGCAACTGAACAAAACAATGATAAAATACTACATGTGCATGTTTATGTCAATGCGTATATAGGTATACGAGCATGTTTATGTACATCTGCATATATCTGTAGCTGTGGGTAGGTTTCTGTGTGTGTGTGTGTGTACAAAGATCACAGGGAAACTGCATATTCACATATGTGATAAGCAAATGTATCACAAATCAAAACCTTAACAGAAACATAAAAGACAAGCATAGTTTTAAGAAAAATGGTGACTGCTGGACTTCAACGGCATTCTCTTTCCTCCTCAGCGTCCCAGCTTTGTCTGATTCTGATTTGGTTTAACGTATCTTCCAGGCTGGCCAAGGGAAAGAGTGCGGCCAGCACAACAAGTAGGCGTCTGTCCCGATCCTGAATAGGGCTCAGTCCCCAGGGAGCCGGCTCCGGAGGCCCGGAGCATCCCAAACAGGCAGCAACAGGGACCCTGTGTGTGCGGCGCGGCGGCTGGACCCAGCGCCACCTCTAGGGGGAACCCTGTTCCCAGGAATCCCTCTCCTGCCGGCTCAGCCCAGAGTCCTTGAACTTTCAAGTGTTCTCTCCCCCACCCACTCCCCCACAGAACATTCACATTTGGCCTTCGGACGTCCACAGCTGGCAGTTTTTTTGAAACTTTTTCATTAAAATGTGAATAATTTATTCAGGCAGAGACACATGTCTGAATTGTTATAACCACAAAAGAGTCAATGCTTCTTGAATATTCTCAACCAAAAAAAGGACTGGAGGGCTCCTGACTCCCCGTGAATACACAGAGAGCTCTTCCTGCAGAGAACTCAAGGTCCTCCCTGGTGCTCTGACAATTGCACATCAGCTGTGTTCTCATCCTCAAGTTCATACACAGGATATGCAATCATGTGTCAGATACTCATGGAAGTCTGGGTCATGTCCAGATGGGAAAATAATTAACATGATGTGGATTTTTTCACTTCAAATTTCTCAGCCTTTAACATGGTAATGCGCACTGGGAATCTTCACAACTGACAGTTCTTGTTACCCTTTCTTTGTGTGTGTGTTTTTTTTTTTTAATTCATGGTCCATTCTTTCTTAGACTAATTTTTCAAGGAGGGTAGTCCGTAGCTAATGCCATGAAATCAGACGTAAGACAAGCTAGAGAAGTCATGGGAAAGGAGGGCACGGAGGAGGCCAGGGTTTGTGGGGGACTGATTCCTGTCAGTTCCTGGCGCTGGGGTTTTTCCCCAGACTTGAACTCAGTGCGTGCTGCCCATTTCAGTCATATAAAATTGATTTTGTAAATGTAAAGCTTGGCTCCAACAGGAAGGAATGCCAATATGCTTTTCCTTGTCATGCAAGGCTTTTCTATTACTGGTCGCCCCCTGCCCTTTGTGTACACTCCCCATTTCTGTGTGTGACCCACAGCCACGTGCAGCGCAGCTTCTTCACCCTTGCCTGCCCCGCCTCCTCTTCCTCTGCCAAGGCCCCGCCCTCTGCCTGGAACGCCCTCTGGCTCCCCAGCACGCCCTCTCTGTGCTCGGCGCGTGCCTGATCAGCTCTCTCCGCTTCTTGGGTTGACCACAACACCACACGGCCATGGCTTTGACACCTAGCATCATCTCACTGATGTTAGTGCCACCCACGCACCTACAAAAAACAGTGTGGATGCGATTCCTTATTTATCACCTCCCTGGACAAGGGTCCTTCAAGGTCCGAGCACCCCGTTCTGTATCTCCTTTGACCCCCAGAGTCGTCCACATAGCACACTGCGGGTGGCGTGGCACGGTTGGATGGAAGGCGGAGAGAAGAGTTCCCTTCTGTGTGACAGCTAACTGAGTGGGGCAGGATAAAGCCACTCGGTTTCACTTCTCACTGCCAATCCCCGGAAGTTTTAAAACTTTATCCGAAAGAAGTCTCTAAGGTGGAACTAGATACAGAACTTAATAGAAAGCAATGGTTCAAACCAAGCTCGGGGTCCTAGAACCAGATCAGGTCCACAGTCTCCTCTCCTCTACTCCTTCTGTACCCGGTCACCATGGCTGAAGCCCCTAGCAAAAGCCCAGGGCTCCAAGGAACCCTTTCCACAGCTACTGGTATAAAAAAAAAAAACCCCATAGTGACCATCACTCTACCTGTAACCGCCTCACTTCTCCAGAAGAGCGACATTCGACACACTACCACTCCTTCCATAGGGTGCTATCACGTATCTGTCCCAAATACAGGATACAGATCTGAACTGTAAAAAATGCGCAAGATAACCAGACCTAGCCCTGGACCTGGGCCCTTCCTGCAACCTTCTACCTTGTCTTTCGTCTACTGTGAAACCCTTCACACTCTTTTGCCATTTCTGCTTTGTTACTCTTTCACAAAAGTGATGACTGCAACTTTGGCCTTCTTCTATTTGCTTGTGTAATACACATCCCTCAGTCATCTCCTTCACTCCCACGAGTTTCGCTAGAATCTGGCAATGTCCCAGGCACAGAATCAGGGCTCAGTAAGCACCTCCGAAGTCTAAGAGTCAGAGAGCCTCCATAGGCATGACCCCTGATTCGAATCCACCTTAACTCTCCCCTGAGTGCTGTCCAGTTCTACATTTCCATCAGCTTCTGAGATGTTCCTGTGGGATTCCTCACAAGCACAGCAAGTGTGACTTAAGGATACATCAGTCTCACTGTCTGTGGTCAGCTCCAAGCCACAAAATACCCTGGTGTTTTAAGTGGTTCTCTGTTCACCCCCACAGAGTAGTGTGAATGGAGAATATCACTACACACAAGTCAAGATCTGAACAATGACTCCTTGGTATTGGCTTAACAATTTATCTTGACTTCTCTGGGTGACTTCTCTTCCTGAGGTTAATCTAATATTTTCAATGTCACAAGACAGTCATTATTTTGTTCATTCATTTGCTTGTTACCAGATATTTATTGGTAGCCATGTGTCAGTCACTTTTATTCTAATTGTGGCAAGGATATTAAAACAGAAAAAAGAACAGGAAATAAATGTCAAGTACAAATGATATAATTGATGGAGAATTTCACTAATAGGATAACATAGAAAGGTTTTTAAGTGCAGAATTCTCTGAAACTATTTTCAGAGACATGAAAGATGAGAATTAGGTTTGCATGAGAAAGATCAGGAAGGAAAAACACTGAAGCTGTAAGGCTCAGCAGTGGGGAAGAGTCCCTGGATCTAAGAATTAGGAACACCGTGAAAGAGGGGAGTGTTACAGCCAGTCCACACTGAGTCCTCTGTCTGTGGTTAGGATTAGTATATGTCAATGGAAGGCTTTAAAGGTTAGGGATATGACGACATCCCATGCATATTCCTAGAATACTATTGGGCATGAGGAATGGATACACAGAGATGAGTTAGTAAGGGATACTAGGTTTTTATGGGAAACAATGGTGGCATCTCATGAGAAAGTCATGGCAGGGACCAGCTGGTGGACATGAAGATGAACTGGGGGGAGAGGGAAAGAGAAATGAAGAATGGTTTCTGGGTGTTGCTTAAACAGCTCCTCTTCTGGAATGAGAAAGTCTGATGGAGGAACAGGTTGAAGGAAACAGGGGCTTGGGGTCACCTAGCAGACATCAGTTCAGCACCCAAGTTCAGGACCAGGATGAGCCACAGGGTGAATGAAAACTGGAGAGAGACCCAGGGCTGACTCCTGGGGAAGCAGTGAGCAGGCAACAGTCTCAACAGAAGCCTATGAGCCAACAATGCAACCGTGATGACCAGGTTCACAGGCAGCCAGAGACTGTCTTTGCCCCCTACAGGTACTTCCTGAGCCAGGCTACCCTGGAAGAGGCTGGTGGTTCTCCAGCTCTGCCAAGCTTGGGGATGGTCACCAAAGGAGTGAGGAAAAGAGCTTGACCCAGAGAACCTTAATAAGCAGAACATCACTTCATTCTTCCAAACTCCAGTCTGTTTTCAGTCTATTCCACCCCACACATCTTCCAAAGACAACGTGGAAAATGGAATTCATCAAAACTGAAGAATTTCCTGTGAAAACCGGCATATCGAATACATTCATGCATTTCCCACGTCTTGCTCACAAAGCGCTTCAGAGGCATAACAAAGCCCATCTCCATGAGGATGGAGAGAAAAGGAGACGTGTTGACAGGACATTTTACAAATCACAGGGTTAACAGACAAGTGGGACTGACTGAGAAGTGTTAAAGCTGAGATCTAAATGGGCAATTTGGGAATTCCAGGAGCCAGCCAATTCACAGCACAGTCCCAGAGAGGCTCAGATGTGGGAGACTCTGATATCTCTGACAATGTGTGAAGACAGGGCCCCCCACAGGAGAACACGTGAGAGGAGTGGATGAGACAAATGATATCACCTCTCTCCAGCTCGGGGAAGTCATTGCCACCCCCAGGCTTCAGCAGAAACTGGAGGCTGTCTCTCCAGAGACGCTGAATTTGACGTGGCAATACCGGCAGAGCTAGGCTGGTGGGGAGTGGAGATAAGAGAAAAGATCTAATCTGAGCCATGAGACAGCAAGCCTGCTTCTCCTCTGTGGATCTGAGCATCCTCGGGACAAGCCTCACCAGAAAGAACATGAGAGAATTCTTTGCTGAGGAAATGCAGTCAGAGGACCTGTCCATGGAGTTGAAATTCCAGGAATGGCCAATGGAACTGCTCAGCGCGCCCTTCTACAGCCAAGATGTCTACTCCTCAACTGGTCCTCATATCAAAAACAAGATGAAACACAGGTTCATAGAAGCTCTCTGAAATATGAGCTGAAACCCAAGGGTCAATCAACTGAAAAAGCCGTTAATCTGAGAAAGATCAAACCAACCTAGCAACCAACCAGAGACAATCAGAAGGAATGTGACTATTTGGTTGTTGTGTGAAGTTCTATAGGGGAGGAAAGACCATGGAGACATTCTTTCCACCCCAAGGAAGCTTGAAACTGAGTCCATGGTGCTCCCCCCACCCCACTGTTACAGACTGACTGAACGGCTTCTATGAGGCTAATAATCATAGAAAATAACATGAGGACACTTTATTTCCTTCTGTTCAGTAGACATCAAACCATGAACAAGTAAAACTCATGTAAATGGTTTATGATCTGATTCATATAAAGACCTACCTATCTTCTTCCCTCTCTCTCTTTTTCCCCTGTCCTCCTTCCCTTTCTTTCAAAATAATTTAGGTTTCAAGAAGCTGAAATTAAGACAAATAACCAAGCAGAAAGCCGTGTCATCAGGCTTGGTGTGTCAGAGACTCAACATGGCATGGCTGTCACGCGGCTGGCCCCTGCCCTGTGAGCCTCTGTGGTCAGTCCTGCGTGGTTTGGGACCTCCCTGAGGAAGGGCGCTCCTACGCACCCAGAGAGCTTCTACAAAAGTCCCCTCTCTACCTTGTAGAAAACCACAAATGAAATGTTTGTGTCTTGGACATTTGTCTGTCTCTGTTGACTAACATTCTGGGCATCGTGCTTTTCACCTTGAAATCCACCTACAAATTGGTGGGAACTCCAAAGAAATACCAGTGCTTCAGAAAAATTTAAACTCCTGTCTGTAGTTCATCAATAAAGCAAATTCAGTGGCTGTGAAGGTGAATGTGGAAAAGGGTCACTGTCGAGGAAACATGACAAATAAGGCTCCATTAAGGCAGATCTCAGCATCACTGTGACAGGTGACTGGAAAAAATGATAGTGGAAAACACATGCTACAACCCAACTGCTAACGAACAAAGCATCCAGGAAATCTGTCAGCCAAGGCAGGACCCACGTCACCCCAACACTGGCTAGCACCATGACTCATTATTGACTGAATAGGGCAGAATGTCTGAGAGGGATCCGGGCACACTGACTCCAAGCCCCATCCTGTGACAAGTTACTTAACTTGTGATGCCCTCATTTTTCTTATCTGGAAAATGAGAAACCTGGATTCAAGCCACAGAAGGCTCCTGGCAGAAGTTACAAGGCTTGATGCAAATTAAAGGACTCTTCGACCAACAAAGCTGGTGAAACTGAGTGCTTTTTCTCCTTCTTAAGCTTAATAATGTATATTTAGAGGTTCCGATAAGTCCTGTACAGAACATGCAAACTATGATCACTCCTTCAAAAGTGTGCATCCCCTCAGAACACTCGTTTTATTTCCCTCTACACACTCAGTAAAGTCTACTGCCCCACACAATACCCAAGCCAGCCACTTTTGAGGCCTTCTTAAATTAAAAAAAAAAAAAAAAATTAAGCCCAAATTATAACCCTAAAGAGATACTTTGAATAAAAGGTGTATACATCATGAGAACAAGCAGGCTCTCATGAACAGGCTAGCATGCAT
Organism: Bos mutus; assembly: GCF_027580195.1. NCBI lineage: Eukaryota > Metazoa > Chordata > Mammalia > Artiodactyla > Bovidae > Bos > Bos mutus. Next base: position 40,877,964 of record NC_091643.1, on the reverse strand, counting down.
TTTTTTTTTTTAAACTCTGATGAGAGAATATAAATAGGATAAAAATTACCATTCCAACCATAACCAACCTTAAATGTATCTTTCAGTGGATTTACATTTCTGACCCTAGTTAACTACTTCAACTCTTTGTAATATCACTGTGACTTCAGAAAGTATTAAATGAAAAAGTGAATCTCTTGAAGGTGATTTCCAGAACCCACATGGAGGAGTAATTGGTGAGACCTTTCAACTCCATGTGTCAACGCCTACGTGATGCCCGCTGAGTACCATACCCATCCTCCTGGTGCTTGAGTAACTCCAGCACTCTGAAAGGTTGTTACTTCAGACTGAATTCTCATTCCGTGAGCAGAGATATAATTAGATATAATTCTTCACCACTCAAGTTCCAATGCATGGCTATGAATTCCTAATACAGCTTCTCCTTCCCCTAGCTACTTGTGTATTCCAACCATAAAAAATTACCTATAATAATCTCAATTTTTTGCAGTGTTAATTATCTGCAAACGGTTTCCCTCATCATAGGAATATGTATGTGTTGGTTTTAAGAAGCTACCCCTAACTTCCTTTAATTTGTTCGTGCCTGGGAAACTCCATTCTCCTAGTTAGTGATACATGGTATTTCAGGGCACACCGCTATAACATAAGTAAGGAGATGTTAAGAAGAAATCAGAGGTGAACCATAATTTTCTTTGGAATAGGAACAGTTCATTATTTAATCATGCTTTAAACATTTTTTTCTGAATCATTAACAGATATTGATTCTATATTAAAGTCAACCTAAAGGATATGTAAGTATATATTAAATATATTACTTTTTTTGTTAGCTTTTAAGCTTCTACATAAGGTTGTTTACACATTTTATTGTGATCAGCATTTGAGGAAAAATGATAAAATATAGGGCTAGCCAAAGAGTTTGTTCAGGCTTTTCTATACCTTCTCATGGAAAAACCCAAATGCACTTGCACTTTTTGGCCAACCCAAAACAAAATGGTCAGGATCTACATAAAATCTCTATGAGGCAAATCATCACACTTTCACTTATTTCCTCTCTTTTAGCTTGTAGTCCATGACTGTTAGGAAAATATATAAATCACATTTTTATTTAGAGGAAAATAATGTGCTAGTGAGCATTTCCCTCATCTGTTCTGCATCATCATCAGTTAAGTTAAAGGGGAAAAGTGGTAATGCCCAGGAGATTGTGAATGTTATCATGACAAAATGATGCAAGATGGCAGTTTCTCAGAAAAAGCTTTAAATGGCACAGATATGAATTGCACATGTATATCTGCATGTGTTTGTGTATGTATATCAGCCTGACCTATTCAGAGTAGAATTACACCTTTATTGCACACATTCTTATATGTAACTTTGTCCAGCTTAAATAAAAACTACCTGTGCATATACCTGTATTTTTGATAAACATTCTATTTGTCTGGTCAATTTATGAAATTTTTTTTTATTTCATATTGACTTTAGTTGATTAAAGGTCTGGAGACATTTTGAAATAAATTCCTCCATGTGTGTTTACTTTCTACTTACTCAGATAACCTATAGAGACACACACACTTCATTATTTTTTTCATCACTTGGTATCTTAGCCTTAATACTTAAAGGCAGTAATTCCATCATTTTTTAATCACCACATAGCAATCTCATCAAGAAAACAAACAAACAAAAATCCAATGAGAGCGAATTCACACCTTTAAATATGTTTAACTGTTTGGACAACACAATCACTGACATTCAAAAGAATATAAAGTCCACTAAATATTGTATTTTAAAAAATATTTCTCTCTTGAGATACATGATTTTAAATATACACATCCTATTTTTCATAAGATGATGCAGACATAAAAACACACATAATTAATTCAGATACAAGCATGGCAGAGAATACAATCACATGAAATCTAAACATTTTACAGGCATTGCAGTAGCAGAACCTTCAGTGAGTCAACATGGTTTACTTTATCATTAATCCTATGAAATGGAAACATAAAAAAAGGTAACTTACAAAATAAGGGTTGTATTTTTCTGCATCCAAACCTCATAACATCAATTGTTTCATTAAATAAGAGAATACTATAATTATGGATATCAGAAAATTGATTCCTAAAAAAAAAAACAAAAAACCCTGTGGGTCTCCTATGTGACTAACATGGCACTGGGCTTTAGTGAGAGATAAAAAATTGAATTAGAAAATGCTTCTGCCTTTGGTGTTAACAGTACAGCTGGGATGTGCAAATGCAGAATCTGTATCCATGAGCCTTCAGCTGACCCTAGTTTGCAGATAACAAGAACTATTTGATTTTAAAGTTGTTCTTTTTAATGAATTTTGCTTTGGTTTAGAGAAGCACAGTTCTTGGAATCATAAGATACTATTGTCATCCCTGTAGGTGAGATGAGTCTGAGCTTGCCCTAAAACTGTGTGACCTGCAGGTGAAATAACTCACAACAGGAACCTGAGGACTCTTCTGGGAAGGGAACTGTCTCACAAAGAGTGTTCTGATGCTTACAACTGACCCCTCAACTGTGTATTTGTTCATCTTGTGGTTGCGGAGGGTGGTCCAAGCAGACAGGGGGGCGGAATGGCCAGTGGAAGATTACTCGCTGTCTTCACAAAATCCATGTGCATGGCGGTGACAGTGACCAGTGACCTCCTGGGTTCCTCTGGCCAGCCCAGCCCCTGCCCCACCCCACATCCTCTCCTTTCATGTGATAACTCATCTCTGCTGAGTCAATTTAGGGCTTCCTGTGCAGGAAAGGAGAACTTTCTGCAGGGTTCTGGCCTCTTGTGACAGGAAGACTTGAATCCACACATGAAAGACTGAAAGAGGCAGGAATGTCATAGAGTAAACAAGCTATTGGGAGGGTTTCCTTGGGACTAGAAAGAGTTGACACAAAGCAGGTGGTGGTGGAAAAGACCAGGATTCTGGGGAAGATAGAAGGCAGGAGGAGAAGGGACAACAGAGGATGAGATGGTTGGATGGCATCACCAACTCAACGGACATGAGTTTGAGCACACTCCAGGAGGTGGTGAGGGACAGGGCAGCCTGGCATGCTGCAGTCAGTGGGGGTGCAAAGAGTCAGACATGGCTGAACAACAACAACAAAAAGATGGTGGTACGAAGCTCTAAGAAGCGTGAGTCTTCAAGATAGAAAAGGCAAAGAGGAAGAAGAAAACAGCAGTATCAACATTGCAGAGACTTGAGCTATGGATACTTTCTAAAATTTCTATTTTGGCTGTGTAACTGGTTTTCTCCAGTGGAAATTGGCACTCAAAGACTCGACAACCTAACCGTAAATCTGTTTTAAGATAGTCTCCAAAGATTCTAGGATCAAAAGTGTCACTCCTTTGAGTGCCATCGATCTCAAGGTCATACAAAGGTCATGAGGAGGGATTTTCCTCTTTAATGAAAGAAATAGTGTCCTGGTAGATGGAGTCCCAGCTGAGTGCAAGTGTGGCCACTGAGGTCTGAGCATCCATTAGCTCCACCAGCACCACTGGTTCAGGCAGAACAGGGTGTCAGCCACAGTCGGAAGTGTTGACCCTGTCTGAGGTGACACTGTGTGATTTCCACTGCACTCAGACTTCAGAGCTCAACCAAAGACCACAAAAGATAAGAGAAGGGGGGGTTGGGAAACAGGCTCTGGTCAGAGAAAGGAAGGCTGATTTCAGGGAAACTCTTTGAAAAACATAGAATTTATATTCAATTACACTGTATTCAATTAAATTCTTATCAGTTCAGTTCAGTTCAGTTCAGTCCCACAGCCGTGTCCGACTCTTTGCGACCCTACAAATCGCAGCACACCAGGCCTCCCTGTCCATCACCAAATCCTGGAGTTCACTGAGATTCACATCCATAGAGTCAGTGATGCCATCCAACCATCTCATCCTCTGTCAATCCCTTCTCCTCCTGCCCCCAATCCCTCCCAGCATCAGAGTCTTTTCCAATGAGTCAACTCTTCCCATGAGGTGGCCAAAGTACTGGAGTTTCAGCTTTAGCATCATTCCCTCCAAAGAAATCTTTGGGCTGATCTTCAGAATGGACTGGTTGGATCTCCTTGCAGTTCAAGGGACTCTCAAGAGTCTTCTCCAACACCACAGTTCAAAAGCATCAGTTCTTTGGTGCTCAGCTTTCTTCATAGTCCAACTCTCACATCCATACATGATCACTGGAAAAACCATAGCCTTGACTAAACGGACCTTTGTTGGCAAAGTAATGTCTGTGCATTTCAATATTCTATCTAGGTTGGTCATAACTTTCCTTCCAAGGAGTAAGTGTCTTTTAATTGTATGGCTGCAGTCACCATCTGCAGTGATTTTGGAGCCCAAAACAATAAAGTCCGACACTGTTTCCACTGTTTCCCCACCTATTTGCCATGAAGTGATGGGACCAGATGCCATGATCTTCGTTTTCTGAATGTTGAGCTTTAAGCCAACTTTTTCACTCTCCACTTTGTTTCATCAAGAGGCTTTTTAGTTCCTCTTCACTTTCTGCCATAAGGGTGGTGTCATCTGCATATCTGAGGTTATTGATATTTCTCCCAGCAATCTTCATTCCAGCTTGTGCTTCTTCCAGCCCAGCGTTTCTCATGATGTACTCTGCATAGAAGTTAAATAAGCAGGGTGACAATATACAGCCTTGACGTACTCCTTTTCCTATTTGGAACCAGTCTGTTGTTCCATGTCCAGTTCAAACTGTTGCTTCCTGACCTGCATGCAAATTTCTCAAGAGGCAGGTCAGGTGCTCTGGTATTGCCATCTCTTTCAGAATTTTCCACAGTTTATTGTGATCCACACAGTCAAAGGCTTTGGCATAGTCAATAAAGCAGAAATATATATTTTTCTGGAACTCTCTTGCTTTTTTGATGATCCAGCAGATGTTGGCAATTTGATCTCTGGTTCTTCTGCCTTTTCTAAAACCAGGCTGAACATCTGGAAGTTCACGGTTCACGTATTGCTGAAACCTGGATTTGGAGAATTTTGAGCACTACTTCACTAGCGTCTGAGATGAATGCAATTTGCCATAGGTTGAGCATTCTTTGGCATTGCCTTTCTTTGGGATTGGAATGAAAACTGACCTTTTCCAGTCCTGTGGCCACTGCTGAGTTTTCCACATTTGACTATAAATTCTTATAGTCAATTTATATTCAATTAATATTAAGTTGTTCAATCAAGTTAATGGAAACTTTATATACTTAAACTTTACATGCATAATCAATTATGCTTTTGTTACTAGGATACTGCATGCCAGAAAACATGATCATCCATCAATCAGGCACCCCTCATCTATTTGTTATCCACTAGTCTAACACACACACACACACACACACACATATATATCATATGTAATGTATATAATATGTAAATAAGCTCATGGCAAATGCAAAGGTTTTTCATCCCATATATATCTGTGTGCGCTCACATGTGCTTTTTTGTATAATTATTTCTTTGATTAGACTATGAATTTTTATGAGCCCCCTCCACTTTTCAAAATCAGTTACAACATTTGGTACAGTAAGTGAAAATTATAATGTTGGATAATTTTAAGCTAATGTTCTTTTTTTCCCAAACAAATTTTTATTAAAGTATAGCTGATGTACAGTATTGTATTAGTTTCATGTGTACAGAAAAGTTATCCATCTAAATATACATATATTATTTTCAGATTATTTTCCAGTATTGGTTATTACAAGGGATGGAATATACAGGAGAATATATATCCTGTGCTATACAGGAGGTTTTTGTTGTTTAGCTATTTTATATATAGTTATACAGTATCATAAACTGTGACAGCAGTATCAACATTGCAGAGACTTGAGCTATGGATACTTTCTAAAATTTCTATTTTGGCTGTGTAACTGGTTTTCTCAGTGGAAATTGGCACTCAAAGACTCTCGACAACCTAACCGTAAATCTGTTTTAAGATAGTCTCCAAAGATTCTAGGATCAAAGTGTCACTCCTTTGAGTGCCATCGATCTCAAGGTCATACAAAGGTCATGAGGAGGGATTTTCCTCTTTAATGAAAGAAATAGTGTCCTGGTAGATGGAGTCCCAGCTGAGTGCAAGTGTGGCCACTGAGGTCTGAGCATCCATTAGCTCCACCAGCACCACTGGTTCAGGCAGAACAGGGTGTCAGCCACAGTCGGAAGTGTTGACCCTGTCTGAGGTGACACTGTGTGATTTCCACTGCACTCAGACTTCAGAGCTCAACCAAAGACCACAAAAGATAAGAGAAGGGGGGGTTGGGAAACAGGCTCTGGTCAGAGAAAGGAAGGCTGATTTCAGGAAACTCTTTGAAAAACATAGAATTTATATTCAATTACACTGTATTCAATTAAATTCTTATCAGTTCAGTTCAGTTCAGTTCAGTCCCACAGCCGTGTCCGACTCTTTGCGACCCTACAAATCGCAGCACACCAGGCCTCCCTGTCCATCACCAAATCCTGGAGTTCACTGAGATTCACATCCATAGAGTCAGTGATGCCATCCAACCATCTCATCCTCTGTCAATCCCTTCTCCTCCTGCCCCAATCCCTCCCAGCATCAGAGTCTTTTCCAATGAGTCAACTCTTCCCATGAGGTGGCCAAAGTACTGGAGTTTCAGCTTTAGCATCATTCCCTCCAAAGAAATCTTTGGGCTGATCTTCAGAATGGACTGGTTGGATCTCCTTGCAGTTCAAGGGACTCTCAAAGTCTTCTCAACACCACAGTTCAAAAGCATCAGTTCTTTGGTGCTCAGCTTTCTTCATAGTCCAACTCTCACATCCATACATGATCACTGGAAAAACCATAGCCTTGACTAAACGGACCTTTGTTGGCAAAAGTAATGTCTGTGCATTTCAATATTCTATCTAGGTTGGTCATAACTTTCCTTCCAAGGAGTAAGTGTCTTTTAATTGTATGGCTGCAGTCACCATCTGCAGTGATTTTGGAGCCCAAAACAATAAAGTCCGACACTGTTTCCACTGTTTCCCCACCTATTTGCCATGAAGTGATGGGACCAGATGCCATGATCTTCGTTTTCTGAATGTTGAGCTTTAAGCCAACTTTTTCACTCTCCACTTTGTTTCATCAAGAGGCTTTTTAGTTCCTCTTCACTTTCTGCCATAAGGGTGGTGTCATCTGCATATCTGAGGTTATTGATATTTCTCCCAGCAATCTTCATTCCAGCTTGTGCTTCTTCCAGCCCAGCGTTTCTCATGATGTACTCTGCATAGAAGTTAAATAAGCAGGGTGACAATATACAGCCTTGACGTACTCCTTTTCCTATTTGGAACCAGTCTGTTGTTCCATGTCCAGTTCAAACTGTTGCTTCCTGACCTGCATGCAAATTTCTCAAGAGGCAGGTCAGGTGCTCTGGTATTGCCATCTCTTTCAGAATTTTCCACAGTTTATTGTGATCCACACAGTCAAAGGCTTTGGCATAGTCAATAAAGCAGAAATATATATTTTTCTGGAACTCTCTTGCTTTTTTGATGATCCAGCAGATGTTGGCAATTTGATCTCTGGTTCTTCTGCCTTTTCTAAAACCAGGCTGAACATCTGGAAGTTCACGGTTCACGTATTGCTGAAACCTGGATTGGAGAATTTTGAGCACTACTTCACTAGCGTCTGAGATGAATGCAATTTGCCATAGGTTGAGCATTCTTTGGCATTGCCTTTCTTTGGGATTGGAATGAAAACTGACCTTTTCCAGTCCTGTGGCCACTGCTGAGTTTTCCACATTTGACTATAAATTCTTATAGTCAATTTATATTCAATTAATATTAAGTTGTTCAATCAAGTTAATGGAAACTTTATATACTTAAACTTTACATGCATAATCAATTATGCTTTTGTTACTAGGATACTGCATGCCAGAAAACATGATCATCCATCAATCAGGCACCCCTCATCTATTTGTTATCCACTAGTCTAACACACACACACACACACACACACATATATATCATATGTAATGTATATAATATGTAAATAAGCTCATGGCAAATGCAAAGGTTTTTCATCCCATATATATCTGTGTGCGCTCACATGTGCTTTTTTGTATAATTATTTCTTTGATTAGACTATGAATTTTTATGAGCCCCCTCCACTTTTCAAAATCAGTTACAACATTTGGTACAGTAAGTGAAAATTATAATGTTGGATAATTTTAAGCTAATGTTCTTTTTTCAAAACAAATTTTTATTAAAGTATAGCTGATGTACAGTATTGTATTAGTTTCATGTGTACAGAAAAGTTATCCATCTAAATATACATATATTATTTTCAGATTATTTTCCAGTATTGGTTATTACAAGGGATGGAATATACAGGAGAATATATATCCTGTGCTATACAGGAGGTTTTTGTTGTTTAGCTATTTTATATATAGTTATACAGTATCATAAACTGTGGAAAATTCTGAAAGAGATGGGAATACCAGACCACCTGATCTGCCTCTTGAGAAATTTGCATGCAGGTCAGGAAGCAACAGTTAGAACTGGACATGGAACAACAGACTGGTTCCAAATAGGAAAAGGAGTATGTCAAGGCTGTATATTGTCACCCTGCTTATTTAACTTCTATGCAGAGTACATCATGAGAAACGCTGGGCTGGAAGAAGCACAAGCTAGAATGAAGATTGCTGGGAGAAATATCAATAACCTCAGATATGCAGATGACACCACCCTTATGGCAGAAAGTGAAGAGGAACTAAAAAGCCTCTTGATGAAGGTGAAAGTGGAGAGTGAAAAAGTTGGCTTAAAGCTCAACATTCAGAAAACGAAGATCATGGCATCTGGTCCCATCACTTCATGGCAAATAGATGGGGAAACTGAAAACAGTGTCAGACTTTATTGTTTTGGGCTCCAAAATCACTGCAGATGGTGACTGCAGCCATGAAATTAAAAGACGCTACTCCTTGGAAGGAAAGTTATGACCAACGTAGATAGCATATTCAAAAGCAGAGACATTACTTTGCCAACAAAGTTTCGACTAGTTAAGGCTATGATTTTTCCAGTGGTCATGTATGGATGTGAGAGTTGGACTGTGAAGAAGGCTGAGCGCCAAAGAATTGATGCTTTTGAACTGTGGTGTTGGAGAAGACTCTTGAGAGTCCCTTGGACTGCAAGGAGATCCAACCAGTCCATTCTGAAGGAGATCAGCCCTAGGATTTCTTTGGAGGGAATGATGCTAAAGCTGAAACTCCAGTACTTTGGCCACCTCATGGGAAGCGTTGACTCATTGGAAAAGACTCTGATGCTGGGAGGGATTGGGGGCAGGAGGAGAAGGGGACGACAGAGGATGAGATGGCTAGATGGCATCACTGACTCTATGGATGTGAATCTCAGTGAACTCCAGGATTTGGTGATGGACAGGGAGGCCTGGCATGCTGCAATTCGTGGGTTCGCAAAGAGTCGGACACGACTGAGCAACTGATCTGATCTGATATGATACAGTATCATATATCTGTTAATTTCAAGTCCCTAATGCATCCCTCCTTCCCCCTTTAGTAATCATAATTTTGTTTTCTATGTCTCTGAGTTTATTTCTGCTTTGTTAAAAAGTTCATTTGTATCATTTTTTTTTAGATTTCATAGCATATCATTTGACATTTGCTTTTCTTGACTTTCTTCACTTAGTATGATTATCTATAGGTCCATCCATGAGCTGATATTGTAGATCAAATTAGTTTAAGATCCAGGACTTCCTTGCTTAACAGATTGCTTTCAACTGACATATTTATGAACCCGTGCAATCCTTACAGTCATACTATACACTTTATATAATTCTCCCCATCATATAGATTAAAAAATTCAGTGCAGTGAATTTACGTGACCTGCCCAAGTTCAGACAATTAATAAATAAAAGAGCTTACATATATTCCAAGGTCTTTCTCATTTGACATCTATGACTTAAAATCCTCATTTAATTATCTGCTAATAAATGATGATTAAAGTTATGCTCTAAGTGGATGCAATCAGCAGTCCACTTTTTTTACACATTGATTAATTAGATTATTTGCTCCATTCTTCTGCATGTATCCATGAGAGACATGTCCCAACATGTTTCAAACCCCCAAATTTGTGATTTCCAATTGTTCACAATTTTCTCTATGAATATAAAAATATTACTGAATAAATTAAGCAGGTGCTAGGGGAAAAAAAACAAAGAAGAACAGAAATAAAGCCAATTAAAAAGCTACTGAAATAAATTCTATCATTTTCAAACTTTGGCTTAATTTCTGCCTCTCACTGAGCAGTTTTTGCATTGTCATTATTTTTTGTAGTTAGCAACAAGAGATTATATTTTCATTAATGGCATCACTTAAGCCACTAGCAAATTTAGTATTAAATTGTATGATTCCTCAGCTTTTCAATTTTCTACTAGTCAGTCTCCCTGAGGTGGTTTAATTTTCAACATCACTAACCAGCACTCACTTTCATTATCACACATCCACGGTGCCGCGGTTATCTCAACTGTTATCCAAGGAAAAAGAGACAAAGAAAAGACTTCTGTTCATTCCTCTCCTCGACTGAATGTGATAAGGATATAATGTAACTGGAAGAGAGTATTACGGAAACTGAGAGGGCATCTCCCAACTTACATGTGTAACATTTCAAACACACATGAATTGTGCTTTGCCCCCTAAGGCACGGGCACTGCTTCTGCCTCTCGGAGATGATGTCCTCCACCAGGAGTGGTGAGGCTGCAAAGAGTGAGAGGCTCAGAGCTGCAGACAGGTCCAACCTCACCCCTGGTGTCTCAGGGCATCCCCAGCATTTCAGGCTGGTGTTCTTCATCTGAGAGAAGGAGAGCACCTTTCTCTTCCGAGACTATCACAAAATTGCTATATGGATACCAGTGACGGAGGTGGGGAAAGGAAAAAAGGGAAAGCGAAGTCACTCAGTCATGTCCAACGCTTGGTGGCCTCATGGACTGTAGCCCTCCAGGTTCTTCGGTTGATGGGATTCTGCAGACAAGAATACTGGAGTGGGTTGCCATTTCCTTCTCCAGGGGATCTTCCTGACCCAGGGACCGAACCTGGGTCTCCTGCATTGTAGGCAGATGCTTTATAGTCTGAGCCCCCAGAGAGGTCCTACAGAGGTGGGGAACATGACTTCGAACAGTGAACCCTCCCAGGGCCATGAATCTCTTCTCCTTCAATTAAATGAATTCAGAAGAAAAGTCTCTACTTTTATTACAGGATGATCAAACATGTCATCCCATGTATTACTCTTATTATTATATTAAATTTGCACATAGCCTCCCTCGAGAAGTGAAGCCATTGCCTCTCTTGCTGAAGACATGGCCAGCACCACAGCCTGTGACTGGAGCCAATGTGTGCAGGCCAACATTCTCCACTGCAATCTGAAGAACTCCCTCTGCTGCCATGGGTCACTGCAAAATGAACTGACCCTTGTTGGCCCACCTGGAGTCTCATCCCAAAGAGAGCTCAGCATGACTCTGCCTGAACAGAAAAGCATCCAGCACATTCACAGAAATATTTAATAAAAGACTGAATATCAGCTCAAACTATCTGTGTTGCACTAACAATACTTGTGAAAATCATGAACAAAACATGTCCATCCCTCCATCCCTTCCTCTTTCTCTTCCCTTCCTACCTTCTTTCTTTCCTTCCTTCCTCCTCTCCTTTCCTCTCTCTCTCTCTCTCTTGGAATTCATCTAAATTAAAATAAGATGATTTATTGCTTTTTTTGTGTAAATGGTAATGTCTTGACAGAGTAAAAACACCCACAGATGGCCTTGGTATGAAACATTTTGGCTTGATGCCCTAAGGAACTAGAAGCAAAATAAAGGAACAGGGAATAACTATTCTAGTATTTACTTCCATTTGTGCTTCTGATCCTTTCAAGATTTTCACCTTAATGATTCAATGTTTTCCTCTATGAACCATTTTTTTCTCTCCTACCCTTGAAAATCTGATGGTATTGAGACATGTTCACTCCGTCTATAGTGCACTGTCTATAAAAAATACTGGACTTGGGTTTTCTTTACTCAAAAGTGGGAAATCCAGGTGACTTGGGATTCTAATCCTAGTTAGAAGGAAATGAAGTGGAAGGTATGTGGTCACTAAGTCTTATTTTCATATCTGCTACTCGGAGAAGGCAATGGCACCCCACTCCAGTACTTTTGCCTAGAAAATCCCATGGATGGAGGGGCCTGGTGGGCTGCAGTCCATGGGGTCGCTAGAGTCGGACACGACTAAGCGACTTCATTTCCTTTTTTTTTTTTTTAATTTTACTTTATTTTTAAACTTTACAATATTGTATTAGTTTTGCCAAATATCGAAATGAATCCACCACAGGTATACATGTGTTCCCCATCCTGAACCCTCCTCCCTCCTCCCTCCCCATACCATCCTTCTGGGTGGTCCCAGTGCACCAGCCCCAAGCATCCAGTATCGTGCATCGAACCTGGACTGGCGACTCGTTTCATACATGATATTATACATGTTTCAATGCCATTCTCCCAAATCTCCCCACTCTCTCCCTCTCCCACAGAGTCCATAAGACTGATCTATACATCAGTGTCTCTTTTGCTGTCTCGCACACAGGGTTATTGTTACCATCTTTCTAAATTCCATATATATGTGTTAGTATACTGTATTGGTGTTTTTCTTTCTGGCTTACTTCACTCTGTATAATAGGCTCCAGTTTCATCCACCTCATTAGAACTGATTCAAATGTATTCTTTTTAATGGCTGAGTAATACTCCATTGTGTATATGTACCACAGCTTTCTTATCCATTCATCTGCTGATGGACATCTAGGTTGCTTCCATGTCCTGGCTATTATAAACTTTCATGCATTGGAGAAGGAAATGGCAACCCACTCCAATGTTTTTGCCTGCAGAATCCCAGGGACGGGGAAGCCTGGTGGGCTGCAGTCCATGAGGTTGACTGAAGCGACTTAGCAGCAACAGCATTCCCACTCAGAACTGAAGGAAACATTGTTAACAGTGAGTCCTGAAATCAGAAGGGCTGGAGGTCTGCTCTTCCTCTGAGCATCATTCTGTAGTGTTGAGAGTGTCTTGCTGTTGTTGCTGTTGCTAAGTCACTTCAGTCGTGTCTGACTCTGTGCGACCCCACAGACGGCAGCCCACCAGGCTCCCCGGTCCCTGGGATTCTCCAGGCAAGAACACTGGAGTGGGTTGCCATTTTCTTCTCCAATGCATGAAAGTGAAAATTGAAAGTTAAGTCGCTCAGTTGTGTCCTACTCTTAGCAACCCCATGGACTGTAGCCTACCAGGCTCCTCCGTCCATGGGATTTTCCAGGCAAGAGTACTGGAGTGGTGTGCTATTGCCTTCTCCAGAGACTGTCTTAATCCACTACTTTTAGGGAAAAAAGAGCCCAGACTGAGGCTGGGACCAACTTGAACATCAGGTGCTTTGAAATCTAAGAGGCAGACATCCTTTTATCCCTTTGTTTAAATTCCTTCTTTAGGGGGCAGATTCTTGGAAGAGAGTGGAAGTAAAAACAGGATGCTGAAGTTTATAGGAACTCATTGTTGCAAGAAGTTTTCTGCAGTCAAATGTAATTTGGTTATTCATAAGAAAGGAGAAAACAGGAAGAGAAGGGAAGTAGAGTGGTGCCCAACGCACCTGCTGATCAAAGCCGCACGGGTACGTTGCTGTAAGGTTTATCAAAGCTCATTGTTCTGTAGGCGCTCCACTACACAGTTGGAAAAAGCTATCACTCATCTCAGCCTTCCAGTCTCGACAACAATGACATGCATTTCAATAACAGAAGCAACAACATTCATATGGAAAATGTATCATTTTTTGCAAATTTTTTTTTCATTTTCTTGTTGAAGTTTACACTGTTATGCCAAGGATGGCTGCCCTGTGTGGGGATGGCATCCCCAGCCACTCAGGAGCTACATCTTGGACATGAACTCGAAAAGCCACTTTTCTCTCCCCCACATCACTTAAGTTTCTACTATGAGAGTTTCTTGGTGATTAAGAAAATAATTTTTGTAAGAATGCTGTTGAAACTCACAAATAGTATCTGAAAGGAAAGAGGGCACCTTCTGGATTCCCTGTGACATTTCATCGGTTTGGATTTGCTGCTTAATTATTTTGCTCTATATAAAGGACCTAGTCCCAGAAAATTTGCAGCAGAAGCTGTTTATAAGAGTATCTGCAGGAACCATGTTAACCTAAATGGCTTAAGCTGCTGAAACTGACACATGCAGGGTCATGGAGGAAGAATTAGAGGAACTTCCAGGAGAATGTCTCTGAGTAGGAAGGGGAACTTGGGGACTATATCTAATACAAACTTTCCCTTCTGATAATTTCTGTTGGGTCCCAGGGAGTCTGTATCCAGGATGCATGTCATGGTGCTGTAGGACTCTAATGAAAAGATGGATTCCTCTTCCTGGGACTGAACAGAATCCAAGGGAGCATCACATGCCTGGATCAGGAAGAGTGAGAAGAAAAGACAAGGCAAGGGCAAGACCCAGGCTCACCTGGGTCAGGTGAGGTCACCTGTGAAGGCTTGGAGGGGGTGGTCCCCAGGGCCAGTCTGCAAGGGTGGGGGCAGCAGGCTCCTGCAGGCGGGGGGACCCCTGTCCTGGACTCACAGACTGTGCTGTGGCCAATGAGGCTCCCCAACCACCTCACTCTGCACTCTTCTCTTGACTTTTGTGGAAGCTAGGCTTTCTGCCAAGACCATCACCCTTCTCTCCTGGCTGGCAGACACCCTCCTCACCCTGAGGTCCAAACTCACTGGGATCTGCTTGGATACAACTTCTGAGCCTGCATCTTCCTATGTGCTCCTCACATGCAATTCCACACTGAGTTACCAGTGACCTGTGTGATGGATGAGCTGATGGTCTACATTTGTCTGTCTACATCACAACAGGCAGGGCCTCAAAAACAGATACACCTGCTGAGTGCACGCCTTGGGGCCACAACCACAGTGCTGCTTCTCCAGGACACAGGAGCCCCCTCAGTTTCTCCCCAGAGGATCCTTTCTAACCCAGGACAGGAAATCACTACAATATGACTGCTGGAGAGGCAGGGGCAGCTTCCACACTGCAGGGGAGGGGCTGCAGTAACCTGGTAACCCATGGCCATCCCAACTTATGGGGCTGCAGAGGAGAGAGACTCTTCTCCTGTGATCCTGTCATGCTCTGGTATTCCAGGGACCCCAGTATAACATCAGATCTTCAGCTAAAA
Organism: Bos mutus; assembly: GCF_027580195.1. Lineage (NCBI taxonomy): Eukaryota > Metazoa > Chordata > Mammalia > Artiodactyla > Bovidae > Bos > Bos mutus. The sequence continues at coordinate 40,862,772 of NC_091643.1, read as the reverse complement.
TGCATGAACCTTCTCCATAAGATGCATGTAAAAAACAAGGTCTCCAAGGTTTGGTCCTCAATTTATCATCCCAGGTCCTCGCAGAGCTCAGAACAGTCTGTCTTAGCAGCTCCAGTGGCCACAAGATGCCACAGACAGAGGCGAGGGGTAGGGGGGATCAGGGACTTGGACAGCAGTCATGCATTTCTCAACGTTCTGCAGCCTGGTGGAAAATCCACAATGAAGGTACGCCCCAAGGTGGTTTCTGCTCAGAGCCACCTTCCTACCTGGCAGAGGGCCTTCTGCTCACACGGCCTCCATTGGATGTGTGTATGGAGGAGGGGAGAGAGGATGAGCCCTCGGTGTCTGTACTCAGCAAGACACCCATCCCAGTTATCTTCCAAGACCCCATCTCCAAAGGCATCTCATAGAGCTCCCGCCTATGAATCCTGATGGCACAAATAGCCAGTCATGGGAAGTTCTGCCCATAAGACTGGAGATCAGAAAACCTCTCTCTATACCCCAGCCCAAGACTCATTCTCTCTCACCCGTAGGTGCATCTTGCTCCTGGACCAGCTCTAGAATGGAGGATGAGATGAAGGGTGAAAGATTAAACAGGCCCCTTGATTTTTATCTGTCTGATTCCACAGGCAACACTATGTGTATCTGTTCCACACGCATCCATTATTCCCAGTTCCATGCTGGGATAAATCTGGTAGAGATGATTTAAAAAGATAAGCCACCTCCTTGTTTTTTTTTAGGAAGCAATATTTTCTAAATAACTTTACACGGACAAATCTACAACGAATGTCCCGCAATAACCCTGTCTTCTTTTTACTATAAAGGAAGTACATCTAGGCTTCCCAGCAGCACCATGGGGACCTGAAGCTAATGGACTGGAGATACACTAGGCCTTTTGAACATGGAGCAGCCCTCATTCAAAAGTCTACAGATAACAAACGCTGGAGAGGGTGTAGAGAAAAGAGAACGCTCCCTCCCACACTGCTGGTGGGAATGTCAGTTGGTAATAACCATTCTGGGAAACAGTATGGAGCTTCCTTTAAAAACTGAACACAGAACTACCATATGATACTGCAATCCCACTCCTGGGCATATATCTGGAGGAAACTGTAATTTGAAAGGATACATGCACTTCAGTGTTCACAGCAGTACTATTTACAGTAGCCAAGACATAGAAGCAACCCAAATGTTCATCAACATAGGTGGATATAGAAGATGTGGTACATATATTCAATAGAATATTATTCACCCATAAAAAAAATGCAATAATGTCTTTGCCCCAATCTCTAGAGATTATCATACTAAGTGAAGTTGTTGTTGTTCAGTCACTAAGTCATGCCTGATTCTTTGTGACCCCATGAACTGCAGCATGCCAAGCTTCTCTGTCTATCACTCTCTCCCCTAGTTTGCTCAAACTCATGTCCACTGCATCAGTGATACCATCCAACCATCTCATTCTCTGTCGCTCCCTTCTCCTCTTGCCCTCAATTTTTTCCAGCATCAGGGTCTTTCCCAGTGAGTCAGCTGTTTGCATCCAGTGGTTGGAACTTCAGCTTTAGTATCAGTCCTTTCAAAGAATATTCAGGATTAATTTCCTTTAGGATTGACTGGTTTAACCTTGCTATCCAAGGGACTCTCAAGAGTCTTCTACAGCATCACACTTTGAAAGTGTTAATTCTTCAGCACTCAGCCTTCTTTATGGTCCAACTCTCATATCCATACATGACTAGTGGAAAAAACCATAGCTTTGACTAAGTGAAATAAGTCAGGCTAATATCACACAATATCACTTACATGTGGAGTCTAAAAGAATGATACAGATAAATGCATTTAGAAAACAGAAATAGACTCACAGATACAGAAAATACTTATAGGTACCAAAGGGGAAAAGGGAGGAGGTATAAGCTAGGTATATGGGGCTTACAGATATACACCACTATATCTATTAAAAAGCAGAGACATTACTTTGCCAACAAAGGTTCATCTAGTCAAAGTTATGGTTTTCCAGTAGTCATGTATGGATGTGACAGTGGGACTATAAAGCAAGCTGAGAGCTGAAGAATTGATACTTTTGAACTGTGGTGTTGGAGAAGACACTTTAGGGTCCCTTGAACAGCAAGGAGATCCAAACAGTCCATAAAGGAAATCAGTCCTGAATATTCATTGGAAGGACTGATGCTGAAGCTAAAACTCCAATACTTTGGTCACCTGATGTGAAGAATTGACTCATTTCAAAAGACCCTGCTGCTGAGAAAGATTGAAGGCAGGAGGAGAAGGGGACGACAGAGGATGAGATGGTTGGATGGCAGCACCAACTCCATGGACATAAGTTTGAGTAAACTCCGGGAGTTGGTGATGGACAGGGAGGCCTGGCGTGCTATGGTTCATGGGGTCACAGAGTCGGACACGACTGAGCGACTGAACTGAACTACTATATATAACATAGATCAACAAATCCACAAGAAGGTCCTACTGTAGGGCACAGGAAACTATACTCAGTATTTCATAATAACCAATAATGGAAAAGAATATGAAAAAAGATATATATATATATGTATATGTATAATGAATCACTTTGCTGTACAATCAACACGATGTTGTAATTAAGTGTACTTCCATTTTTTTGAAAGGGGAAAATAAATTGGCACAGCCCAGCCCTGTGTGCTCCCAGGAGGCATTCTGACTCCTCTCGTGAGGCCCGTGTCTCAGGTGCAGGTCAGAGGAGGGCCATCGCTGCCCTGCCTGCCCGCAGACCCTCCTTCACTTCGAGAAGTTGTGTGCAGCGCTGGCAGCCACACAGGAGCCAGGGGAGGCGCAGCCCTTGGTCCCGTCATGCTGACAAGTGGCTGCTCAGCGTGACAGGCTGGAGGCTCAGCGGGGAGCTCCTCCAGCAGACCATGTGCTTCGTGGGCGACGAACCTGGTTGCCAACAGGCAAACAAAATGAGAACAACCTCCAGACTGATGACTCGGAGCAAAGAGGCTAATGGATACTGCTCTTGCTTTTCGCTTTTCTCCTCCTGCAGGCCCAACCGCTCGGCCTCACGTGATACAACTTGGCTGACACACACCATGTTATCAGTCAGGTTCCCGTCAGGAATATGAGACTACGGGCAAAACAGGAGCAGGTGGGGCAGCATGCTTGATTCTGCCTTTGGCCACTGAGGTTTCTTTCTGAGGAACTTTATTTGTAATTGGCACAAAGATCTGGATTCTTAGAGAAACAAGTAGGGAGATACGGTATAGTAGATTAGTGCAAGTTGCACTAATTTAAAATTTGACCCTTAATCTGGGAAAGTACATGACAGATGAGACTAAATGTCCACCTCACAGATGCCAAGGACACACCCCTACATCCAAGGACTCCCTGGGACCCCTGAACACAGAGTAAAGTGGCACTAGGGATGGGCAAGAGCATCCCTAATAGTGTCCCTTACATGCTTTGAGACAATTTGGTGAAAAGTTAATCTGAGTGTATAGTTGACAGAACTCAGTGTGACAGTTGATTTCCAAAATTAAATGTACTTACACATTTAATTTTACAATCTCAAACTGCTTATGAAAACCACTCATCCAAACTTGAGGCTCAACTGATGAAAGGGATGTGTCCATTCAAGCTCTTCATGCTCCCCTTTCTTTATCTGCAAATGTGTTTCAAAGCCTGGGGATTAAAAGCATTTCCAATACACTAAATAGTGTACCTTCTGCAACTTGGGCAGTGACTACATGCTAGCTTCAATTATGAGGTCCATGTTGCTTTCCTAAAGATATAATTCACCAAGTATAAGGAAAGAGAAACTTTAATTACTTGTAATTGGCAATGGGGTAATTGAAATTCCAGGCCTCTCAGCTAAAATGTGATTCAAAAGCAAGTCCCAGTCCTGCTTCCTGGCACAGCAGTCACGCTGTAGACCAATTATTTCCACACGCATACACTATCTGGATCTGCTATCACACTGCTTCAGGGTAAGTGCCCTGCCCCAGAGAGACTTAACCTCCCAAGATCAAGGGCAACATCCCTTCCAATGCATCACCCCCCACCCCCACCCCTGAAGCTGCTGGGCACCTAAGCCCTGGAGGAATCCTTGCTGTCGGTGGTGTCACCTTCCCTCTTCCTACCTCATCACCAGTATCAGGGTAGAGATTGGTTTCCTCCTGCACCGCTCCTCTCGGTCACTACAGGTCAGGAGTCAAAAAAGTGGAAGATGTAGCCAGTAACGGTTAAGGGGTTCTGTGCACCAATTAGCAGATCAATTGTTTTAGAAGAAGGCAATGGCACCCCACTCCAGTACTCTTGCCTGGAAAATCGCATGGACAGAGGAGCCTGGTAGGCCGAAGTCCATGGGGTTGCTAAGAGTCGGACATGATGAGTGACTTCCCTTTCACTTTTCACTTTCATGCACTGGAGAAGGAAATGGCAACCCACTCCAGTGTTCTTGCCTGGAGAAACCCAGGGGCAGGGAGCCTGATGGGCTGCTGTCTATGGGGTCGCACAGAGTCAGACACGACTAAAGCGACTTAGCGGCAGCAGCAGCATTCTGTGTTACTCAGCCATAAAAAAAGAATAAAATAGTGCCTTTTGTAGCAACATGGATGGACCCAGAGATTTTCACACTAAGTGAAGTCAGCCAAAAAAAGACAAACACCAGGCAACAGCACTCATAGGTAGAATCTAAAAAAAAAAAAAAAAAAGATACAAATGAACTTATTTACAAAGAAACAGATTCGCAGACAGAGAAAACAAACTTATGGTTACCAAAGAGGACGTGGTGGGGTTAACTAGGAGACAGGTATTAACATGTGCACAGTACTATATGCATACAACAGAAAACCAACAAGACCTACACAGGGAACTCAATTCAATATTTTGTAATAACTGTTAAGAAAATAGAATCTGAAAAAGAATAGGTTTGTATGTCTGTATAACTGAATCACTTTTTTGTACATTTGAAAAAAAAAACACAGTATTGTAAATGAATAACATTTTAATTAAAAATTGCTAGTTAAAAAAAAATAGACCTTCTGCCTCTTGGGTCCTGAAGAGACTCAGGGTGGGAGTGTTTATGTTAAGAAGCCAATTTAATTTATATGCAGAGTACATTATGTGAAATGCTGAACTGGATGAATCACTAGCTGGAATCAAGATATCTTGGAGAAATATCAACAACCTCAGATACGCAGATGATACCATTCTAATGCCAGAAAGCAAAGAGGAACTAAAGAGCCTCTTGATGAAGGTGAAAGAGGAGAGTGAAAAAGCTTACTTGAAACTCAACTTTCAAAAAACTAAGCTCATGGCATCCGGTCCCAACATTTCACAACAAATATATGGGAAAAAGTAGAGACAGTGGCAGATTTTATTTTCTTGGGCTCCAAAATCACTGCATACTGTGACTGCAGCCACAAAATTAAGATGTGTGCTCCTTGGAATAAAAGCTATGACAAACCTAGACAGCATATTAAAAAGCAGAGATATCACTTTGTCCACAAAGATTTGTAGAGTCAAAGCTATGGCTTTTCTAGTAGTCATGTACAGATGTGAGAGTTGGACCATAAAGAAGGTCCAAAGAACTGATACCTTCAAATTGCACTGCTAGAGAAGACTCTTGAGAGTCCCTTGGACAGCAAGGAAATCAAACCAGTCAATCCTAGAGGAAATAAACCCTGAATATTCATCAGAAGGATTGATGCTGAAGCTCCAATACTTTGGCCACCTGATGAGAAGAGCCAGGATCACTGGAAAAGATTCTGATGCTGCGAAAGATGGAGGGCAGGAGGAAAACGGGACAACAGAGGATAAGATGATTGGATGGCATCATCAACTCAATGGACATGAGTCTGAGCAAACCTTGGGAGATAGTGAAGGACAGGGAAGCCTGGTCTGTTGCAGTCCATGGGGTAGTAAAACATCAGACATGACTAAGAGACTGAACAACAACAATTGATGGAGAAGGAAACTTCTGGAGCCTTTGTGAGTTAATACGTCAGCAGCAAGCATTCTCCCTGAGTCTGGCTTCCTCTACACGAAAAAAGTAATGACCCCTCCTGGGAGCTTTACACAGAAGACAAGATATGGAGCCCTCTCTGCAAGGTGATCCGCCTAGGTCAGAGCTAATGCCCATCTCTAGGTCATGCCTTAGCCCACAGTGGGGGTATTAACAGCTGCCAGCACTGTGGACAATTTGCTCTAAGTTCAGTGCAAGGTGGCATCACCATTTCCGTGTGTTGCTTCTCGACAACGGGGTTGGTTGAAATTGGAAGGAGGCTGGTATTTCCTTGATTATTATCTGTCCAATGTATGTGAATTTTATACTCACAGGAAAGATGGCAATGTTTATAAAATATCTGCCTAAACCTGTTGACACTAACTTTTGGGAGTAAAGGGAGAGTGACATTGCATTTTCCAGGGTGAGCTGTTGGCATAAGCGAAATTAGGTTAAATGAGTAAAGTACAACCTAAAAATATACATGTTTAACTTCAAGAATTTCTTCTCAGTGGTTTATTAATAAGAAATACTACTTGAGAGGTCTATTTCTTTTCAAGAAAGGGCTAGGTATGTTTCAACAAATCAGGTACTTTATTATCTTATGAAGGTTTAAATGAGCTTTCACTTAAACAGTAATGCAAATATGACAAAGTGATTTTCTTACAAAATTTAAGAGATATTATTTAAATCTATATTTCTATGTAAGACCTAGGTTATGAGTTTCTATTATTTCTGTCTTTTTAATTTAATCTTTTTTCCCAAGAATGCAAAGTTAATTACAATTTATTTTAATATACCCACATTTTGAAAATTGTATCAGGAGCTTGGTGTCTGCAAACTCACCCCTCAATTACTGTGAGCACTTCCTGGGGAAGTCTCAGATCCTCTGGAGGGTCAGGAGGAATCCTGAGCAGGCAGTGTAAATTGCTGGTGTCTCTGCATCTCTGCTAAAAAGAGAACTCTGACATCCTCACAGTAAGCCCTTCTTCTTTCCCACAGCCAGAGTATCAGGAGCAGAATGTGGTTGCAAGCACTGCAGGGATGGGGTACAATAAGATGCTGGTTGAAGGGTCTAAACTTTTAAGATAAATAAGTTTCACTTAATGTACTTTATCTTTGCTTCTCATTTTTGCATATCAAGTCTGCAGGGAAAGTCTCTCTACAAAGCCTTGAATGGTGTACTGTTACACTTTCTCATGGTAGCTTGTACTTTTTGGATAAAACCATTCAATTTGTGATACCTCTTCATGCAGCCCTGATGTATCTATTAAATGTCTGTCTCCTTGTCGGGGGTGCTGCTCATCTACGCACCTCTCCTGCCTGCTCAACCCAGTGGATGAAACAGAACAGAACCTCGAGAAATACTTGAAACATAAGTTTAGGCAATTGTTGTGTAGACCAGGAATAATTCAGCACTCAACTCCTAAAAAGATGTTGCTTCCATCCAGACTAAAAACAACAGTTTAAGATGTTTTTAAGAGGGGAAATCCCTGATCGTCCAGTGGTTAGGAGTCTGTGCTTTCACTGCTGGGCCCCTGGGGGGAAAGGGGAAAAAATACACAGGAAACAGAGGAAGGTGGAGATAGAACAGAACACAAGAAAAAGAAGCCATTCGCCACAAAAGCTACTTTATATTCTCCTATCAAAGGACCAGAACAACTAGAGCTGTCAAAGAGATCAAAATGGAAAATAATCTTCTCAAGAAATGAGAAAAAATTTGTTTTTACTCCTTTGGTCTTCAAAAATGAGAGAAGGAAAATAATTTGAACAAGGAGGTAAAGATTTGCATCACTGTGAATTCTCAGAATGCTTTAAGAATTGTATTGGTCTTTATTAACATAAGTCTACCATTAGATCCACTTCTAGGAATGATAGATTAAAAAAAAATCTTGAATGGAAAGAACTGTGATTTTTCAAGGAAATTAGATAAGAAAATTGCCAGTTTTTATAAACACCACAATATGTGGATGCTTTAGGGCTAAAGATAGACTAGAAAATTCATAACAGCGTAATTACAAATGATTAATAAACACAAAAATTATATAACCTCCCCAGTAATCAAAGAGCTAGTAATTAAACAACACTTCCCCCTCCCCAGCAAATAAGCAAAGCAGAAAATCTATCATAACACTTCAAGCTGTAATAGGACAATTGGAGTGAGCATAAATTAGTACGGAATTCCACAGAGCCAATTTCCAACATTTATTAAGGATCTTAAGAAGGTTTTTAACCACTATTTTCCCTTCATTCTACTAAGATGACTTAGAGAAAGACCCAGAAATATTAGCAAAGATATAGATAGATGGATAGATGGATGGGTGGATTGGTGGGTGGATGGATCAGTGGATGGGTAGACGAGTAGGTGAGTGGGTGGAATGAGGGGTGGTGCATGGGTGGGTGGATGGGTAGATGGACAGATGGACAGACAGATGGAAAGAGACAGGTATTATCTCTATCTTTGCACGTCAGGCTGCTGCTAGTCTACATGGCATCTTTGTGTGGTTAGAAAACAGAAGCCCTTTCCAGACGACAGACCCAAACCCTGGGCTCAGCATTCCACAGGTGAAACCCTTGTCACCCTCTGTGGGGTGTCTGGCTGCAAAGATTACTGTGAACAGCAGTGGATGAAAAGGGAATAGTTCCCTTTATGTGAGGTGGGGGAAATTCCTTCAATTACAATCTCTATGTGAACATTAGGTGAAGCCATTAAGTAGATTATTAAAAAGTATTATGATGAAATATTGTAGTCATTAAAATGGATGTTTTGAGGGTTTTTAAAACTTAGGGGAAAAGGGTCAATATCAAGTATTGAGCAGAGTGTCAGAACACAGAACGCTATATACAGTACAGTCAAATGTGTAAAAATGCAAAGAGGGTCGTGTTCTCTGAGTCCCAGAATGACAGAATTTCTCTCCTTGATCAAACTCGACTCCAGTTCCCCAGAGCTCTTCTTCAGTTAGACTAACTGCTGGAATCCCATGTTCCTCTCCACACTGTCCAGTCTGAGCAAAACCCCGGCCAAGTCTGTCTAAGCAGAACTCCTTCCCCTGGACAGCTGAGCCACCTTCTACATCTGATCAGTTTCCCTTATCCCCTACCCTTTCCCCAGTGATAGCGTGGCCTACAGCAAGAATTCTCTTCATCAGGTTGACTTAGCCAGAACCCCCCACACTCCTGATGCTTCCCCTTCTCACATTTCCATCCTCCAACCCCACTTCCCATGCTTTGGACTCAGTCTTTCTTCTGCTAGCCCATGTACCCCTTTTTCCTCCTTCTGCATGTTCCATTTCTCCCCGGATGTGACTCCTAACAGTTCTGCTTTCTCAGTGCAGGGATTTTAAACACTAAATTTGCATTATGTTTGTCACCAGAGAATATAAAGAGGGAAATACCCATAAACCAACATACAGGTAAATAAATTATGCATCCTACCCCTGGACTTTATCTTTTGTTCAGTCATTAACTCCTGTCCGACTCTTTGTGACCCCATGGACTGTAGCATGCCAGGATTCTCTATCCTTCACTAATACCCAGAGTTTGCTTAAATTCATGTCTATTGATTTGGTGATATAATCCAATCATCTCATCCTCTGTTGCCCTCTTCTCCTCCTGCCCTCAGTCTTTCCCAGCATCAGGGTCTTTTCCAATGGGTCAGCCCTTCCCATCAGGTGACGAAAGTATTGGAGTTTCAGCATCAGTCCTTCCAATGAATATTCAGGGTTCATTTCCTTTAGGATTGGCTGTTTTGATCTCCTTGCTGTCTAAGGGATTCTCAGGATTCTTCTCCAGCACCACAATTCGAAAGTATCAATTCTTCAGAGCTCAGCACTGGAGATGATTAGAGTTCCCTAACACACACATGCATCATACTGCAGATTGATCAACTTTCCATCTCATGTCATGATGCATATATAACCTGAGTTATATTCATATTCAGAAATACAAAATGTATATTCTTTTGAATACATATATACACACATACACACACACAGACACAAACAGTTATATTTAGAAATACAAAATTTCAGCATCTTCTTGAGTGGCAGATTAAAAATCTTCATTTCACCAAGACCCCAGGTGATTTGTTTGCACATGAGTGTCCAGGGGGTGGAGGTGGAGTCCACCCCAAGCATTGACCCCCAGGGCAACTTCCAAGAGCTACAGGGATGAGCAGTCTGCTCTCTGCCAAGTGGATTTGCTGCTGTGGGTGGTTCCGTACATTTATAGTAGGACCACTCAGGCTGAGCCCTGGCCAACTGGGCGGCCTCAGCCTTAATAACTGAGCTTGAATAACTCAACTGAGAACAAGGGCGATAAGCAGGCATTTGTCTGAGCACATCTGGGAAACGAGCCCCGCAGAGTGTCTATATGTCACAGGCAATGGAGGGCCCAGAGACTGAGGTTCTAACTGGGAAATGCAGTGAAGAAGGCTCATCCTCATATTAACAAACATCCATGAAGTTAATTGAAAAGTGAATCTTTAAAGTCATGTCAAATAGAAAACAGGCTACAAATATGTGAACTTGAACACTATAAAAATAATTCAAAGAGTGCTATCCAGAGAAATCAGAATAATTCTTTCCATTTCAGGTTTGTGGAAAAATGTCACATAAACCACTGTAGATTTCCCACCCAGAACACAGCACTAAAAATCACATATGCTCCTTAAACACTGATGGAAGCTTTTACATGAACAATTTGAGTTGTGATCCACATTTTGATCACATCATTTCTGTATTTCTAGACAGTTCTATTTTTATTTCCGTTACCCCAGGAACATCTTTTTTAAGACTTAAGAGTTTGAGTAAAAAGAGAAGGCATATATACTTTTCTAATCAGAACTCAGTTGTAAGGAACACCAAGTGAACAGTTGAAGAAAGCCTCAAACTTCTGGCGTTACTGTAAGCAGGCCCGCTAAGGGTCCTAGAGGCTTAGCCAGTATGATTTGTTAAAGGAAACACAACTCTTCCAATTCGTTGCCACAGTTGACTCAGAGCACAGAAATTTTAAAACAATCAAATGCCCAGAGTGAAAACAAATCAATAAACAGCCTATATATATATATATATATATATATAGTGTAAAAAAATTTGTATTATAAGTATTTTTCACAAATCTATGCAATGAATTGTGTCAATTCAAATGTCTAATATGTACTCTATATAAAGAGAGACAGAGGGAAATAATGAGACAGACAGAGGGAGGGACAGACAGATGACCAGAGATGGGTGGAGACGAGAGGATGAGAGGGAGGAAGCCGGCTGGTGCGGGAGCCCACCTTCTCCATCCGTCTGGCCCTCGTCTTGGCAAAGGGCAGTGATGGGCAGAGTGAGTGAGCAAGCTCCTATTCTATCACCAGAACCCAGGATAACCCAATTCAAACTTTCACAGAGAGCCGGTCTTGCCCCATCCATGGTCTCTCTATGCTTTGAGGCCACGCGTTCAGTAGGTTGAGGTGATAGGGGTGCACAGTGACCTCATTCACACAGGTCAAAACTTCAGCTCAAGAAAGACCAGAGAGCCACAGCAGCTCCCCTGACCCCCAAGTGGAATCCTTCACGTGAGGCTGTGTCTTTAAGCGCTGTGCTCAGACACAATTTTCTTAAAGAGCAAGTCAATCCCTGCACCTAATCCTGTTGTTGGCATTATCTTCTATCTCTCCTAGTAAAACAGGGCATACCGATGTTGACAAATCAATATAAGTACACAATTCTACCTCTGAGCACCCAGGACATCCCACAAGGTAATATTTCACACATGCTACTTTAACTAGGGACTTCTGCCAACTCAGGAAAATTTATTTATTTAATTTTTTAATAAATTTCCTTCCTAAACAATCAAGCCCATCAGGGTTATGAACAGGGTAGGCTTCATGGTGGGCTAGCCACATGGGCCAGTGCACAGAAGGGCCATACACTGCTCTCCTGTTGCCATCTTCAAATTCTTAATAAATTGTGAACATAAAGCTCTCCATTTTCTATTACACTAAATCTCAGAATTACAGAACTGGTCCTGGTTATGAAGTTTTTTTTTCTTACTAGAAATTGTAATTCTATCTTAAATTTTTTATTTTTTGGTTAAGATATATCATGATAATTTTAAATGATTCTTTAGAATTGCCCTTTAGAATATGACAGGTTAGGTCTATGTAGCAGAAACAAATTCTGACTAAAGTCAGGGCAAAAGAAACAACAAACAGAAAGTAAACTGATTTATGGGAAATAATGAACAGCGCATTACAGCATATGTGTACGAATTTTAATATCTAGTATTAATAAATTTACTAACATGTACCTTTGCAAACTAGAGGAAGGTTATGGTGATGGTTCTCAGTCATGTCTGACTCTCTGCTACCCATGGATTTTAGATGGCCAGGCTCTTCTGTCCATGGGATTCTCCAGGCAAGAATACTGAACTGGGTTTCCTTTTCCTACTCCAGGGCATCTTCCCAACCCAGGGATTGAACCTGCATGTCTTTAATCCCCTGCATTGGAAGGCAGATTCTTCACCACTGCATCACCTGGGAAGCCCTATTCTATTGAAGGAAGAAGATATTATCAATGGGAAAAGGTATTGAATAAAGAAAGAAGGTAGGGTCCAGAAGAGAGTCATGACATTTGGCAATGCAAAGGAAAACTGAGATGCGGCATCCAGGTTTAGTCACATGTTCATAGAATTTAGGGCTTCCCTGGTGCCTCAGAGGTTAAAGCGTCTGCCTGCGATGCGGGAGACCTGGGTTCGATCCCTGGGTCGGGAAGATCCCCTAGAGAAGAAAATGGCAACCCACTCCAGTATTCTTGCCTGGAGAATCCTATGGAGGGAGAAGCCTGGTAGGCTACAGTCCACCAGGTCGCAAAGAGTGGGACATGACTGAATGACTTCACTTTCACTTTCATTTTCATAGAATTTAGAGCTGGAAATTCCCTTAGACATACTCTAGAAGAAACTGGCACATGAAAGATGTTCAACATCACTAATTATTAGAGAAAAGCAAATCGAAACTACAATGAGGTATCACCTCATTCTGGTCAGAATGGCCATCATCAAAATGTCTACAAACAATAAATGCTGGAGAGGGTGTGGAGAAAAGGGAACCTCCTACACTGATGTGGGGAGGTAAGTTGGTGTAGCTACTATGGTGAACAGTGTGGAGATTCCTCAAAAACTAAAACTAGACCTACCATATGATCCAGTAACCCACCCCTGGCCATATACCTGGAGAAAACCATACTTTGAAAAGAAGCATGCACCTCAGTGTTCACAGCAGCACTATCTACAACAGCTGAGACATGGAAGCAACCCAAATGTCCATCAACACGTGGGTTGATAAAGATGTGGTTAATATATACAATGTAACATTATTCAGCCATAAAAAGGAGTGAAATAATTCCACTCATAGAAACATGGATAGACAGAGATTGTAATATTGAGTTAAGTCAGACAGAGGACTATCCTATGACATTTCTTATATCTAAAACGATTCTAAAAAGAAATGATACAAATGAATTTATTTACAAAACAGAAATGAACTCACAGACATAGAAAACAAACTTATGATTACCAAAGGGGAAAGAGGATGGAGGGATAAATTAGAAGTTTGGGATTAATAGATACACACTATCTATAAAATACATAAACAACAAGGATGTACTGTATAGCACAGGGAACTATATCCAATATCTGAAATAACCAATACTGGAAAAGAATACCTATATATCTATATCTGTATATATCTGAACAGGTGTATTTATATCTGAACTACTTTGCTATACACCTGAAACTAACACAACATTATAAACAAACTATGGTGTGTGTGAGGGTGTTCAGTTGTGTCCATCATTTTGCAACCCCATGGACTTTAGCCCACCAACCAGTCCATTCTAAAGGAGATCAGTCCTGGGTGTTCATTGGAAGGACTGATGTTGAAGCTGGAACTTCAGTACTTTGGCCACCTGATGCGAAGAGTTGACTCATTTTAAAAGACCCTGATGCTGGGAAAGATTGAAGGCAGGAGGAGAAGGGGACGACAGAGGATGAGATGGCTGGCTAGCATCACTGACTCGATGGACATGAGTTTGAGTAAATTCTGGGAGCTGGTGATGGACAGGGAGGCCTGGCGTGCTGCGATTCATGGGGTCGCAAAGAGTCAGACACAACTGAGCGACTGAAGTGAACTGAACTGAATTGAACTGATGGTGTATGTGTGAGTGTTCAGTTGTGTCCAACGTTTTGCAACCCCATGGACTGTAGCCCACCAGACTCTTCTGTTCATGGGATTTCCCAGGTAAGGACACTGGAGTGGGATGCTGTTTTCTCCTCCACACTTCAATTTTTTAAAAAAATCACCTATAAGAGTTATTTTTCAATACCATTTAGTGCATAAATCTTTCTTCAGAGAAGCTTTAGGGGACAGAGAATAAATAATAGTGAAAAATACAGATAAACCTTTTTATAAAGTGGGGAATTAATTAATTTGTTATTCCACAAATATTGGCTTGGCACACATTATGTACAAACAACTGAATGCAGAAAACCTCAGTAAAGAATATATCTATATAAATCATGTGGTCTTCAGCACCACTTTCCCAAGCACACCCCCTTGTGTTACCTAATGCAGTCTCCACAGCAATTCTCCAGAATGATCCTAACAAAAATAAGGACGGGGATACCAAAGAGCTAACTGGTGGCAACAACCAAAGGGAAAACACAGAGGTAACCAGTACTTGCATCACGGTTCTTTCCACCTCATCACCCCACCATTCCTCATAAAGGCTGCTAGACTCTGTACACTTGTGAATGATGCAGGGTTAATCCCAGAATTGGAGCCATCTCAAGGGTCCATGTACCTGCCTTCTAATCTGCCCAGAGCACACCCAGCAGCCTCCATGGAAATCCTACTCACTGCAATGGTATTTATATCTGCTATTTTTTTTTTTTTCAAATTTTTTTCTCACCAGTACCCAAAGAAGCAAAGGCTGTTAATAATTTCCCATAAAAATAACAAATATTCTTGTTAAATGGCTATATTAAATAATTATAAAAAGAAAAGCAGGGGCAGATTTCAAGTAGATTATCACCCATTTAACATGTAAAAGAATTATTTTTATAATGCATTTTCTTTTGCATTTTTTATATTGGTGCATTTACTATAATGACCTTCTGAGAATGTGCTGTAATAACTGTGAAGACTTGAAAGCCTAAAGGCTTAACACAGAAACTGAGAAACACTGTAGAAGGTAAGAAATTCCATAACATCACTGGTTGATGTTAAATTATACCACATTATGATAGAAAAATAATGTACATTATTTTCTTCTTCCTTGAGGGAGAAACTTGAAACAAGTTTAAGGACTATTTTCACCCATATATTAGCATTACACACAGACATTAATCGAATATTCATGAAGCTTTTAAAAACCATCCTGTGAAAATTGCTCCAGTCAATCTTTAGGTTAACTTGGCTCTCTGTAACTGTATATAGATTTGTGAGTCAGATATGTTAGTAATGATGAAGAACTGGATTGTTGCATGATAACTTTCTTTTCTTTTTAGAGATCTTTATATTTACATTTAATTTAAATTTTCGGTGGCAAACAGGCTATTTTTATGTAGTGAGAAAAAAAAATATTGCTTTGAAAACGGAAGCTCAGAGTATTCCATGGTGAATCCAGTTTCCTATAGCAGACAGATGACGTGCTGTGCATTCAGTGTGTCCGTTTCTTTGCAATCCCAAGGACTGTAGCCCACTGCTCCTCTGTCTGGAGTGGGTGCCATGCCCTTCTCCAGGGGATTTTCCTGACCCAGGGATCAAATCCTCGTCCCTAGTGTCTCCTGCACTGGGACCACTAATCAAACCCATGTGAGCTTTTCTCAGAGAGGCCCGTGAGCAGTGTTGGTTCAGCCAGAGCAGTAGTCCCTCCAAGCCAGCAATGGCTCCAGGGAACCCACAGTGGGATGACAGTAGGCAGCCTAACTGTCTACAGCTTTACCATCTGAGTTGAAACTGAAAAGGGTGGTCATCACGTCTGGGTATTTCCAAAGTTGTCACCAGTAGGTCACCCCTTCGAAGAAGATGTTTCACATTTTCCTACAGAGACATTCTCTTTTTTGTCTGGCTAACCCCCTCATTTCCTTCAAATCTTCTCTTATTGCCTTCTCAATAAGACTTACACTGACTACACTATTTAAACTCCAAACAACAACTCACCACTTATTCTCCACATGTGCCATCCTAGCCATTACCAGTTCCTTCATTCCCATTTTTCTTTTATCCTATTTATCAACTGCTCATGTATCGTAGAACTTACACAGTAAATCACTGTCCATCGTCTACTTTCCCCACTGTAATGCGAAGCAAAGATCTTTACCTGTTTTGGTCACTGATGTGTATGAAGAACCTCAAAAAAGAGTAACATGTTGCACTCAAATTTCATGTTGGAAAAAAGTCAATTTATGCAATACTGAGAATTTTTGTTTAATTTTCATAGTTGCTTAAAAGTATATTGATACTTTTAGCTGAAGCTCCAATACTTTCGCCACCTGATGCAAAGAGTCAACTCATTAGAGAAGACGCTGATGCTGGGAAAGACTGAAGATGAAAGGAGAAGGGGACAGCAGAGAATGAGATTATTGGATAGCATCACCAATTCAATGTACATAAACTTGGGCAAACTCTAGGAGATGATGAAGGACAGGGAGGTCCAGTGTGTTGCAACCCACGAGGTTGCAAAGAGTTGGACACAGCTTGGTGACTGAACGACAACAGCGATTTTAATGTAAGAGATCAGAACATACACATGCCACCCACAAGGTAAGGCATTAAATGAACTTAGTGCCTGGCCTGTAATAAATGCTTAGGGATTTGTGACTGACCTTCCTAGGTGGTGGCATTTATCCCATGGCTAGAACATTCTCAATCTCCTCAATTACACCAAACTACAGGGGGAACAGAGAGCCTTCATGAATCACAAGCAAGGTTTGATGGTGCCATGATGGGGGTGGAGAGCAGGAGTTTAGGGCAAGAGATATGGAAAAGATCACATGGTTTCTTTTATTAGTTTGGCTTTTACTCCTGAAGGCATCGATACACTAATGTACACTTCCTCCCTCAGAGGGACATTGTGCACCTTACCTGGGGGATTGGGCAGGTCTAGCTGGGAACCGTATTTGGGGGGAACAGCGCTGAGCACACCTGTGGAAGATGCTCCAGGTGGAGGGTTCCAGAGTCTCTGCTGTTGGTGTGGCAAGGCTTCCCCTAAGGACTCAGCCTGTGCAGAGGTCACCTCCACACTGGACAAGTGCAGTCTATCCATGGTGTGGGAATGAAGAATCCCAGTGTCAGCCTAGAACTTCTTCATGCTCCAGATGATAAGGACAAGAAGTCCTTCTACTGATATAAATGGCTCAGCCCCGCCTAGGAGTCCAGGTGAATTTGTAACTGCTCTCCGAGCTATTGGAAAGAATGGTGCAACCACTCTGGAGGAGAGGATACTTGGGCAGTTTCCTATGGAACATCACCTGCTCTCATATCAGGTCCAGTGATCATGCTCCTTGCTACGTATCCAGAGGAACTGAAAACTTATGTCCACACAGAAACCTGCACATGGGTGTTTACAGAAGCTTTATTCATAACTGTCAAAACTTGGAAGCAACTAAGATGTCCTTCAGTAGGTAAATGAATAAACAAACTGTGGTCCATCCAGAAAATGAAGTATTATTCAACACTAAAAGGATATGAGCTATCAAGCCATGAAAAGACTTAGAAGAACCTTAGGTGCATATAACTAAGTGAAAAAGAGCCCCCTGAAAACATTACACATTGTATGAATTCAATCATAGGACATCCTGGGGAAAGCTAAAAAAAAGATCAGTGGGAGAAATAATAAGAAAAAAAAAAAAAGATGAGTAATTGCCAAAGGTTGGGAGAAGGTGGGGTGAACAGGTGGAGCATCAAGAATTTTAAGGGCAGTGGAAATGCTCTCTTTAATGGGTGATAATGAACTCTCATGTAAACTATACATTTTGGGTGATGATGACTTGTCAATATAGGTTCATCAATTGAAACAAAGGTACTATCCTAATGAGTGACCTAGACAGTAGAGAAAGTTTTTGTGTGTGGTGGGGCTAGAGGATTTGGTAAATCTCTGTACCTTCCACATCATTTTTTCTGTGACCCATAAAGTGCTCTAAAAAAACAAAAACAAAAACAAAAAAAAACTATTTCAATTTAGAAGTAAAGTCTTCAATAGAAGAAGGTTTCCTAACAGGAACTTGTACATACATTCCCCATGGTAGGAAGCTGACTGAAGATTCAGTATGGTAGCCACCTCTTCTTGGGAACACATGGGTGATATTTGGGGTAATATTTGGGCTTATATTGCTCAGTATTCTGAGTGATATGATGATTAGTTGGAAGAATAACACACATCCCACATAACATCAGCCTTCCAACATTTAGACTAGAAAACCAATTTTCTTTTAATAACCACATGCAAGTTACAATCCATGAATTCACCAAAATGGGTAAAACAGTCCTATCAACTACATGTTAGTTACTATTCTAATTATCACATCTAATTTTAGGTATCAGTAAATATTTCCTTTTCAACATAAATCCCTTCCTTGAGCAAATTTAAAGAAAGTTTGAAAAGATAAAATGGTAAATATGTACAAATACGCCAGTAACTCAAAGATTCTTTTTCTCTGGGAAAAGGCTTAATTGTACCAGGCAGAAAAAATTTTTTTAGAATATGCCAACACTTCATCGCTATTTACAGGATGTACTCACCACCCTGATGAAAAGAGCTCCTCTCCAACAATGAGGTCTTAATCACTGCTCAGCTTTTTCTTTAGATGACATCGTTCCCTGAATGTTAGTGGCTGAATTGATTAGACACTGATACTTCTTAAATCACAGCTAATGACAAGCGTATTTTTAGCTATTGGACTCAAATTCTAGCCAGTAATATGCAGGTGCTTGTGAAAAGCTGCATTCACAAATTCTCTGCCAAATTTTCTGAAGGCTACCTACAAATCAATTTTTAAAAAAGAACACAAGAGAATAACGGTCCAACAGGACCACAGAAAAGAGAATACATAATATAAAAAGAAGTGACTGAGTTTAAAATAAGTGAAAACTGTAACAGTTATGAAGGAATTCCACCTCCCTATCACATAAGTATATGCTTAACTTAAAAAAAAAATGTGTTTACTGTATTAGTCTACAAGCTCACTGTATGATTTACATTATACCATATTTATTTAATGCAACATAATGTAATGATTTAGAAGGAGTGACTTAAGTGTTCTAAGATTCTCCTATTATGCACTAGTCTTTTGAGAAAAAGGCAGTTAGGGGTCTACCTACCCTGAGGCTTCAGGAGTCAATGGGACTCTACATGGGAAGCCATAGTTGTGTCAAAATAAATATTCTAAATGGTCTCTAACAAATTTTATCCAAAGGTTGCTTCTTTCTCCCCAAATCTGTTGAAAATACAAAATCCACGTAGGGCATGGAGGGTTTCTTTATAAATATGGCATGGAAAGAATACTATGTTGGAGATGCAAAAATTATATATATTTCCATTGACTTTTAGGTATGTTGAGACAATTTCTGGAATTCCTGGCTCTTCTACAAAATGCTTTCAGAGCAGTGATAATCAGCACAAAAACACAAAGGCCACAGGCATTTCTTATGCAAATTTTCACTTCATTTATTTATGATTTGTTATTACTCAAACTAAGTGCATAATTGATAAATCACCCTCTATGCTTTGAGTTCTGTGTTCTTTAAATCAATACTGTGGAATGCAATGGACAACAATTTTCAAATGTGCATGTCAATTTCTCACTCTTACTTCTGGCCTTAAATCTAAGATCTTGCTCAAATTGCTTGATCCTTCCTTACTTGCCTTCATTTCCTCTTCTGCAAATAACACAGACTTGTAAGGATTAAAGCGATATACAGAAAGTGAACTAAGTAAAAATAACATAAAATAGTGTAAAAATAAAGGGGTGAACATGTCAAGTGAACATAAAAATACCATTAACTTTATTTTTTTTTTTTTTTTGATTTTAAATTATACATGTTTATTTCAATTCAAATTTTCACAGATTAAAAAAACTGCATTTTATTATTAACTTTAATCTTAGCCTATGGGAAAAGGGTTACCTTCACTTTAGAGAAAAGCACATTGAGGTTCAGTGGAACAATGGACAGGGGGCCCCACGTCACAGATGTTGTGACCAAAGGAAAAATCCCAGGGAACTTGCTGGACGCTATGATGAGTATAGGATTGGCATGGATACACAGGAGAAGGAGGCTGTCAGAGCCTGTGCTCTCAAGGAACGCTCAACAGAGCTGAGAAGTGAGGAGCTGAAATATCAGAGACTTGTGAAGAAAGGATAGACATGAAGAAAGAATAGATTTGACTGTACAGACCACAACTGAACAGAGAGGAGCAGTCTTGTCTGGATGAAGCTGCTCAAAGAGTGTGCAGAATTTATTTTCCTTCCACTGCCCCTTGCCTGACCTCTCATCACAGGCTGCAGGTTTCCCATCTGGAAGAAGTATGCAATTTCTAAATGATGCAAGCCATTGGTACCAAGCCATCTAGGAAATCTGCCTGGGTCATCATTTTCAGATTGATCGTCTCTTCTGAGAACTTTCTCACCATGTTCTATACGTGAGTCATACCCACTACATCTGTAACTTAGGGCAAATTACTGAAAGTTTGACCTTGAGCTATAAATTATGGTACTCTGTTTTTAAGCATGAGGAGTTTTATTGAAAGAGACTAATATCATTCTGCCATGTATTTTAATTTTATGATACTAGTCCTACTGTACCCTTTCTGTTATGGCTTATTATTTCACAATACAATTTTAAATGAGAACTATTTTTAGCCATCCACTCAAGGGTTGAATAATTTTCTCTTTTAGAAAATTAAATATCACCATTTTTCTTCATCTCATGTATAATCACAAATTTGCACTTTTTCTGTCTCTAAATGGATTAAGAATTCTTTCTTTAATAGTTTTAAGAATGTGTTTATTTCTGGTTATTTTAATATTTCTTAGCCCTTTCTTAATACAGTTATGAATAAAGTGCCTTCAATTACTTTTTTTTTAATGAGGAACTAGAGGCAAAAAAAAATCTGTCCCCAGAAGATAAAAAACATCAGATGGAAGGTTTGCCCTATTGTTTAAGGAAATACAGCTTGTAATTAATGCATGAACCGCATGGTTGAGCCACCTCAGAAAGAAATCCTAACATTAACTTGTCACTCTGTCTACACCAGGTTTTCTCGTTTTTTAAACTGAGGATAATAATACTATCTTCCTAAAAGGACTGTATGTTTGCATGCTATTGTACCTCCATGTCAAACATGAAAGACACACAACTTACTATTGATGGTTCACCTATGGCAGGCTAATCACTAAGCACTTTGAAGATCACATTTTCCCAAATTATTAGCATCCTAGTGTCTTGGGGCTGCCATGACAAAATACCAGGGACTCTGGGAACCTGAAGAACAGGAATTCATTTCCCACAGGCCTGGAGGCTGGACAGCCAAGAGCCCTGGGTTTCTGGTGAGGGCCCTCTCATTGGCTTCAGGGTCTGTCTGAACACCTGGACCAGGTGGGGTGGGAGAGGGGGAGAGGCGTGGGCTGCTCTCCTGAGTCTCTTTTGATAAGGACCAGAGTCCCTTGTAAGGGTCCCATTTTCATGAACAGATCTCACCCTAATAATCTCCCAAAGGCCCTACCTCCACAGCACTGCAGAGGTGAGATGAGTACCACGTCGTCCTTGGAGACAGGGGCGGAAAACTTCTCCTTCCTACCTAGTCCTGCCTGTGTGCCAGGAACTCTGTTTCTCTCTAGTACGAGATATAGAGAATACTATTTCACACTCTAAGGGTTGTAAAGCTTTAATCTAAGAGCAAGAGATTTTTCTGGGGAAACCAAGGTTTGCTGGAAGGAGAGGTTTTTGAAGAACACACACCAAGACTCAGAGCTTCAGGACTGAGGGCTGCCTCAATCCTTAGCCTCAGCCTCACTGAGGCTCAGAGAGGTCATATTCGTAACACCTGAGTGGATGTGGTATTCCTGCATCCCAAGCCTTGAAGCCTCAGCCTGACCCTGAACATTATACCCGAGACCACTGCTGGGTTCACAGCACAGAGATGACAGGAGTCCACCCAGCTTGATGTGAAAATGCAACCACAGTCCCCGCATTGAAATAACTGCTCCCTTGAGGTTGGTTTTCTTCCTTCCTCCTGAGTAAAGACATGGATTCAGTTTAGGCAAGCCATCGCATCCCAAAGAAAGACAAAGTCAGAAGCCCCAGGCAAGCTTGATGTACCTGATGATCACACCAGGAGCTGTCCTCATCTAAAGAAGGACATAATTCCCTCCAGATACTTTTACCTACAAACTAACTTTCATATAAAGCATATGCCCCACTGTACCTTTTTCAAAAATGTTCAGAGTTAAAGAGAAAATTCTGATTTTTTTTTTTTTTTGCTTTACAATATTGTATTGGTTTTGCCATACAGTGACATGAATCCGCCATGAGTGTACATGTGTTCCTCATCCTGAACCCCTCTCCCACCTCCTTTCCCATCCCATCCCTCTGGGTCGTGCCAGTGCACCAGCCCTGAGCACCCTATATCATGCATCGAACCTGGACTGGTGATTTGTTTCACATGTGATAATTTACATGTTTCAGTGCCATTCTCCCATATCATCCCACTCCTGCCCTCTCCCACAGAGTCCAAAAGACTGTTCTGTACATCTGTGTCTCTTTTGCTGTCTTGTATACAGGGTTATCATTATCATCTTTCTAAATTCCATATATATGCATTAGTATACCGTATTGGTGTTTTTGTTTCTGGCTT
Source organism: Bos mutus (assembly GCF_027580195.1). NCBI lineage: Eukaryota > Metazoa > Chordata > Mammalia > Artiodactyla > Bovidae > Bos > Bos mutus. Next base: position 40,839,888 of record NC_091643.1, on the reverse strand, counting down.
ACTTCACTCTGTATAATAGGCTCCAGTTTCATCCACCTCATTAGAACTGATTCAAATGTATTCTTTTTAATGGCTGAGTAATATTCCATTGTGTATATGTACCACAGCTTTCTTATCCATTTGTCTGTTGATGGACATGTAGGTTGCTTCCATGTCCTGGCTATTATAAACAGTGCTGCAATGAACATTGGGGTACATGTGTCTCTTTCGATTCTGGTTTCCTTGGTGTGTATGCTCAGGAGTGGGATTGCTGGGTCATATGACAGTTCTATTTCCAGTTTTTTTAAGGAATTTCCACACTCTTCTCCATAGTGGCTATACTACTTTGCATTCCCACCAACAGTGTAAGAGCGTTCCCTCTTCTCCACACCCTCTCCAGCATTTATTGCTTGTAGACTTTTGGATCGCAGCCATTCTGACTGGCGTGAAACGGCACCACATTGTGGTTTTGATTTGCATTTCTCTGATAAGTGGTGTTGAGCATCTTTTCATATGTTTGTTAGCCATCTGTATGTCTTCTTTGGAGAAATGTCTGTTTAGTTCTTTGGCCCACTTTTTGATTGGGTCGTTGCACCTGTTGTACACCCAGAAAACTGAGCTGCTGGGATGGGGGAGTTGATAAGTTGCAGCCTTTAACTGTGGGTGGCTGTGCTTACCAAGCACCTGGTCACCTGAGCTGCTCAGACCTGGGATGGGCGCAAAACTCAGGCCCAACCAAGTCTGCGCCTTTGTAGAGTACCCAAGAACCTGAACCTGAGTGGCTTAGACCTGGGGAGTGCATACAACCCAGGGCCAGCATCAGACAGTTCCCGGCAGAGCAACCTAGAGCCTGAGCAGTGTAGACTGGGCAAGCACACACACTGTGAGTAGGGGAAAACCCAGTGTGGCTGAATCACTCTGAGCACACGCCAGTGATATTTGTTTGCAGTGTTCCTCCCTCCCCACAGCAAGACTGAACAAGTGAGCCTAAAAAAAAGTGACCGCCATTGCCCACCCCTCCTTGTGTCAGGGTGGAAATTAGACACTGAAGAGACCAGCAAGCAGAAGAAGCTAAAATAAACAGAGGGAACCACTTTGGAAGTGACAGGTGCAATAGATTAAAACCCTGTAGTTAGCATTGACTACACAGGAAGGGGCCTATAGACCTTGAGAAGTACAAGCTGGACCAAGGAACTATCTGAAAATAAACTGACCCCACACTGTCCACAAGAGCTCCAGAGAAATTCCTAGATATATTTTTACTATTATCATTTTTTTAATTTAATTTTGTTTTAAGTTCCCTATTACTACTTTAATTTTCATTTTTATAATCTACTATTACCTTGGGGGAAAGACCCTATTTTTTAAAGCAAATTTCATATATATATATATATATTTATATAATTTTGTGATTTTTTAAAATATTATATTTTTTGAAAATCTAACCTCTACTCTAGGTTTTTTAATCTTTGATTTTTGGTATTTGTTATCAAATACTTTGTACCTTTAAGAACCCAATCTTCAGTATCTATTTTTACTTGGGAGTGAGATCACTGGCCTGATTGCTCTCTCCCCCTTTTGACTCTCCTTTCTCTCCACCAGTTCGCCTCTATCTCCCCCCTCTCCCTTTTCTTCGCTACTCAACTCTGTGAATCTCTTTTTGTGTTCTGGGCTATGGAGAACACTTAGGGAACTAATTACTGGCTGGATCTGTCTCTTTCCTTTTGATTCCCCCTTTTATCCTCCTGGCTACCTCTGTCTCCCTTCTCCTTCTTCTCTTCTCTGTATAACTCCATGAATATCTCTGGGAGATCCAGATTGTGGAGTGCACACAGGGAAGTGATTACTGGCTAGCATGCTCTCTCCCCTGTTGATTCCCCCTCTTTTCCTCCTGGCCACCTCTGTCTCCCTCCTCCCTCTTCTCTTCTCCATGTAACTCTACGTACCTTTCCTGGTGTCCCTCACTGTGGAGAAACTTTTCATCATTAATCTAGATGTTTTATCAGCAATGCTGTATAAATGGAGAAGTCTTGAGGCTACTGTAAGAATAAGACTGAACACCAGAGGCAGGAGGCTTAAGTCCAAAGCCTGAGAACACCTGAGAACTTCTGACTCCAGGGAACATTAATTGATAGGAGCTCATCAAACGCCTCCATACCTACACTGAAACCAAGCACCACCCAAGGGCCAACAAGTTTCAGAGAAAGACATACCACACAAATTCTCCAGCAACACAGGAACATAGCCCTGAGCTTCAATATACAGGCTGCCCAAAGTCACACCAAACCCATTGACATCTCAAAACTCATTACTGGACACTTCAGTGTATTCCAGAGAGAAGAAATCCAGCTCCACCCACCAGAACACTGATACAAGCTTCCCTAACCAGGAAACCTTGACAACCCACCCGTCCAACACCACCCACCGCATGGAACTTCTATAATAAAGAGGAACCACAAACTGCCAGAATACAGAAAGGCCACCCCAAACACAGCAATATAAACAAGATGAAAAGGCAGAGAAATACCCAGCAGGCAAAGGAACAGGATAAATGCCCACCAAACCAAACAAAAGATAGGGAATCTACCTGATAAAGAATTCCAAACAATGATAGTGAAAATGATCCCAAACTTTGAAAACAAATTGGAGTTACAGATAAATAGCCTGGAGACAAGCATTGAGAAGATGCAAGAAAGGTTTAACAAGGACCTCGAAGAAATAAAAAAGAGTCAATATATAATGAATAATGCAATAAATGAGATAAAAAACACTCTGGAGGGAACCAACAGTCGAATAGCGGAGGCAGAAGATAGGATAAGTGAGGTAGAAGATAGAATGGTAGAAGTAAATGAAACAGAGAGGAAAAAAGAAAAAAGAATTAAAAGAAATGAGGACAACCTCAGAGACCTCTGGGACAATGTTAAACGCCCCAACATCCGAATCATAGGAGTCCCGGAAGAAGACAAAAAGAAAGACCATGAGAAAATACTTAAGGAGATAATAGTTGAAAACTTCCCTAAAATGGGGAAGAAAATAATCACCCAAGTCCAAGAAACCCAGAGAGTCCCAAACAGGATAAACTCAAGGTGAAATGTCCCAAGACACATATTAATCAAATTAACAAAGATCAAATACAAAGAACAAATACTAAAAGCAGCAAGGGAAAAATAACAAATAACACACAAGGGGATTCCCATAAGGATAACAGCTGATCTTTCAATAGAAACTCTTCAGGCCAGAAGGGAATGGCAGAACATACTTAAAGTGATGAAAGAAAATAACCTACAGACCAGATTACTGTACCCAGCAAGGATCTCATTCAAATATGAAGGAGAAATCAAAAGCTTTACAGACAAGCAAAAGCTGAGAGAATTCAGCACCACCAAACCAGCTCTCCAACAAATGCTAAAGGATCTTCTCTAGACAGGAAACACAGAAAAGGTGTATAAACTCAAACCCAAAACAATAAAGTAAATGGCAACGGGATCATACTGATTTTTTTTTAATGGTGTTAATGGAATAATGCTTTCAATACAAATCTAGGATTTTTTTTTAACTCTATAAAATGTTACAAAGAGAGTTGACATGTCACTCAAAACAATGCTTTTTCTTCCTCACAGACAATACTTGTCCTGAACTTTCTATTCATCATAATTTAAATAATTTGAAACACACACATGCATAATTATATACATACATTAAAATAAAGAATATGGAGAAGAGTTTAATATATTTTGAAATTTTCCTATAAATGATATATTTGGCATATAACTCTCAATATTATGTTTCTGAAATTTATCTACATGAAAACATGTAACTCAAGTACAGTACTTATAAAAATATCTCCTATGAGCCTTTTACATACATCTTCCTCTCTCTCTTAGGGCTAATTTTTTTTTTCTTAAATTTATTTTTCCCCTCTACTGGCTTAGAAGTTACATTTTCTATTTCCACTACAATTTAATATGCAAAAGTCTACAGTTGAACGTTATATCCAAATGTGTAAAGTTCTGAGAATGTTTAATCCTCAGTGCTTATTTATCATGCATCAGTGTTTCATATTTTGGGTTTACCTTTTTTTTTAACCTGTAAAATTAGGCATTGTTAATGTGAATTCTCTTATGCAGACAGGGTGCTTGGAGTTCACATTCTGCTGTGGTACAGAACCTCAGTCATCTGCTTTTCAGGGTCTTAGATGGATTCTGGTATGAGGATTTACACCTGCCTGGGACGTTAAAGGACATGAAAAGTCCCTGGTTGAAGACATCACCACTCTGGGTAGGTAATGTTTGTGTTTCTGTCAGATACCCCAGGGCACACAACACAGGGATCCCTACAACCTACTGGAAACAACCAGAGTGAAAGCAGGTTTGTGGTTACAAATTTAAGAGAGTCCTTTCATTTTTCCACTGAGAATGCAGGCCATGATGATATATTTCCCTTATGTCTTCCTTTTCCTGCAGGCTGGTTCCTCCATCTGACTGGGGGTCTAGCACTTCGAGTATTCTGGACTCACCTCGAGGGAGCTGAGACCCAGCTCCCTTACCTTACCTTCAGTAGACTGAACCCCTAATTTCCAAACAATTAGAGTCCTCCCTCAGGAACTGGGCTGGACGACTGCAGATACCAGACCTCAAGGAAGCTCAAGTCCCACACATAAAAGGGCAAGGTGTTTGCATAACACCTACCCATGTCCTCCTCCATATACAGTAAACCGTCTCTGGATTATTTATGATACCTAAAAGTAGGTAAATGCTGTGTAAACAGTTACCAACATGCAGCAAACACAAGTTTTGCTTTGTGGATACATCTGGAATATTTTATTCAAATACTTTCCATCTGAGGCCTGTTGAATGGGAGTCTGTGGATCCATTGCATTTTCACCTTCTTCTTTACTCTTGGCCCTGAGATCTTATGTTATCTTCCTTCAGAATCAATGATGGACTGAAATCCATCCCACAAGAATATAAAATCAGGGAGGATTGCTTAAGTCTTGGTTTTAGTCACGACTCAAAACCAATGAAAACATGACTTGCAACTCAAAAAACTTCAATCCAGAGAATGCACTTCAAACAACAATGGACACTAAGAACTTCCTCAAGGACTCTAGAACCCAAGAAAGGTCACATTTTATATTCTAATTCTCTCTTAATCAAACGGTGTAAAAAAATATTAGAACAGAATTTTACTCTGTGTGAGAACAATAATTTGAATAAAAGAGATCTATCAATTTCCATTAAAAATCACTATTGTTTCCTGAGAAGTTTCCTTGTTCTTAACAATAATAGAAAATTATTATTTTCAAATAATTTAATGAAAGCCTATGCACTCTGTGTGCTTGGTCGTATTCAACTCTTTGAGACCCTATGAACTATAGCCCACCAGGCTCCTCTGTCCATGGGGTTTCCCAGACAAGAATACTGGAGTGGGTTTCCATTTCCTCCTTCAGGGGATCTTCCCTATCCAGGTACCAAATCCACGACTCCTGTGTCTCCTGCATTGACAACTGGATTCTTTACCACTAGTGCCACCTGGGAATCCCAATGTGCTCTAGGCATTGTATTAAAAGTCCTTATAGCTGAAGTCCCAGTAAGGACAAAGCCCAGCCTTCCCTTGCAAAGACTTGCAGTTTAATAGGAAAACGTAAGCAGATAGGTTTGTGAGTCCACAGAGAGAGGTCAAGGCATGGCTTTCTTGACATGAGAGAAAACACTTCTGGTCTAAGCCCCTTAGTGCTCTGAACAGGCCACAGAGTTTGCCTGTAAATGAGCCTCAGTATTTAGTGATCTGAAAGACAGGGAAGCCTATCATGCTGCAGTTCATGGGGTTGCAAAGAGTTAGAGAGGACTTAACAAATGAACAACAAAAGAAAAAAGAAAACAAACTTTTATCAGGCAAGGGAAGTAACAATAGAAAAGATAATGCATCGTGAAGACTCCTAGTCATGTTTCAATGATAAAAACTAGCCTGAAGCATTTTCCTCAATTGTTTTTCAGACTTTAAACCCCCCAGGCACTCAACCCCCATCTAAAGAAACCTAAAGGATAATGAGGTTGACTTTTTCTGAACTGATTGACCTCCGTTAACTAAAGCTTGGAGTCTGATTGCCCAAGCCCCTTCATGAATATGCATGTGCCTTCTTCAGTTTTACTGCTGGGGAGGCCCTATTTGGGGAAGGATCCCTGATGTTTTTCTTACTTGCTACGGGTTATAAATCCTTCCTTCTCCTACTCTTTGCCTTGGTTGTGTCTTTGGGATTGACACTAACCAAGAGAGAGAACCAGTTTTGGCTAACATGCAAAAATAGCGAAGATAATCCAACATAACGATTTGGTTTTTACATGCAAACTATTGAAATGTCTTTCTAATGTGAAATTAATTGTCAAGAACAAGCAACTATGATACAAGTCATCACTGCATTGTGGTAAAATTTCTGAGGAAGCTGAGTCTTAAAAAGAAAAATCAGCTTCAGATGTATGGTTGGAAACAGATTCCTTCCTCTGCATGTCTCCTGTTGAAAGCCAAAGCCTGGCCTGTTAAGATGATGCCCTACATCTATCTGTAAGCTGAAAGCTTAGATTTCATAAAAGGATTTATGGGTACATCCTTCTTATCGAAATGCGCCCTTCTGATTTCTTCCCCACTGTGTTATTGGGAACAAACAGGAGCAGAATAAACAAGGAAATGCTGCTTTGTCTGCACTTGTATCAAATAGAGACGAAGAAAATAGTGTAGAGATCATTTTTAGATTTGTGATGAAATTGCTTCTTCCAAATGAACTCAACTCCTGAAGTGTTGGTTCTGAGTTAATTTTCTTCTCTGACACTTTTTATCAGCAACTTTGATGTCTTCATTGAGGATGAATCATCCAGTCATGAGTCAGTTCTCAGTGACTCCCTAAAATTCAGCTCCCAGATGCTCCAAAATGCAGAGGCACCCATTGTCTCAGCAATGCTACCTCCATGCAGGAACTACATCGTTTTCCTTTATTTATATCAACCTCACTTCAAGGTAGCATCTTACTAGTAAAATAATACAGTATTAAAATCCCCACCCCCTTTTTCCTCCTTTTTTTTTTTCTATTTTGAATAACTACAATTGTCATAGCAACTCAACAATAAGATCAGATAGCACAGGGAACTATATTCAATATCTTGTGACAAACATAATAATCCTGTACAGCAGGAATTAACAGCATTGTAAATCAACTAATCTTGAATGTATTTTTTTTAATTCAAAACATTACTAACTCTACCCCAACAGTATCTGGCTCCCCTGAACCAAACACATATTTTCTAAGTCAAACTTTTATAGCACTCAAAAACATTAAATAGGTAGTATTTTTATCAGGATGATCAAAACAAGAACAGACACAAGAATTCTCTATTTCTGTGAATAAGGTGCTTATCTCTAAAGCTTATAAAATCTGGTATAGCACAGAAATCATAGCCTCAGGGGGGAAAAAAAATTCTTGGAATTGAATCCTATTTCCACTGACTAGCTCCATGAAGTTGGGCAAGTTAATGCTCCTTTCTGAACCTCATCTTTAAAGCAAGGATGATAAGAATAAATGGAGTGACATCTGCAGGATGAAGAACTTAGTGCCTGACACTAAAATTTTGTACAACAATCTGAGGCTGTGACACGATGTTGATGATGATTACCATGAGAATTTTCTTCTTTGAAGCCTATGAATAACTGGTTAGAACAGTCCCAAACATCACTATAATAACACAAGTAGAGCACGTTCAAAGAACATGCTATTCCATTCTTTTATTAGTGTTACTATTTTTTTGATGACATAGCCCTGTCTTGCCACTTTTTAAAAGAAAACATAAGAAATATTTGAAATGGTTTTCTGCAAAATCCTAGCTTATTAAAATAACTATTGGCCCAATAGTTGGACCTATCTCAACTCTCATAGATTCAGTTCATAAACTAAGAAGCAATTGCCTAAATCTAAGTGTTTCTGCTTCCTAAAGTTTTATGCTTCTAAAGATCACTAAGCATCTTACTCCTGAAGACTGGTCCCTTCAAGCACCTAGGCAGATGACAGTGAAGTTTTCATTCACTTCACTATCCCATCCTGGCAGCCAACAGTCACTGAAGCCAAAGCTGATTTCCCCCAAACTATGTTGGCCAGGGTGTTAAAACTGATACCAATGAATAGCCCAGGAGTAGGGGAAATTAATAATATAAATTTATTTGTATTTATTTGTTGTATTTATAAATATTATTATATTTATTTATATTTATAGTATCTATGAGCTTCCCAGGTGGCTTAGTGGTAAAGAATTTGCCTGCCAATGCAGGAGACATTGGAGACACAGGTTTGATCCCTGAATCAGGAAGATCAATATGGCAACCCACTTCAGTATTCTTGCCTGGAAAATTCCATGGACGGAAGAGTCTGGCTGTCTACAGTCCACGGGATTGTAAGGAATCCAACATGACTGAGCACACATGCACCACCCTAGTATCTAATATTCTTTTGATAACTTATTAGATAAAAGCCAAATATTAAAAAAAAACATAACTCTGATAAAGAATCCACTACATTTAAAAACAGTTCATTTTCATCCTCATAATCTCCTTCAGAGAATCATTTTTAAATAAACATTATGTTTATATAATAAACAGTGATCATTAAAATAATATGAACTACATTTGAATTGTTTTTCTCACTACTTTATGAACTAATATGAATCATAACTTGAAAAATACATTATAAAAATTTATTCACACCAATCTTTCTTAAAAATGAGATGAAAAAATTATAAAACATTTAATGCAGTAGGACAAAGACTTTAGATAAAATTTGAAATAATAATGAATCATGACTAAGTTATGTTTCTTCCAAAACTGAAAATGATTTAATATTTGGAAATATTTACCAAGATGCTAATATGGAGGATAAAAATTAAAAGATACATTAAATATTGATAATAATCAAAATACATTTAGTAAAATTTAATATCCTTTCTTGATATGGATCATCAAATTTGTGGATACAAGAAAATAACAACTTATTAGAATTTAATAGAACAAAAGCCCCCATTAAACTTAATAACAAACCAGAAAGCATTCTTATGAAAGATCCAAGAATAAGATGCTTACTTCTTTTATTTTAGCTTAACTTGTCTTTCTCAGTGTTTTGTTTATGCAGTTATATGACAAAAATAAATAAGAAGTATAATTATTCAGAATAAAAAAATTCATTTCTTACAAAAGATAAAACAATCAACAAATACTAATGAGAAATGAGTTTAATTAAGTTGCTAGTTAGGGGTAAAAAAGTCACATTTTAACATATATAATCCACAACTATGTAGAAAATATAATTAAAAAAAAAATCTTATGTCAGTGTAAGAGGATTAAAACAGCAATAAGGATTTAAAACAAAACCTTAGGAATATATTTAAGAACTGTGAAAGACTTATGTAAGGAAAATGGTAAACCTCTCCTGAGAAGCATAAAAGGTTTAAAGAAATGTGATGCAGGCATTAATAGATTTAAGTTCTCATATCTTAAATACTAGAAACAAGGATTTATGTAACATGATGCCACCAATTGTGGTAAGAACAGGATTCATTACTGTGCCAAAGTAACAGGCAGCATAATTGCCTGGTAGGATATTCTCACATCAAATGTTAAAAATTAAACAGGGATCTCCACAGGCGAAGCATTTAGGTTTTAACTCCAGTCACAGGCTCCACCCTCTTTACTGTCTTATATGTTTTTATGTCATCCCTGGAGAGTCTAGAAATATTATTGAAGGTTAGCAAATACTCAGCACCAGAATGTCTAGTTTCATTTAGACAGTGATATATAAACTTGTACAATGTATCCACAAATAAATAAAATCTATGCACAGTCAATTTCAATTAACAGTGATCTCAAAACATTATTCATGTTTTAAAATTTTTTAAAAAATACAACTTTTAACAAATAGACATTAACTGTGGTTGTTATATACATTAAGTTAAATATTAAAATCGAAGGATATTTTAGGGTCTTACTGCCTGAAATAAAATGGATTTACTCATCCATGCCTAATATGTATTCCAAGCACACTTGTAGTACGTCTTCCAGAGGAAGAACTGGGTTGAAATGATTGAAGAGAGAAGCAAGTCACAGATGCAAGATCATTCTGGAAACCATATTCATGATTTCAGAATCTATGCAATTCTAAAATAGAAATACTGTTAACCAAAAGATCTAACTCCAAGAGCAACAAGCCTTCCATTTCGAGACACATCCAAATATGCGGCATCTTTTCCAAAAAAGTAATTCAGATGCTTTGATTCAAGTCATCATAGAGGGATCATCACTGTATTTAAAAAGAATAATGGAGAAGTGAATGAAACCTACCAGAGACATTCTGAGTTCCTTCATTTGAACGAACTGATGACTATAGCTATATGCAAAACAATTAGGGCCTGGAGTAAATATCAGTTACATTCTCCATGGCTAATGCGTTCCTCTTGCGTCAATATACTTTGTTAATTTTCACAAGAGAAAGTAATTATCAAAGCAGCAAGTAATGATTGATACCCACAGTGAATCCATAGTACTCCAAGGTGGTATCATTGCTTGTATTTGTAAATATTTTATACTATTTAAAGAAACATGTAGTCAAAGTACTTTTAAAATTGTATTTCACTGACTTCAAAGATGGAAGACAATTATCCTCATTTCAAAAGACTAGTTTGTAAGAGTAACTATGTGAGCACAAAACCAAGTTGACCTCAAAAATATCTTCAAATCATAAATACATACGAAAAAGAAAAAAAGTAATTCATATACATGAAGCTGACTTTTTTTAAGTCACATAACCAAAAACCCAGACTTGATTCAATTGCTAAAACAAAACCAAGTAGTATCAGTTGCTCAGCCATGTCTGACTCTTTGCGACCCCATGGACTGTAGTCCTCCAGGTTCCTTTGTCCAAAGGATTCTGCAGACAAGAATACTGGAGCGGGTAGCCATTTTCTACTCCGGGCATCTTCCCAACCCAGGGAAGAACCCAGGTCTCCTGCATTGCAGGCAGATTCCTTACCATCTGAGCCAGCAGGGAAGCCCTAAAACGAAACCAGAACCACCTGCCAATCACACAGTATTTAGATGGATCGAGCTTGCTACTGCTTGAGAACAGCCTCCTAGTAATCCCAAATGGCAGAGGCTTTCCTGAAATAAACCCCTTTCCACATAGAATGGTGATTTATGATGCATCATATTTGTAGCAAGATCCTGGCTATTTGGAGAATAAGAATTAGTTTCTAATCCCATTGTTTCATTTCATTAATATATTTGTTATATAAATGAAACATTTTCTTAATTAATTTCCTGATTTCAAAATAAAATACATGGCCAAGTATATTTTCTCCAGGTATCCTAATTGTATTTGGTTCTTTCAACCATATTCCTTAGGTTTTGTTGCTTTTGATACGATTTGTGTGTTTGCTCTTTCAAGTCTAATGATGTATTTTTATCAGAATGCATGCATTATGCTTATCTGAGTTTTCTGAATACAGGAAGCATTTTTTAATCTATTTATTTAAAAAATATATAGTATATCTCATTCACCTGCAGTTTTGCTTCATTTCCTCAAATCTTATGTCAAGATCCTTCACATATATGTCACCTAGTTTTACCCATAAATGCATTCTAAATAATGCCTGTGTATGTATCTTGTTCCACTTCTTGCTAGTCAATATAGATTGCCTGTTCCAAAACCAAATACTGTTCTAAGTATTTTTTCAAGCTTATCAATTAAGTTTGAGCTTATCAATTAACCAAGAAGTGTTTAAACTCTAATATTTATAATCTAATTAAAATATTGCAAAAGTCACCTTCATAAAAATTAGCAGTATCCAAGTTATAGGCAGGTGGTACCCAATCAAGTCTCCAGAATTGCAAATAATGCCAATCCATCCTTTCTCTAAGTGATTCATTCAGATCACTGCATCGTTACTGGAGTTTGTGCTACAGAACTTTATTACAGATGGAAGACAAAGACAAAGGAGAGACATTCCAAGAAATGGATACAGTACAATCCAAGACAGAAAAAGTAAATGATGACTGACTTGGGGAGCAGGAAATAATTTGAAAGGAAGAAGGCAGGGTTTGAAGGGACATTGACCCAAGAGAAGCCTGGGAATGGAGCTATGGGCCAGTGTTGCATGGACTTAAATTCCACAGTGCACTTGGATATTCTTTCAATGCCAATGAAGACCTACTGAAATCTTGTGGGGATTATAATATGATAAGGTTGATAATGTGAGTTTTTGATTGTGAGGAGGAAGGCTGAACTAAGGAAGGGGACCCAAGGAGAGGATGATAAGGTAGAAGGTACTGAAGTACCAGGGATTTTGCTGGAACACATGCCATGTGTTTCCTTCCTGTTTTTCCTTAAGGACTTTCCTCATTTTTATTCAGTACAGTTATTTTTCAATTCTTCACAATGGAGCTAATTTTTATCATCAAACCACAATTTCAGCTTTTGTTTCTACCACATCACCTGCACACCCCCAAAACCCCAACTCTCTGTGACCCTTCTGCATTTGCTTTTCTACCTCTGGAACGAGTGTTGGTGAGGTGTTCCCAAGGAAGCACCTCAAGCTTTCTCCCCTCCATGTGGTACCTCTTATGGCTTATCTGAGTCTCTTCTTGTGGACGCTCAGCTATGAGAGCAGCTTCAATTACAGTACCTCTGATCACTGCCCTTTTGGAAATCCTACTTCCTGTTTTGACTCTGATAGAATTAAGCCTGCTTCTCAACTGAAGATGGCATTTGTACCGCTTTGGCTGTTTCCTATTGCTTGGGGTTACACGAAAGGCACCTGACTCTGGTTTTCATCCACTATTTGAAAGTACAGAAGTTGTATTAGAAGCTGACCTCACTCACATCCACCCAGGGCCTCCTGGGTCACTGGGACTTCCCTCCACCTGGTTCGTCTCTGCCTTCTGAGCCTCCACCCACTTCCTCACCTGTGCCCAAAACCCCACTCGGAGGACTCTATTCCTCCAGCTCGAGGTTGGGTCTCTGTTCAAATGAGACTCCATTGGAGAGAAAGAGAACGTTAAACTAAAGGCATCTCCTTTGTAGTAAGACTGAGTTTCACGGTCTATTCTGGGCAAAGACCTGAGAGAAAAGAAAGAAGATGCATCAGAAATCTAAGCGAAACAGTGGAGGGTGAGGATGTGAGTACTGAATTCTGTCCAGAGTGGACTCTGAAGTAGGGTTGCTGTGGACAACAGTGCACTGCATGCTTTCCTTAGGGACAGAAAGACAACAGTTATGTAACTCTTAAATGTCATTAGGTTTCTTTGCTGTATATGTGACCTCATGCACTTTCTGAGACCCATAAAATTGTGTATGCTCTCATGGAACTCATTACCACCAGCTTCCAAAGACTGCTAACTAGTTTATTAGCAGCACACAGTTCTTTAGTAATAAACATTAGCCTTGATTGGAAAATGTAAAAATAATAATAAACCTTAAAAATCCATTTGCTTTGCTGAGAAGTTCTTTGAAGTTTTGTAGAAGAGCTTGATATTTCACTGGAGAAAAAGTCACTATAATTCAACATATTTTGCTGGGGGTGGGGGTGGTGGGGAAACCTGAGTAAGAATCAGGATAGCCTAAATGAGCCAAAATGTCACCATTACAATAATATTTGAAAGGATGGAAAAAGAGTGAGAAAAAAAAAAAATCTCATGTGCCTGACAATTAACTCTATAGTAGAGAAGAGAGAAAGAAATAATAATTACAAACACAAACATCAACGGTATTTCCCTACTAAATCACAAGTCTACATACCATTAATACACTTAAAGATTCAGAAATGAAGTCAGTTTATAAGACTTCTTCACTTTTAAAATGTTCTGAAGCAAGAACATCAAAGCTGCTTAAAAGCCAAGAGGAGTAGACCATCTCAGTCAGACCTGTGAGATGTAAGCTTTACATTATTCAAGGTCACTGTAGACAAGTCCCAGTTCTGTGAGGTGGTAGGAGCACCAGTCCACATGAGTGGTGGGATGGCATTTACTGGTAGGGGCTGGCGTGGCTCTTGGAGGCTTACCAAAGACACAGGGTCATTTTTCTTTCAAAAGTGAAATCCGCACAGAAGACTGAGAAGGGGGTGCACTCCGCTAAACACAAGAGTCATCTAAGAGACATCAAAGCTTCTTGCATGTATTTTTTTTCCTTTCCCCTGATAAAAAGAAACTTTTGAGAATGCCTTAATGTGTAATAAGTAGATAATACCACATTTTTCACATTTCTGCAGAAAGGAAAAACATTTTCTGTATGCTACTAAGTTGTGTAGACTCTATGGTTAGTAGATATAGAATCAAATGCTAATCCAAGAAAATTATTAAGCTCATTTTTCAAAAAGGTGAAGGAATACAGAAGAGTAAATTTTCAGGTGGTGCCTCAGCTGAAATTTGAAAGTGGTATTCATATAAAATGTGAAAACTGATGCTGGTTTATTATCAGTATTATCACTACTACTACTATCATCAGCAGCACTACCATATGTACAGGCTGGGTTTAGAAACGGCAGAGGAACAAATGTCAACATTTGTTGGATCCTCGAGAAAGCAAAGGAATTCTAGAAAGTCATCTACTTCTGCTTCACTGACTACACTAAAGCATTTGGTTGTGTGGATCACAACAAACTGTGCAAAATTTTTAAAGAGACCAGAGTACCAGATCTTGTATGAAAGTGAAGAAGCAACAGTTAGAACCAGAC